>NC_134475.1:63939710-64030953 GCF_964194025.1 Convolutriloba macropyga
ATGCACATATTGTCACGGGGGGACGTCCCCCCGTGACCAATGCTGCATAACGTTTTGTCAAGGGTGGGGACGTCCCCTCCCGTTACGAATCGTGCATAACGTTTTGTCACGGGTGGGGACGTCCCCACCCGTTACGAATCTTGCGGTACATTTCAGTGTAAAGAAAAACTTATAAAATTCTTTCAGTTTTGATGTGAAAAAATGTTAATTTTTATACATTGCTATGAAAGAACAAACTTTTTATTACAAGTATAAAGAGAGATTGACTTACTAAGAACACTGCTCAGGATGTAGAAGACAATTGGATGTTGAAGACAATGATTGGGATGTTTAATACAAAAGAGTAAAGTAGTATTAGAAAAGATAATTTTCCTCTAACTTTCTTCCTTCAAATGACAAGATTCATTTCTGAAATTTCCATCGGAGAAAACAAGTAGTTAAGAATATTTAACCAAACCTATTATTTACAGAAAAGATTTAAGGGAAATTCATCAGATTTTTTGGCTCTAACCGGAAATTACTCAGAGAAATCGATTCAATTAAAATATTTTTTAGCTGCCTGTAAATGTTTCTCTCAAATTAAAATTTTGTTTTTGACACCGCTCTCAATTTGGGTCCTTACGGAGGGCTTATTGTTATCGAGAACTCTTCGTGGGATAATTATTTGAGTTGTTCAAAAATATTACGAATACACGCTATTTTACATGATGCCGGTGGTTTTATACAAGAAAAACTCGACGTTGGCCCCGGTTATTCATATATGCTACCTTGTCAGCTAAACAGTTGTTTGAGTGGTTATGTGACTGGAATCATTTTTTGCTTATACATAAAGCTTTTTCACCCAAAAAATTAACATCTACTGGAATGTTGAGTAGCAAATCAGTTGTGCTAGACCTTGAAGGTTTTCGTTATAAAAAGGAACACATTATTGTTAAAGAACTTGGTGTTTGTACGGAAGACTACAACGACTGTGTTCTGTTGTTCTAAATTTACACGGATTAAATTGGAACTTGGAAAACTATCCTTACATATACATCACACAAATTATTCAAAGCATTCGCTTGAGAAATCCAGCAGGGGCAATTTTTTACGCTAAGGGATCAGAAAAAGTTCAATTTTTGTCTAACTTGTTGGACAAACCTGTTGTGGACTTGAATTCACTTGACTGTCCAACAACTCCAACAAAAACTTCTTCATTTAACTGTAAAAATCACTCTATTGTACCAGGAAAATTCAAAAAACATTGCGCAAGAGAGAAAGCTTGCTTTTACTTCGAGTGGTTAACCAATGAGAGAGGAGTTGACGAGAGCGGAAGCACCCTTGTCACCGAAATCGACTATTTGCGCATTGGTAATGCAGGAAGGGATACTAAACCTTTCAATTAAACAATCAAGACTGGGAACCAATTTCTCCAGAGAAAAGTTAAATTGCTGCTAACAGCAGAAGAAGTTCGCTCATTTACACATCTCGTTTATTATATTGAACCCTTTCTTCAAGGAAAAGACAAAATGTCAGAGGTTCAAAATAATAAAGAATTGGTGAGAGCTGACAGAGTACACAAAATAATCCACTACGCAAAAACTGAAGGACTCTTCGGGTGTTTCATGGTTCATATGAATGAGTTTTTGAGTGATTATAACTGTTATGAACTATATTATTTCAAAAAATAATTTTTAATTCAAATGTTTGAAAAACTTTTTCATTTTGTTCGAGATGAGAAAGTCAACAGTTGATCAAGTTGATGCTGTAGTTGAGGAATCTTATTTTGAAAAAGAAAGTAGCAGCAAATCTTCTTGGAAATTTTGTAACCAAACAACTTTGCCAAGCTCAGAAGTTGTATTTTTTGTGCAAATGTTTGTTATATTAATGCTAATATCACTTTGTATTGTGAAATTAACCGTGTTAAAACTAAATTGTGAAGAAACCTCAGTTTGGATATCCCTATTGTCAAGTTTAGTCGGATACATTTTACCAAATCCAAGACTATGAATAAAATTATATCTACGCAAGATAGAGCCTTCATGGCCATTGTAAGGCCCTCAGGTTGTGGCAAAACAGAATTAATTTTTAAATTTAAAATGTTGAGTGGAAACTCATTTTACCCGAAATTTAACCAGATTATCTTTTCATACCGAGAAATGCAACGAATATACATCAAAATGGAGCAAAAACTTGGAGTTATTTTCAAAAAGTATGTCAATTTAGAATTTTTGAATAACCTTTAAAACTGTCGTTTGATAATGGACGACTCGTGCGAAGAAATTTATAACGACAAAGAATTTTTTAAGTTGGCCACTGCAGGGCGTCACAAAAACATTAATGTTATATACATAAAACACAATCTTTATCAGCAGAGCAAGTGGTCTCGTACAACAGACTTGAACACATCACACATCATTTTGTTCAAGTCTCCACGCAATATTCAGCAAGTTGAATATTTGGGCAAACAATTGAATCTAGCAAAGTTTTTACGGAACTGTTATGAATTAGCAACGAAAAAAATTTTGGGCATTTGCTTGTCGTTCTTGATCCAAAAACTTCTGATTGTTTGCGATATTGCTCAAACATAGTTGAACCCGGTATTTCAATCTTTTATATACCATCTGACAAAGCGGAAGTAACCCCACTCACCAATGAAAGAGAAAATATTTTTTTTCTCAAGCGAATGGTTCAATTGTCCGAGGCTGAATTACGAAAGTACATATGTACTTCAGACCAAAAAGTTATTTCAGTTCTCTGTGAGTGTCTTCAAAACGTTATTAGGGGAAATGTCAAAGTTCGAATAGACAATCTGCAACAATATGAGAACATGTTTAGAATTGTGCTACGAATAAGAACATCTCTTGATAAAAACGAGCCATTCTACTAACAAAGACAGAATTTGAGTTAGTTTGGCTTATTATTCGGTTTTGTTTTGCGCATTTAAGTTAAGCAACAAGATGACAATTGCAGAAGAGTTCATACTAGTCCCAAAAAAACTATACTTGAAATATCAGCCACTAACGGAGCAGAAATTAGAAAATCCGCAAAAAAAAACACAAAAGCTCTCAGTTGTCCATTGTGAATAGAGTAAGGACAAAAGATTACGATGGAGACATTAAAAAAATTGATGAAAGTCTGAGCCAGGAGGACCCTAAAACGAAATCCAACACGCAGGCTGAAAAAGTTTTAGCAAATTTGAGCATTCTTACGGGTTTGAAGTACAACAGGACTCAAAAAATAATTGATCTTCTGAAAAAATCAGAGCGAGTTTCAATTGATGAAAGCAAAAAGCTGATAGTTGAAAAAAGACATATCAACATATCTGCGTCTTCATTTCTTTACGATTTGCAACAACTGACCAAAAAACTTCAAAATCCTGAGTTTTTTTCAAAATTTTGGAGGCCCTAAATCTGAAGGAAGACCTAGTAATCAATAGCAATGCCAAAGCTGCGATCAGGAAGGGAAATCAAAAGTCTTCCGGAAAAGAAAAGAAAACAAAATCAAAAAGCAAACCAATCGAAAAAGTCTCAAACAATCAGCCCACAACAAGCAGAAATCTTCCTACCGAAGACAGCGAAGGTCTCACGAAAGGGTTTGGAACCCCAACTGGTGACAAAACGCAGGAATTGGAAAAAGAATGGGAATCTTACGACGACTGAGATCAAACTGCTAGAATCAAAGTACACGAGAGGCATACCCGCATATGGTAGAGAGAAAATTTTACGAAAAAGCACTAATCTGAAATTAGAAAGTTTTTGGAAACAAAAAATGCTCACACAAATTATAAACAGTATCGGAAAAAATTTCCTAGATTGAAAGTAATTTCTTACGATATCAACGAGATCTGGTCTCTTGACTTAGCTCATGTTGACAAGTTATCAGAATATAATCGAGGTGCGAATTATCTGTTGGTAGCAGTTGACTGTTTGTCACGCTATTTGTGCGTTGAACCACTGAAATCCAAATATGCAACAACAACAGCCGAAGCCTTCAAGAAATGATTAAAAACAAGCAACCAGAAAAAGTGTGGGTTGATGCTGGTACAGAGTTCAAAGGCTCATTTCAGACTCCCTGTAAAAACAAAAAGCTGGAGATATATAAGACCTCAAACGAGAAAAAATCTGCTTTTGCGGAAAGAAACATACGATCGCTAAAAAGTTTGATATACAAATATCTTGAAGACAAGTGGACATATTCATACATTGACCAATTGCAAAACTTTGTTCAAACAATCAACTACAGAATCAATCGAGTCACTAAATTAGCACCCAACAAGATAACCAAGAGAGATGTTCCGTTTTTGATAACATTATCTGTTGAGGCATCAGCAAAACTAGTTCGCCGTCCAAAATTTTGTGTTGGTGATTTTGTAAGAATATCTAAAGCTGATATACCTTTTCGAAAAGGTTATAAACAAACATTCACGAACAAAGTTTTTGAGATTTAAGACATACCTACTGAAAATCCTCCCACTTACAGTCTGATAGATTCCAATCAAGAGCCTATTCAGGGAAAATTTTATGAATTAGAATTGGTAAAAGTTGTGGATAATAGCAGTGAAATAACGAAGCATGAATGAGTTTACCGTTCATCTAGTTTCATCTGTCTCTATGAACATTTTCTCTGAGAACAGTTTGGCAAACTTTAGAAATTATTTCAATGAAGAAATTAATTTAGAAGGCAACTGGAGTAGCTGTGAGTGATATTATTCTTCCCTCGAAAATAAACCAGGTTAACACTAATCACGTTATCAAATACTCTGCGCAGGACTACATATTTTATCAAAAGATTAATCCAGAGGGAGCTGTTTCGAAACCTTATAGAGGGCAGAGAGCTCTTATTAATACGGGGATTTATGAAAATCTGGATCATATAGTCAAATCTTTAAAAACGGCAACCGCACTTCCCAATTTCAGTTATCAATACAACAAAGTTACAGGTGTTTTGATTTTGTTTTTTTGAAAGAATGAAGGAATTTTGTTTCCAGACAAAGAAATACCAAGTATTCTAGGTTTTAAAGGTAAACAGGATGGAAGCTGAATACATATTGGCTATAAAATGCTTGATTACTCAGAAAACTTGCTCATGAAAAACGATGATGAGACAAAAACCTACATTGCAGACTATCCGTTTGACATCTTGGCAGGAAAACAATTGATTTTTGTGTATACAGATATCATTGAATATCAATACGTCGGCGATACAAAAGTCCCACTAATAGGCGTCATTGATTAAAAACAACGACTGAAAAACGGTAGCTTTTGCACAATTGAACCAACTCATCGGATCGTTTTTACCAACTTAGAATACAAAAAACTGATATCGAAAAACATTCAGTCTATTGCTGTTCAATTAAGGACAAAGACAGGAGTATTGGTTCCTTTCACGGGGACCGGGAAAGTTATTATAACACTAAGTTTTGAAGAAAATTGACTAAATGGAGGAGTATTATCGGCAACAAGCAGTATCGCCCTATTTCTCGGGGCATTATCGTCAGTGGGGTAGCGGGATTGGAGCTTTAGCTGCTTGAATTGGTCGTGCCGCTCTACCCATAGCCAGAAATATTTTTTGGCCAGTTGCAAAGAAAATTGGTAGAGAATTAATTGTTCCGGCAGCTCCCGAGCTAGTGGAAGTGGTCACAAAGAGATAAACGCCTAAAGAAGCACTCAAATCTACTGTTAAAAAACCGTAAAAAACAGGTGGGTGGTTAATTGCCTACCGTTCAAAAAAAGAGACTTAAATTCAGAGAATTTAACCTTCAAACCATTCGAAAAAAAACGCCCTTCAACAAAAAGTTGGTCCAAATTTTTCTCAAGAGTGCGAAATGATAAATAATCTGTTACCAGCTGAAGCAACTCACACTATTCTTGATTTGTTTGAAAAACAACCACTATTGGTTACATTTGACAATGCCTTCACACAAAAAATTGGCCCCTCATACTCACGAGATGGACCAATGCTAGATTTTCAAGTCATTGGTGACAGATCCAACTTCATCGATTTACAAAAATTATTACTTGAGATTAAATGTAAAATCACATAGAGCAATGATGCTGATTTGAGAACAGGGACCGACGCTACAACAACAGACTCACCATATTTCAGTAACAACGCCCTACACTCACTTTTTTCAGAATGCATGGTTTCGGCAAACGGAGTGAAAGTTTCGAACACAAATGGTAATTATGCCCACAAAGTATTTATCGAAACTGAATTTTCATCAGGAAAAACAGCTAAAAATACTTGGCAGAGCTGTCAGGGATACTATTACGAAGATGAGCCTGCAAAAATCGATGGTACAGACAACAGAGCAGAAGATGTTGCTTCTAGAAAATCTTTAGTGCAAGACTCACTCGAAAACTTTTTCAATGGGAAACATGCAAGCGATATACTAACTTACGATAAACATTTACTCAGTGGTGTCACTCTGAGAATCTCTTTTAGAAGGTCTACTAATGATCTTGCTATAATTTCTGAACCCAAAAAAACATTACAAAATTAAAATAACAGAAGCAAATCTTTACGTAAGAAAAATGACAGTAGCAGACCATGTTTTGTCAGCAGCTGGAATAAGAAGCTGGAGACAGGAAGATGTGTTTTCAAAGCAGACAGTTCGGAGGATGATAATTGCAATGACTACCAACCAAGCCTACTTGGGGAGCAACAGAACTAATCCCCTTCACTACCAAAAATTTGGTCTCAGTCAAATAGTCATTTACAGGTATGGGATTCCTATTGTCGGTACCCCAATTGTAACAACGCACGATAAGCGTGTTTATTTCATTACTCTCGACGACTTAGATTTCCTTGACAAAGAAGGACATGGTAGAACACTTACAGATTACCCAAATCATTTCACTGTGGCGTTTGACTTGACTTCAACTCAAGAGGCTTCTCATGATTTCATCCATCCTGAGCTAACTAATTGTTCAATCTCAGTGGATCTCACTTTTTCAAGAGCTCTACCAAACAAAAAAGAGATTTTGTTTCTGGGAGAAAGAAGTTCAACTTTGTATGTGTCTTCTGACAGAAAAGTGACAAAAATACTCCAATCACATATCCAGCAAATGGATAACACAATGATCTTAGAGTTAATTGAAAGATGCAAACATCTGAAATTTAAGTTTACGGGCGTTTTCGCAGCTGATAACTTCGCAAAATTGGTTGATGAAACATTTATGATTGTGAACGCATCTGAGGCAGTCATGGCAGGATGTCACAGGCTGCTATTGTGCAAAAAACAACAAGAAACCTATTTCGCAGATCCCTTGGGTTTACCGATACAGTCATATATTGTTTTCTACAAAAGACTTACAAGATTCTATAATGAAGACATTCAACTGTTCAAACTGAAGCCAATTCAAAACTGAAACTCAAAACTGTGTGGACTGTTTTGCATTTATATTGCTCTTGTTATATTTGAGTTGAACTATCCATATATATGTTATATGAAGGATGATGATTTACTACGATTTGCTAAACACATGCTCTGAGAAATACATTTTTTGAAATGTTTATTTGAACTCACGAAGCAATGTAGGAATTTTAGCAAACAAATTTCTTCTCAAGATTAAATTTTACAAACCAAGTGCTGCTATCAACATTAAGTTATCCGTATCCACTATTCATTATATCAACAATCTTTGAAAACTTAGAAAAATGCACACTGTTGTATAAATTCAGAAGGCGAACATTCGTAGATGTTGGTAAAAGATCGGTTTGATTCTGAATATTTCTTTTTGAAGACTGTCTAAATTTTGGGAGCTTACATCGGTAACCTGTCTTCTGATTTTTTGTTTCCTCGCCCAGCTTCTGGTTGTAGTCCACATTCTCCTTCAATTTTTCAAAAAGCTGACCAGTGAACACAAGATTGGTTGAGAGATCAGGCAGGAGAATTTTAAAGCACGTGAAAAGGCAAGGAACGTCGTAGAATGGTGAGAAGTCTTTGTCAAGTTTCTTCATGACCTCTTTTTTAGCCAAAACTTGGTAGTGAGGTAAATCTAATTTGCAATAATCACTTTTTTCGTAATGGAGTGAGTAAGCAAAAGTTTCAACATTTATTCCTTGGAAGTGAGGCACCGTATCCAAAGTAAAAAAACAAAAGAGCTTCTGATATTTACAAAAATACTCTGGCGATATCTCATACATTGCTTCAACCATTTTAAAAAAACAGAAGTTAAAAAAATCAGTTGTCACGATCGCTCTCGGTATTGTCGTATTCAGTTCTGGGTTTTTTGAGGCAATGTTTTTCTTCAGAGTCCTTTTCGGGGTTCTCTTTCTCGTTGCTCTGTCTGTTTCTTTCTCTGTTTCTCGAAACACATTCACGGTAAGACTTTGTATTTTTTCAAAGCTTGAGGTAAGATGTCCTAACTCAAACAAAGTGAGAGTTAGCTTTTGATTCAAACGTTATTCGTCTTACGCATTATCTCTCTTAAAGAGTTTAAACGTTATATAGGAGCCCGTTTTTTCGTATGTTTTCACGTTTGCGGTGATAACTCGCTTGTCTGTTTTCGAAATCTCTGAGCATAAGTCGAAATAATCGAAATCTTTAGACAGTACACTGTTCATTTCCATTTTCCGCTGAAGTCTGCTGCAGTGATTTTAGGAATGAAAACTGCTTGGTAGTTATCCAAATAAATAAATAAATTAAAAAGGGAGTTGAAGGAAATTTAAACTTGTGCACAAACATGTACAAGACTTCTAAATTTGAGTTATTTGTAAGAGCTAGAATGAGAAATGACACCTAAATATCTGTTATCAGTGTCTGACCTTTCACACTTAATAACTGCACACAAATTGTTCACAACAGTAGAGTACCATATGCGAAACTATGTTTAACTGATGACGAGAAGTGCACATGTGTTGGTAAAGCTTTTTTATGGATCAAATAAAACAAAGGTGTGTACGTTGTATAGGAACCCTGCTTTAATAGCCAAAGTTTAACACAAATCAACGAGTGCCAGGTTTGGAATACTGTAGGGTGTTTTATGTAAACGCGCTGTTATCAGCTAGGTTACATTTGATTTCAATTAATACCAAATGCTCGTAGATTAAAACAGATGAGAACACTTAAGGTTTTGATCGAATCACTTTTCTATTTTCAAGCCAAACTATAGATCCGCTTTACAATTAAAAGACAAAAAAACTAAAACCGAACAAACGCTACAGTTTGTCTTATTTATTCTCATCAAATTCAAAACACTATGTCTGCAATTGCTATAATTCTAAAAGACGAAAAAACCAGCGACTGCAGAACAATTGCTTACGAAACCTATCGAAAAGAAACTGTTGTCATAATACAACAACGTCGCGTGGACAACAACGAGTGGCAAACGACAAACCATATGGCTATACCGATAGTCATGTTTGATTATATACAATCTTTTCGCTTTGAAAAAGCGTTACTGAAAGGATCTGAATACACTCTTGATTTTGTAACAAAGTACTTTCGTGAGTTTGTTGTTGACCCAATGATTCTTGAGGACAATGTACGAAAAATTTTGCATGATTACGATCTGAAAGAGATATCTTTGTATGATAACCAAGAAGGCTACTGGCGAGATCTGGAAGCTATCGAAAGTTTATGGAAAACTGAAAAAACTGAGAGCCCTGTATCTACTTTGTTTGATAACGAGTTGTCAACGCCGTCAACCCAGCCATGAAAAACAGTTGTTCAATTGAGCCATTTTCTTCAACAATTGCAACACCTTCAGTCAGTTTTTGCTATGCACCCAAGAAAAGGAAGTTGAATAACAGCAATACTTTTTGCTGAAAATATCCAAAGATTGAAACTGAAAAAAAAACAAATTAGAGTTAGATAAATTAGGTTTTCCCTGAGAACTAATGTTTGTAAATGTTAATTGGTGTAAACTTACTCTAATTACAATGAGAATAAAGGTGAAATTTAAGTTTTAGAAAAATTTTCTTTTCTTTCCCAGTTGAAAATAAATATTGACTTTTGAACAAAACTTCTAACATTTAGATGTTTTTGTGAAGTGGAAAAGATTCCTTATGTCTATTCTTCTTTAATTGAACCTAGCAGTATTAGTAATTCCAGTTAGTTCTAGATCTCAACTCTAAAGCGCACAACTTCTCAAGAAATGTTGAAAGAAGTCTATTTTTGAAAAAATACTTACCTTTCTTAGAGGATTTTTTTCAAAATTTTAAAGAAAAAAATTCTTTGAGTTGTGAAAAACTGAAAAACCATTGTGGTTCGCTTTTCGCAAAGATTCCAGTGATGCAGCCAAAAAAATAGGCCTCTTGCGGCCTTTATTTCACAAGAAAAGGTGTGATCAAAATTGAGACTTGAAAACGCTTAAGTCAGAAATGGGTGAAGACTTCGTCCTAGGAAGCTAAAAATGCAATTTTTGGAATCAGCGACCTCAAAAACAAGGCGTAGCCGCCGTTTTCGACCCTCAATAATCATAGTTTAAAAAGATTTCGACAGTTTTTTAACTCATCAAACCCTTTTTCAAAAAAATGCTGTTAAAGAAACACATTTTTCCCATAAAAATACCAATTTACATCCCTTTTTGAAGACTTCGGTAACAATCTAAATCAAGACCACATGTTTTTTCAGCTTCTAGAAGGCCCAATTAAAACAAACTTCATTTATTAGCTTCAAGTTGAAAAGAACTCAAACTGATCTTTGAATATTGACAAACTAGAGTTCTTTTTCAAAATTCGGATTACGAAAATTTATACCGGCATCTACAGCGCTTGAGTATCTTTTTTCGTCAAAGCGTTATCAAAAAAGCTTTATTTTAATTAAAGGAAGAAAGTTCGAAGTACAAAATAAAAATTGTCATGCATTTAATTAAAGTGTTTTGAATAAGTTTAAGGGTTTTCCCCCAATACTTGGTGTAAACTGATAAGACAAGCAGCTCAGTCAAGTCCTCCAGTTCCTCATCCTCTTCTTCTAGCACCCCATGAATGCTAAGTAAGAGCTCTATTAGATCAATATGCTCTTGTGCTCCTCTCTCAACGAAATGGATAGCCCCGCTCGATGAAATTAGTGTTATATCCATTTCGTGGGGGTTATCATATCCAACATCCGCAAACGAGACCACCTGAATTTGAACAATAAGAGAGTTATTCCATCGGAATGTAACCCGGTCGCAGTTGATCACCCTTAGGGCACTCATTTTTTGTAAACTCTGTCAAATGAGGCAATTAAATTTTATGTTTGTCCAGATGATATTCAAATTGGTTTTGAAATGAGTTCAATTAACTTACCAATGAAATCAAATTGATAACCACCAACAACAAACACAAAAACAGGTGCAGCACACCTTTTTTAAAGACCAACTGGGACCTCCTTCACTTTTAACTCAGACAACTTTATACCGAAAGATACTGCCAGCAATATGGAAAAACATATGTGAAAAATTTTTACGTCAGCGAGAAAAATGTGGGTAACAAATTCGCTGTAACAAATCATTAAAATTTTATTTGCTGGCTATTTAAAACAATACCGCTTACACCTTCCCTAAACAGTGTCTCCGATATTTTGCAATCAACTACTTTTCTCTTTTCATGCAACTGGCAAACTTTTAAATTGAATCGCACGGTGATTTCAAATCGATTTGACAAAATGGTTAGTCTCTGCAATGTTTGTCAAAAAACCTTTGCCAGTGAGCGAAGTCTCAGACGACATCGAAAAGATATTCACAACATTTCATCGAAAAACGTTCCGTTGAAATGCAACGATTGTGGATTCAAGTCTCCATCGATGGTCGGAATGAGGCGACATTCAGAGAATGTTCATGGTTTTAACTCTCCAAAAGAGTGTGTGTATTGCCGCACAACTTTTTTTAGCCAAGAAAATTTTCGTGAGCATATGACTGATTGACATGGAATGCCTGATTTCACAACTAAGGGCTACAATGAACCCCATCCAGTCCTGTCGTCTATCGGTGGAAACCTGAAAATTGTTCAAATACCAGCTAACGGAGATGAAGTGGATTTGTTGAACTACCTAAACAATAAGAAGGCAGAAATTCAATCAATTGTCGACGTCCAAACAAAAGCTAACCCAATGAAAATAGGCCTAAGTGCGGGCATTCAAATGATCAAGGATGTTCACACTGACGGTGCTGGAGATGGTGAGGAGAAAAAGATAGAATTTTGGAAAAACTCTCAAATGAAACTTCTCTACCCGGGGAATGGACTGCCTGTTGATCAGTATTGGGCGGCGGTTCAAAAGATTTTGAACAGTGTTTCAGCATTCACCTCCCAAGGAAGTGGATGGAGGTTTGAAAAATTGCTAAAAATTGAGTTGAAATTTGCTCGATTTGTACCCATCAGAGCAGGATCGTACTTTGCTCTTCCATCAAAGTATGAGTCGGATCAATTGTTGCTGAATATCCGGAACTACAACGATCCGATTTGTTTCAAATATTGCTACACGGCAGCTTTTCACATCTTCAATGGCAGGCCACTAGCTGGTCCGGAAACCTCTTGGCGTGTAAGAAAGAGTCCTGATTTGTGTGGTGAGAACAATCCAAATGCTCACCAACCTGCTGGGAACTTCGAAAAACCAATGGCTGTGAGCGAGATTGGTATCTTCGAGGAAGAAAATGATGTCCAAATTAACGTTTTCTGGTGAGTAACAATTACTTTTATTACTTAGAACTTTTAAAACGTTAGCAACGCAACAACAAGAAACTACTAATAGTTTTCTTAAGAGTGAAATGTTAACAATTTAGATTGACAGACAAAGATGAACTGGTGCCCTACAGAATTTCAAGAAAAGTCGATGAGCCATTCATTGTTGACATACTTCTTCTCTGCAACGGAAACGTGTTCCACTACGTGCTGATTTTGAATTTGGTTAACTTAGTCCAAAAAGTGAGAGGAAAAACCGTAAATTCGCGACGTCAAATTTGCCGGAACTGCTTTCATGTCCACAGTGACGAAGAAGTTCTCGCAAGGCACAAAGAGCTCTGCTATGAACATGATGCCGCTAGAATAAACATGCCTTCTGGTGACAATGCTTTCCTGAGTTTCAAGAACTTTCAGGCTCGTTACTTTGCTCCCGTGGTGTTATGTTTCGACATAGATTCATTGCTTTTGCCGCTTGACGGTGCACAGGATGACCCCGATAAAAGTAGCACGGATAAAATTGAAAAACATGAACCATCGGGTTACTGTTTAGTAGCGATTGAGCAACATACCAAAAAACAATTGATGATGAGGCTAGACAGATCCCCTGTTTGCATGTCTGATTTTGTAAAAACAACAGAAATTTTAGCGCACGACATCTATAACAAGAAACAACAGTTTAGAAATCTAACCTCAGCGGTTCGGTAGCAAAACACAGGAAAAGCGGTGAAGTGTTGGATATGCGAGGAAGACTTTCATGAATTGGACGCGAAAGTAGTTGACCACTGTCACTATTTTGGGCAGGTTCATTGGATATGAACACAGTGACCGCAACATTCAACGGCGATCAGTGAAATTCACCACGATTGTAGCTCGCAACCTAAGCAATTATGACCTTCATTATTTATGTTTGGCGTTACGTGCATGCAGCAAAAACAAAACCAACTTGATTAAAATAATTCCACAGACGGACGAAAAATATGTATCGTTTTCACTGAGAGTGTTTGTTGGAGTCTACAAGAGAGAAGAGGGCAAGGAAGTGTCAATTTACGAAGAAATGAGGATTATCGATTCGTATGAGTTCATGAACATGAGTCTAGATAAACTGGTTTCTTTCCTACCTGTGGGGGCTTTTGCCATTCTAGACAACCATTTTTCAGCGAGTCACACTACAGAAGAAATAAAGCTTCTTCATCGAAAAGGGTTGTACCCCTATTCATATGCAGATAGTTTTGAAAAGTTCAACGAAACCAAATTACCCCCCCCCCCTTGACCAACGGGTGGATACTCTTCGCGGTGGAAAGATTTCTATCACTGAAACAGATCTTTCCCATGCAAATGAGGTATTCAAAAAGTTTAGCTGTGAGTCATTCGGCGACTACCACGATCTCTATTTGAAAACAGATACACTTTTGCTAGCAGCAGTTTTTGAACAACTCCGAAAAGTTTGTTTCCGTACCTACGGACTAGATTGTGTGCAATATTATTCAGCCACTAATCTAGCAGGTGATGCTTTCATGAAAGTATGTGGAACGAGTCCTGATTTTCTGACCGAAAAAGAGCTTTTAGATATGGCTGAAAATCTAATGCGTGGCGGGATGTCATCAGTTTACACATCGCGGCTTTTTGTTGCTAACAACAGATACGTTGACAAGTACAACGAATTTCCGCCGACGAGTTTTGGATTGATGACTGATGCGAATAATCTTTATGCCGAACTTCCCCCTGCCTCAGTGTGACTTCGAGTCACTGATTGATTACAGCTTGCAAGATATATTAGCGACCTCAGAAGAGACGTCAGTAGGCTATATCCTTGAGGTTGATTTGAAGTATGGAGAAGAATTGCATAATTTGCACAGTGATTTTCCTCTAGCGCCAACAAAGGAAGTCGTTAAAGTTGAATGGTTTAGCGAATATCAAGAAGAATTACGGGAAAAACTATGCATGCGTTCAACAAACAAAAACAATAAACTGTTGCAGATTTAATATGATAAGAAGAACTACACTGTACACTATCTCACACTGAAGTTATACGTTAGTTTAAGATTAGTTGTTACAAAAGTTCATCGAGTCATTCAGTTTGTTCAGAGCAAATGGTTAGCTGGCTATATTGAACTGAATCGTAAGTGTAGAGCAGAATCGAAGAAAAAGTTCGATGAAAGATTTTACAAACTGATGATAAATAGTGTTTACGGAAAGATGTGTGCGAATTCAAGGAATCGAATAAATGCATATTTGGTCCGAACCGGGGACAAACTCCTTGAGTATAAATCCAAGATTTATTTCAAGTCATTCAAAATTTTTTTACGAAATATCTTTCTGAAGTAACACTCAGAAAAACCCAGTTCACATGGTTTAAACCGTTAAATATTGGAGCAAGTATTCTGGATCTCTCTAAATTATATATGTATAACTTCCACTACAATGTTATGAAAAAGCACTTGAGCTTTGAACTATTATACAGTGACACAGACTCGCTAACTTAAAAGTTTTTACCGAAGATTTGCACAAGGAATTGGCTGAGAACGAAGAATTGAAGGCATTCTCACATTGATTTCTCACATTATCGCAAACATATTCACTTTACAGCACAGAAAACAAAAAAAAAGTTATACTCTTCAAAGATGAACTACGGAAGAGTTTGTGGGTTTGAAATCGAAAATAAACTCTATTCTTGCTCATGGTTGGTTCTTCTAAAGAGCACTTTAACATGAGAACTAAACTGTAACATTTAGAGGACAGAACTTATCTACTATAGAATAGTACCTAATACAGAAAAAAAATCATCTATTGTTAATTAGTTACTTTTTTGTTTCAGACAAAGAGATGAAGAGCATGAAAGGGGTTACAGGAAACACACAGAAACTCTTCACCCATAATTGTTTCAAGAACGTTCTCTCAACTAGTGAGAATAAACGAGCCTTAAACTATCAGATAAAATCAGAAAGCCATCAACTGTTTACAGTGAAATCAAACCGAATATGTTTAAGCGCATATGATGATAAAAGATTTATCTTGAAAAACGGAATAGAGAGCTTACCGTACGGTCATCATTCTGTTGTCGATGATGTTTTCTTTCGTCAAATACTTGACAACTGGGACGATAGTATGGATGAAGTAATACGTTGTTCAAGTGGAAGTGAAACAATTGGTTATTCAGAAAAAAACTGCGCAGAACCTAGAAAGCAACCGTTCAAATGGGATCCCACAAGGCTTGTTAAACGCAAACCTTCAGCCAATTGATTGGGGACTTCTACAACGCGAGTATACCGAAAGTGAGCTAGAGTCTAATGCCAGTGCATACGGATTGTCTGACAAATCTTTGGAACCAAATTCAAACGAATTCATTATTACAGAAGCGGAAGAAATAAGGACTGAAAGTCCAAATTTCATTCAAACTAGTAAACGCAAAAGAAAGCGGGTAGTAATTGAAAGTGAATCTGATTGAGTACTAACTGCTTGTTTTCAAAAAAATAATACTTAAACTCTTTCTGTCATAAAACAGAGTAAAAGAGAAAGATAACCATGAAATACACCGATAAGAATTCAAATTCGTTCACTCATTTCATTTTGTGTATTCAAACTAAGCTCAGCTCGAGGGGAATTTAATCTAAACATAAGGATTTAATAAAAGAAGAGAATTGCGGTTATATCGCGAAAGGGAAATTTCAAGTTGTCAAATGGAACAAGGGTTGAAACTAAACCATGTCCAGCATGATAAATTTCACACTGATCAAACTCCCATGAAAACTAGGAATTTTGGAAAAATGTACCGCTCGATTCGTAACCGGTGGGGACGTCCCCACCCGTGACAAACGTTATGCACTATTCGTCACGGGGGGACGTCCCCCCGTGACAATACGTGCATTTTAGTATACTACTTTTACTTGTACTGCTGGCTCTTTAAGGGGATAGCTCTATGTGTTTCCGTCAAGCGACGAAAACGAGGCTCATTGTCGTCTGCATTGCGTTCACGTGATAATGCTTTATGTGTTGCCTTACACATGTATCGATTAGTTTTCTCCTCACTGCGGTACTTGCCACAATGGTCCTCAGGTAGCAGTTCATTTGGGGTTACAGTTTCTTCGTCTAAATACGGATTCAAACTTTTTACCTAACTTAAATCAGAATAATGAGGTTTTGTACTAATATTGCTTAGCGGAGTGTTAGCCCGACGAACAAAATGAGATTCGAATACCGAAATCCCAGTGGTTTTAAGTTTACATTTGCGAGCTGGTAAAGTATTGTTTTAAGTGCTATTTTAATGGTGAACGAATTTAATTCTTTATTTGTTTCTTTTATACATGCAAGGTGTTGTCTGATGTCACCAATTAGTCTTGCTACTAAACCGATAGCCCGGTGATCTTTTGCTGGAGCTGGAATGAGACCTATATTAATTTTATACAAAAATTTTTACCAGATTGCCTATGAGACAACGAGCTTGGTCGATTCGTAAAGAACGTTGAACTCCGTCAAATTGCATATAGTTAACTAAAATCTTAATTACATTTGAGGCATTTGCATTTTCCAAAAAAATTCTGCAGAGTGATATCTAGAAAATCTATCAAAACATGTTAAAAATATAAATTTCATGGTCCTTTTCATTGTTATTAGGACTTGCAAAATCTATTTGTATTTCTTGGTTAGAGACAGTACATTGTTTATGAGGTTGAAGTTACATTGCGGGAATAATTGATTTTAAATTTCTACTGATTGCAGTGTAAGCCTTGCATTCTATTGCAGGAGCAAGAAATTCTCTGTTCATGTGTGGCCACTAAGAGTGTTGGGCCATACATACCATTCCCAAGCTGCCCGGGTGACTAGCGGGGAGATCTTCTATCAACGCTTCTTTAAAAGCGTTCGTAATTGCCACCTTTTTGTCCATACATACACAGCCAATACCGACATGTAGATCATGCCAATAGCTTTGCAACTTTGGTTTGAGATCTTCGAGCCGTTCTGCGTCTGATCGAATGATGCAGTCTCCTACTTCTTTGAGCACTGCATCTTTGCTCGTGAGGGAAGCTACTAAATTCTTATCAAAGACCTTCCGAATCACTTTGTCAAATGACAGAGCCTGTGGACTATCAGTTAGCCGGGTACTGATATTAGAATTTGAAGGCGATTGGCGGGGCGTGTGTCTTACTGTGTCGTCTGTAAGACACGCGGGGTGAAGTTCTTGTTGTTGTTCGTGCTGAGGATTTTCCATTCATTGCAGATGAGGTATGAATTGAATTTATGGAAGTATTAACCGACTGAATTTGATATTGAAATTGGTCAAAAGGCGACTTTTGATTGTTTGTCAATTGGACAAATGAAGTATTTAATTAATTCAAATTTTTAGTGCTAATTAGGAAAGGAATGTGAGACTTATTAGTGATTGACAGATTAGAGTGTTTTATTTCCTTGAATTGTGATAGATTTTGTAAGCGAGAGACGCTTGATTGTATTTGTGGTATGCCTATTATGAGATTGATTAATTGAAAAGGAATTTTGCTGAGCTGTTGTTAATTGATTTTGAGTAAAGCGTATTCGCGATGCATGATCCCTATCAAAAGTAGTGTGGTGAAAGGGAATTAATTTAGATTAATATTTAGCTGGGCGGTCGTTAACTGAACTTGAGTATAGCGTACACGCGCTGTCATTATCAAAATTAGTTTGGAAAGAGAAGTAACCTTGGATTATATTTGCTCGTAGCGAGTGTTGATTGATTTTGAGCTTACTTGCGGGGCATGATCACTGATTAAATTAGGATTGATAATTGATGTCAATTTCGGAGTAGTATTTTGCCAGGCGAGTGGCAAAATATTTTGAGGTATATGTACCGGCGTTGCAAAAACTATGTTAAGTAATTGATCGTTATTATTAAGCTGTTTAGAAGTGGGTATCTGCGTGCCAAGTTTGTTAGCTAAACAAAATTTAATAAGGTGAACGGCAGAAATAGGTTTTTCACTTTGGATTAAATTTGCATCTCTCTGTATTCGAGATAAAGTGGCAACTAAAAATTCTTGGTCAAAATTAGAAATAATTTTTGCAGTTTGATAAGGATTACGAGATATATAATCTACGAGGCCCATCATTACTCCGGCCAAATATTTTATATTAAATTGATAAGGTAATAGAAGATCTACCCATCTTGATGAATGGATATTGTACAATTTATAGGATCTGCGTTCTTTTAAAATTGAAAGGAAGGCTCGATGATCATTTATAACCGAAAATTCTTTTCCATAAAGATAGTTTTCGAAATATTCTATAGACCAAACTACTCCAAGTTATTCTTGCTCATTAATGCCGTAACGTTCCTCATTACTATTTAAAAATCTAGCGGCAAGTGATATTGGCTTCCAGCCATCAACTGTCAATTGTTCTAATGCTGCTCCGAGGCCCGAACGGGAGGCATCACATTTGATGCGTGTTTCAAATTGCGGGTTGTAGTGAGTGTTTTCTGGATGATTTGCGATCCGTGTTGTATTAGCATTAAAATGTACCGTGTGTTCGTTGGTCCAGGTGTATCTAATTGATTTACGAAAGAGAGGTCTTAAAGGGTGGCAAAGTTGGGCTAAGTTAGGAATAAATTTACTAATGGACAGAGTCAAGAAATTAACGTAATTTTTAAAGTTTAGTGGGTGGCCGGTGTGAAAGAACTGCAGAAAATTTAGATTCAAGTGGCGATATTCCAGCTTGATGGATATTGTAGCCTAACCACAAGAATTTCCTGTTTGGCAAAATAATATTTGGGTAAATTTATGCGAAGGTTATCTGCGTCAAATTTTTTAAGACAATTTTTCACAAGTTTAAAATGATCTTCTTCAGAACCTTTACATACAATGAAAATATCATCCAAGAAACAAAAAGCGTTTTTGAAGCCCATTAGCGTATTGTCCATCGCTTTTTGGAACTCGGCGGGCATATCAGTGAGTCGATAAAAACCAGTTTGAAACCAATACGTGCCTGTCATGTCACAACTAAGAATATTGAAATTACAATATTTAGCGGTATCGGAATGAAGATTTTGCTAGCTATAGGCATATTAAGATATATGGTAAAAAAAGAAAAATTTACCGGCCGGTTTTGTGTTATAATCTGTAATTACTTGTGATATAGAGTCTATGAGTATTTCAATATTAAGCGTTTGGTACTTGTTTTTGTGTTTTGATTTATGAAGAATTTTTGAATCTGAAGCCAATTTTTTTAATCTCTTTTGACAGTAATGACAATTGTAGAAATAAAATGTTGATCTGAATAAATTTTGAGCTTTTCCATATGTCCTTCTTGAAGTAGTTTTTTATTTTCAGTGTTAAGTCTATCTTGTAAATTAATGGGCACTCTTCTACCCTTTTGATGATTTGGCAGAATTGAGAATAAATTTTTTTGATCTACAAATACGTGAGAAGAGTTGCTGAAATTGATTTGCTATGCGTGTTTCGAATGGACATTGTGTAGTGATATGTTGATCAAACTACGTTCGACGAAGTACAAAGTTTGGGTAATTGATATGCCAAGAGCCTCGAACAGATCTCTACCAATCAGTTGCTTTAGTCCATCTCTAACTACAACGAATTCAGCATCTTCAATTCGCCAACAATTACTCTCTACCGGCGTCTGCATCATTCCAATGATGGGTATAGGTTCATTCGCAAAAATTTTGAGCTCTTGAGGGGGTGACGTCCTTAATCACCGCGCAAGAATGGATTTGTTAATAACCTCAGCGGCAAGTGATTCGTTTAAAACGCTGCATACACTCACGGAATTGATGAGGAGACCCAGTTTTGTGTTTCCGATCTGCAGAGTCGTGTTTTTTTGGGTTCTATTTGTAATGTTTTACTTGCTATACTAGCCACCATGTTGTCGTCTGAACTATCATAATCTGATCCTCATTCTCGGTTGTAGTTTGCATTTTGAGTAGCGTTAACAGAGTTATCGGTTTTATTTTCATCAAAAGAGTCTACATTGGGTCTGGATGGTTTGGAATAGACAGAGATTGGCTTGAGGCACACACGAGAGAAATGGTTTTGTGGACCACAGTTGTTACACGTTTTGCCTTTAGCAATACATTTACCCTTTTGAGTTGTTGACCATGTAAGGCCACAGTTTTGACACAGTTGATTCGCTTGTCGAGTTGAAGCCGGAAAAATTTGTTGTTGATTCGGAGTACAAATTTGAGGTTGTGGTGTTATTGCGTTCACATGCAAGGATGGTTGACTGTTCGCAAATTTTATTTGATTCCACTGGCCGAGTTCTATATTGATGGCCAAACGCAATGCTTGAGCAGTATCGATAGTCTCCTTGAGAAGTTCTTTCTGAATTTCAGAGTCCTGCATATTTGCAACAAATACATCTCTTATTAATGTATCTTCTTGGTTTCCAAGTTCACAGTTTTCCGACAGTTGCTTTATCTTGCCAAAGGAATATTCAATAGATTCTCCCTTTCATTGCTTGGTGGTGAGGAGCATGCACCTGTCAAAAGTGATATTAAGTGGGCGAACGAATATTTCCTCCTTGATTTTCCAGAGTTCCACAGTCGTCAATGGATCTATCTTGAGCTGCGGGTTTCTGCTGCATATAATTAGTCTCCCTTGGTGCCCAGACCGAGGTATAACATAAAGACAGTTTTGCGGTCAGCTTGTATTCATGGTTTGTCGCCACACATGACTCCTATTTCTATTTGTCTTTGACTCCAATTTTCCCAGTTCCTTTTCAGCTGTGCGTTTCTAGCTAGTTGTTCTCGTTCCGATTGGGCAGGAGATCCAGTTATTGTGCTTTCGTAAATCGGTTCTACAGGGAGTTGAACATGCTCGGGCTTGCGTTCAAGCAAAATGTCCGATGCAATGTTCTCTTTTGTTAAAAAGAGCCAATTTCGCTTGTATTCACTATTTTTCCCACTTCAAAGGAGGGTCACAGCTGGGTTTCTCCCAAAAGGATTCGATGCCAAGTGGAATTCGTTTTTGGGTTGCTGATTGCGTCATGTCGTGCAAAATCAATATTGTGTACTTTAATTCGCGATCCATTTCACTGTTAGATTTTCCATTAAGCTATCTTGTGCTTTTCACTGTTAGATTTTCCATTATGCTATCTTGTGCTTTTTCACTTTTCTGCTTCACATATTAAGTAAATACGACTGTCATAAAATGGGTTAAATTGAGCAACTGATCGCGAGATGCAAAATAGAAAAAGTGAAGATAACTGAAAAGTGGATTTATAAAAGTCACAACACATATGAACAATAAGTTTCCCAATGCGGGAAAGAGGGTAACAGACTAACGTATGAAATGACTTAGGGTATTAGATGAACATAAAATGACTTCTATTACGTTCTTTTCAGGATTAGGTACAATCAGTAAATAAGCACATCGGATAGGAAATTTACTGCACTAGATGAAATGACTATGTACAACAATCACATTCAAAAGTTTCAAACAAAGACGCTAGGGACTTCAAAAAATAGTTGGAAATGGGCCAAAATTGCAAGGGTTTTGACTGTTTTTTGATGAATAGGATGAACAAGAAATCACAATATCATGTTCTTAGAAATACAGTCTCTCAGAACACTGGTAGAAATCATACTCAAGTTTTACTATCCATATTAAAGGTTATACCTTTCAGGCTATCTAAAATTTATTCAGCGTTGTCCAATTCGTGGGGATCTTATTTATTTTGTAAACATCCACTTCAAAGGTCTTGAGCGTCTCGTAAATTTCTATATTTTTTCACTGCTATCAATTGTATGGCACTGAGTTGAAGAAACTTCGCGATAACGTCAGAAACTAGTGAGAAAAATTTTATATTTTGTCAGAAATTTTTGTGAAAATTGTCAAAAAATCTTGCATCTTAAAATCCAAGTTAGGCAGAACTGAAAAAAAATAAATGACGAAAAATTACTTCTCCGTACTAACTGCGGACTAAAAAGCCAAATACTGATTACAAACCAGTCATAACTCGGCTCGAGGAAATTGTCCACCTCAAATAAATATTAAAGAGGTGAAAATTAAATTAGGAAAAAATCCATTCTTAAGCTAAGCGAACTTATATAGCTGAAAACAATGACAATTGATTCAAATTACATCTGTTGAAACCGA
This sequence comes from Convolutriloba macropyga, assembly GCF_964194025.1. Classification (NCBI taxonomy): domain Eukaryota; kingdom Metazoa; phylum Xenacoelomorpha; order Acoela; family Convolutidae; genus Convolutriloba; species Convolutriloba macropyga. The sequence continues at coordinate 63,962,375 of NC_134475.1, forward strand.
ATATTTAAAAAAGCTGAACTTATTGACAAATTTATGTTCTTTTTTCCCCGGAAGCTTAAGAATCTTCAACCACGAATAGTTTTTCAGGTTTTGAATCATTTTTTCTGGCTGTCACTTATTTACAATCATACCTTTTTATCTTAATTTATAGATTCCTTCAATATATATTTTTGTGGATATACATTTTTTATGTATCATGTATAAAACCTTGCTTGTCTACTCGCTAAAGGTGTGTGATTTAGTAAGTGATGTGAATAAAATCTAGATAATACGTAAAAATTTTCTTGCCTTTTTGTGAAACATTTTGCCATTTGCCACTCCTTATTTTTTCCACTAAATTGAACGAAACAAGTTCAATTATAACTATGAGTTTGTGGCAAATAATATTTATTTTTTGGATTTTCTGCGTATTTTTTAGAGAAGCAGTTGAGATCGATAATAGCAAATTTTTGTAAAGAAATGTTACACTAGGGGGATTTGCCCTTAGCCGTCTGTTTTGACATTTTTACTTGAACAAAAACAACGTAAATATAAAGTTATTGAAGCACAGATAAATTAAAAATTGTGATTATACACAAATATCATTCAAGTTAATTTTGTATACCTTCTCCCCTTTTTTTACTTAACCGATAGACAAGCCATTTACTAAGTGGATAAAGCAGTGACGAAGTCCGGATTGCGTAAATATGTCCGGATTGCGTTTTGATCACATTTTGGGATTTGAATTTGTTCATCTGCCCTTGTATTTGTGTGTTTGAATTCGAATTCTTTTTTCCTCTCCACCGTTCGTATTTTGTTTGCTTTCTTCCTCTTTATTCTTTAGCCGATAGACAAACGGTGACCTTGCGGTGACACTCGACCCAGGTCGAATTCTTTTTGAAACGGTTCCACCAAAATCACCGTGGGCATTCCGCTCCAATAAACTATCAATTTGTCCATCTCTGGTCTCGGTATCCACGCTTTCGCATATCAACGAGTTGATCAAAACCAGCGCTGTCAATACGCTAAAACAGACTGAATTTTGGAAAATTTAACGCTCATAACATTTGTAAAAGAAAAATGCAAAATGACACGAGGATTTTCTTAGAACAGAAATTTAACCGGCAATGAAATTTAACTCGATGACTTGCTGACGCTTAAACAAATTGAAAACAAATTTATTGCTTTTAATTTTGATAACGTCTTGACAAGCTTTAATTTGAAGCCAATTTAGATCTATTTTATTATTTTATGCCTTCTCCCTTTTTCTTCCGTAGCAAATAGACAAGCCATTAACTATTTCTAGACGCTTGTGTTGAGCTGAATCGATCTCTTGATGACTTAGAAACACGCCCAGATGCACGAGTTAGAAACACAAATGATTATTGAACTCACCCAATGAGAGGGGAGCCTTTTCTTAAGCAATGTAATCGAACAGGGGGGACTTGTGCCCATTTCAATTCAATAACGCGAGGAAATTAAAAAACGAGAGTTAAAAGGCTGAGGGAGAGAGGAAGAAACATCAATGATCGGAGAAAACATTAAGATTGGCAATAAGAAATAATCAGCAAACATTTGAATTTTAGGTCAAGATAAAACAAGATTATAATAATGGAGACCCCGCAGATTTAATAACGTAATTAAGAAACAGTCAGCAATTTTCAATCATTGTGTGTTAACAAACGTCCTTAACCAGATCTAAAGTTTTAAGATAATTGGGGCATAAATCAAAACTATGTCCCAAATAAAGGAACTATTACGCAATATTTTTCCTGTGGAATTAAGTTGAGGATCAGATTGGTTGATAAACAAGACTGTTCTACAACGAGGAACATACAAAGGCCCACCCTTAAGTCAGGTTTAATTAAAATTTGAAATTGCAGTTGTACAATTTTGTATGGAATTGATATCATTCCATCTGTGTCGGCCAAACAAAACCAACATATTGGCCGGACTTTGGTCGCAGTGCGTTTCAACGCTGTATCATTGACTTTCAATAGTAACCATTACTGTACCAGACAAATAGAAGTATAGGACTGCTCATTAAGAAGAAAAATTCAGACTGTAAATTTTAAAGTGGGACCTGATCAGAATCATGAAGAGAGTAAAAGCCATTCTGCAATTTTTATGATATTCAATGCGAACTAGGTCCGGGTGGCACTTGGACTTCTTCAGAAAAAAGGATTCTTCAGGGGGCTGAACTTCGTGGAACCGGGCACAACAAATAGCATGAAGTGAGACAGAACAGACCCTTGTAGTGGAGTTGGGAAGTTGATTATCACTCATTATAAGTACATCATCACTTTGAAACCGTATTTAAACACACGATAAAAAAAGGGGGGAACTCACATTCAATAATTAATTCAAATTTGTGAAACTTGGCTATCATTGGTTATAAATTGTATTTTGGTAAAAGAAAAAAATCCCGTCCCTCAGAAAAAACATAAGAAATAGAGAACATGCAAAGCTCTAGATAGAGAAAAGGAAAACACACACGTTTAAAAAATAGAATCATAGAGTCCGTCAATTTTTGAAGTTTGATTTTAGCCCTTTTTAAATGTAGTAAGCAAGTTTGAAACCAAAATTTTAATGTTATTTTACCTTTTTACCTAAAGCTGTAGTGTAGAATTAGATAAATTTACTCAAAGAAAGTGGAAAAACATTGCTGCTCATTTTTTTCGACTATACATCATTTTCACTTTGACCTGACAAGAAAAGTCTAATCTAAATCTTTCATTCTGACAATCATATTAGATAATAGTTAGTTCGAATAAATTTCATACACGTGATGATAGTTATGGCGAAAAGGTTTGAATAGAGTGTAAGTTGGCTTCTATCTGTGCGCAAATTTTCTGCACTCATAGTATCTTTTGTTGCAACCAAGAGCTTGCAAAGAAATGTGAAGAAAGCAAAGATTGTTATGGATATATATGCTTCACTAAAATAAATAATAATTTCCTCTTCAAATGATCTCGATATTTAAATATAAAAGGAATCGTTGTCTTAAAAAGGTCAAACACTTGATTTAATTTGATAGGGGAATTTTGAATAATTATTTATTGTGAAGCAGTTGAAACGTCTCGCTCTAACTATTTCCAACTTTCTCTAACACCATAAAACAAAGACAGACGACACACTATACTAAATTGACTTTACCATAGTCTCAAACGAATGGTTATCTTACAAGATCTTGCAAGAATCTCCCAGAATCTTGCAAGACGATACATCGTCTTGCAAGAATTTCTGCCAGATTCCTGCCAGATCTTACAAGATAACCATTCGTTTTGCAAGAATCTGACAAGATAACCGTTCGTTTTGCAAGAATCTTGCAAGATAACCATTCGTTTTGCAAGAATCTTACAAGATAACCGTTCGTTTTACAAGATCTTTACAAGATAACCATTTTTGCAAGATTCTTGCAAGATAACCATTTTTGGAAGATTTTTGCAAGATTTTGCAAGATAACCATCCGGTCTAGACTATGGTAGCATCTAAATTGCAGAAACCAAATTATCTTAATTCGCAACCTTTCCATTTCAGCTCATTTTTCACATTTCAGCTGTTTTCTCTCACGGTAGTTGGAAAATTATCTTGGAAGGCCCCCCCCCTCCTCCTTGTGGACCCCCTTTTAGGGTCCGAACGTTATGGACCCTTCCTTAATCCTCGTAATCCACCTTTCCTTCACTCCCCTTCCTTCACCCCCATAACAAAGTTTCAATAGTACATGGAAAATAATTTTTGTGAAGAAATTATTGAGTTAATACTGTCATTACATTAAAAATGAATTAAAAATACAAAAGGAACAAAACTTACATGAGCAGTTTTCCCATTTTCTCTCCAAACTGAATTTCGCATCTGCGTATTGTTTAAATAAATACTGCAACAGATTTTTGGCCATTAATTAACTAACATCTTGATCTCAATTTGCAACCCTTTCGACTTATTTTTGATCGTTTTGTATCTACAAACTTCCCAAAAGGTTTACCATACTTCTTATCATCATGTGTTCTCTGCTGTGGATGTTATTCGATGTTGATAAAAATAACTCATTAAAGTGTTACCATATATGACCCATTTTGTTATATCGAAGTCAACATAGGTTAAAGTAGGTAGATAATAGAAAAACCGTGTTAAAGCAGGCAACGTCTGCCATAAAATAATCCAAATGCTAAAACTAGTCACTAATAATAGCATCAGCGAAAAAATGGATTTACGTTATTAATTAGAAACAGCAAAAAAACATCCGTCAACTTTTTCAACTTAAAAATTTCATCATTCAAGAAAAATTTGACACGCAGTGACTTCAAAATCAGTTTTGCGGGCTCATGTGTAATGCTATCTGGCCAAGATGTTAACGCACTGAAAACGTTAAAACAAATTGTAAGATTAGCGGTGAATGCGTTGAATTTTTGTACGATGTACGCTTGAGGCGTCGAAAAGAAAAATTGCCGTTTCTAAGCGCAAGTCTTACATAATTCTTGGCTTCTAAGCGTAGATCTCACTTAATTTTGCATTGGAATTGGCTTTGCTCATATATTGCTTAAGGTTTTTCAACCATAATTTCATATAAATTTGCGTTGAAAATAGCGTTGCTCTTACAATTGAGCGTAGATCTTACATAACTTTGCGCTGGCGTTGAATTTAACGTTGATCATAGAAAAAATTGCGTTGAATTTATGCTGATATTACAAAAATTTGCGTTCCTAAGCTTATATCTTACAAAACTTTGTGTTAAATTTAGTGAACAAAATTTTGTGTTGAATTTAGCGTTGATCTTATATAAATTTTTGTCGAGTTTAGTGTTTACCCTATATTTAAGTCATTTTTGTTTCTGTCCGAATACTTCAACATTCGGTTCTTAAAAAACTAAAGGTAGAGTGGCACAGTGGTAAAAAAGGTGACAAGCATGCAGGACCTCAGAGGTTCTAGTCTAAGACTGATGTCTAAGAGTCAAGTTAGTGTAAGTGCACCGCTTAGAATTGCATCATTATTTAACATCTACCCTTAAAAACGCAAAACTATGTAAGGTCTGTGCTTCGAAATGCCAACTCTAACTCATTCTTCGCAAAATTTTGGAAAAGCTTGCGCTGAATTTTCTCACTTGTCAACGCTAGTTAACGCTTATCTTACAAAATTTTGACATACTTCCTAGGCCAGGGCTCTTGCACCCTTCTAGTGTACCATTTTAACAAATTGGGTTTAATTGGGTTTAATTATGTCCCATCAAGAGGGCTCGGCTAACATTGTGCTCTGCACAAAAAATTAAATCATTAACTATTGAGGACATGTTATCATATGAGAAACATATGAGAAGCTACCAAAATAAAACACGATCGGATCTGCAAAACCACGCATTGTTTTTAATTCTAAACCATTGAAGACAAAAAATTCATAAGAAATTTTAATTGGGTGCTTTAAGAAGTTGGTTTTATGTAAAAAGAAATAAGGAATACAAAATTACAGAAAGCAAAAAGTTGTTAACTTTTATTTTGACGTTCTTTTAAGATTTTTTTACATAACCGGAATGAATGATTCCATGAATTAGAGTATAAAACCACCTCATTCATCGTTTAGTATGTTTCAGACAACAAGTTTTCAAAGTTCTGTTCATTTGCTGTTCAAAGCTGTTCATTTGCTGATTTCATTAAGTGTAAAACTTTAATCGTTCAAAATTGTAAAATTTAGTTATAAATGCAGTTGCACGTAGCAACCGACTAGTAAAAACGGCAAAATTTTTGAATTGCATTGTTTTTCAACATTTCCAATGAATTTTAGCAACCAATTAAAAATATGCGTTTGCCAGACGCTTTGTAATGATCTATTAGCCAAACGGAATAAACATCAGAGGCAAATAAATTTTGCTTTGATTAACAAAGAACCCAACAACAGAACACTATGCTTTGTCATATCCGTTTGTTGTCTTTTTTGCATCGGTGTAATTGTGTAAAAAATGGAATAGTCTCTTGCAACTTATTTTGCATCCGTTGATAACATTGCATTTGTCCTTCGATAAAAAATGTTCAATTCAAATGGCCCGCCTCAATAAAGCTTAGCAAAATTTATAAAATGAAGACGAAAAATTTGACTGGCAGTAGTGTGTTGTGAAAGACTTGCCACTAGCTACAAAAAAATCTCCCTGTAATAACGTTGACTATTGTTGTCAGTTAGTGATTATGATTTAACTGTACCCTTCGGACTAAGATTAACCAATGCGAAAATCAACACTAAAAAACAAATCGGACACTTTTTCAAAACAACATCGACATTTCAAATTTTAGGAGATTAGTAGACAGATAGCTGTCTTTACATGATTGTAATGAAGGAATCTATCAATCTGAAGTATACATCAACTCATTCATCATTGAAAACGTTTCAAAAACCAATATTCAAAAACGGTTAATTTGCTGAATTCTAAACTTTTAATCTCTCAAACGTATAAAATAAAAAAATGATTGCAGTTGCAAGTAGCAAACAACCAGTAAAAATGGTGAAATTTTTCAAATGCTTTAGTTTCTTAAAAATTCTAATGAGTTTGTGCAATAAATTCGAAAAATGCTTGGTTCAGACACTGTAACGGACAATTTTACAAGCAGAAGAAAGGTCAGAATTAAATCAACTTCGCTCTGGTTAACAATGAACCTAACAACAGAACAGTATGCTTTGTCGAAAAATGAATAGTCCTTAAGTACATTGAATAGTCCTTGAATGCGTCCTTGAGTACATTTTTTCAAAAATGCTCAAAGACTAAAAAAAAATTTGGAGACGAACAGTTGGAAAGGCAGTGGTGCGTTGTGAAAGGGTTCACGTTTTTCTTACAAAAAATGAAGAAAAATTCTCCCTCTGATAAAGTTTACTTACCGTTGTCTGTTAGTGAGAAACATCTTACTGTACCCTGCCGACTAAGATTAATCAATGCGATATGCAACACTGAAGCGTGAAATCGGACACTTTTTCGATGCAACACCAACATTTCAAAATTTTTAATATTCCATACAAAAAACTACTATAGTTAAACACGCCATAGAGGCTCATAAAATCAGCGACCTTTATTCGTATGTTGAAAATACAAAGATTGCTTTCATTTTCAGTTCAATTTCATTTCAAAATTGAAGAGAAACGCACGACATTCTGTTGTCTTCCGCCAACTTAATGCATTTAATCATCTTACTTTTCTAAACCAGCATTTAAAAGCTTTACAATAACCTCAAATAAACTACACCAGCTGGACAATGAAGACAATTGATTTAAAATGCAACAAAAAATCAACACTTGGCTTCATTGCTTCAAGAAAAAATTGCACCCGGTTTTTTTCGTTCTATAAGTTTTTTGACTCTTCTCACGAGGCCTTTTAACAATGTCAATTTTTTTTTGATTTCCAATTTTTCAATTTAGCCAAGGGGAACTAATATAGGAAGACAAATTCATACAACAGGGAAACATTTGAAAAGCAGTGCATTTTTAAACCAATTTTTTCTTTTTGAGCTCAAAAGTGCTTGCATTTCTTCTATAGCTTTGCTTTTGAGTTTTTACAGTGCAGTGATATTACATTAAATTTTTTATTTGAAACTTTAAGCAAAAATTTAAAGGAAAAAACTCTTCAATATAAATGCCAGAAAATTGTAAAAACATCTTCGAAAATAGGTTTTGATACGTAAATTCAAAACATTCATTGTAAAACTGAAAAGCAAGAAGATTAAGCTTTTAGTTCCTTATTTTCTCGAACTCAAAACGTTCAGAATGTCAAAAAATTAGAAAACTTTTCAATCATTTCAAAACTCCTCAATTTAAGCAATTGAAGCGCTCTTTTTGCAATCTAACATTTTTGATTGTTAACAATTGTTTGTGATTGTCAAAAGCTCATAAAAGTCAATAGAAGATAATAAAACCCTTGAACTATCTCGAAACTCCAGATAAATACTCTGCTTTAAAAAAAAATCCACAGCAAATCTTATAGCTCAGAATCAGTACTAAAAGTGGCGTCTCTAATTGATTGAATGTTGTTGTGAATAATTATTAATAAACAATCGCTTTTTGTATTGTTCTCAAATTTAGTTTTTAAGTGCTTCAAATTGTTTTGTTTACATTTCCGGTCAATACAACCTACAGTAACGAAAGTTTCGCAAAATCAAAACAATTTATTATTCGGCAAGATCTTTTTCGACAACTTCCTGTTCTCTGGTTTAAAAACCAATAATTTAAAATCTATACGTTTTTGGATCTGCTGCAGTGCTTTAAAAAGCATAATTTTTGTTTTCTTTTACAAAACTAAGATACGCCTTGTTGATTTCAAAAACGTGTCCTTTATTTTGCTTTCTAACACTAAAACTTGAAAATTAAATAAAAAAGTAAAAGAAAATGAGCAGTTCTTAACATTGGCAGTAACAACAGATAAAAACCCTGGTCGAGACAGGATGGCTAACTTACAAGAACTTACAAGTTGCTTACGAAGGATGATTAAGTTGTAAAAACTTACAAGTCAGATTTTTAACTTTTAAGAAATTACAAGTCTGATGGTTATCTTGTAAGTTTCTTCCAAACGCCACCAAATGGGCAGAAATAGTGATTTTTTGCATTTATATTTTCAAATCTTATTAAGTCATTGATTCGTGTGATAAAAACATCAAGAAGACATGACTATTTGGATATTTTCCGTTTGTGCCCCCGGTAAGTGAGTGCACTTAAGTTACTTAGTATCCTTTGAAATAGAGCATCCGACAACAAATTGTTTTTAGTAGAAAAAACTCAAGCCAACAAGTTTTTACAGTACTCTTTCCGTATTCTGTTTCTACTGCCAGATTCCGTAGCAGTACTCTTAGTCACTTCAATTGTTTTCATATTTTCCGTGTTCGCATACCAGATTTTATATGCGTCCTACCTTAGAAAAAGGTAGAACCCGTACTCTAAATCAGACACATAATTGTTCAGCTTGTTCTTCCTCTATGCGTTGAGCTCTCAGTTTCTTTTCAAAAACCACAGTAGCTTGTTACCATTGAATATCGTTTTAGACATTTAATCCAGCAAAGTTTGTTCGCGATCTGACTTGTATAACCCTACACACTAAATAAAGTTCATGTAATTATACCTGGAAAAAAACCTTAACCTACCTGAATTGTTCAGATAGTTTTGCCTTACTTGAATTTACCGTAACTTACCTTAACTTTACCTCAAAATTACCTAATAAATAAAGGGGGGCACCACTTGATCTTTTACCTGAACAAACGTTAAATTTACCTCAGAAACACATCTGAACTGGTAAGGTAAATTTACCGAAACTTACCTCAAAAACTTACAAAAATTACCTTAAAATTTAAGCCAAAACAATCTGAAAAACCTGAAGTTCAGCTTTAAAAAACTTTAAATTTAACCTGAGCTTTTAAAGTAATTAATTTTAGCTAAGGTAAATTCACATAAAAAGCAAGGTAAACATTAAAGTAATTTTAAGGTAAGTTTTGGTTTGTTCTGGTTAAAGTTCAGGTGGTCCCCCTTTAAATTTTCCAGAAAATTTAAGCGAAAAATTAATGAAATTATGATAAGTTTAGGGTGAATTAAGGTGTGTTAGGTTAAAGTTCAGGTGAGACAAAACTACCTGAACCGGTTCGGGTAAAAAATTTCAGGCAAAATTACCTGAAAAAATAAGGTAATTCCTATGTACACAGGGAATGAGGAAAAAGTCTTAGAGTGTTCATGAGTATCTTTAGCTTCTTTGATGACTAGAAAGGGTTAACTACTGGGGCCCACGGAGGAGCCGCACATAACCAAAAGACATTCTAGATGTAAAAGAAAAGAAACAGTCCCAAAAACGCTAAGACAAAAACCAGGAAGGGAGCAAGAAAATAGGAGTTCGAAAGGCGCCACAACAAAGAGGCACAAAAGGGGCTGATCAATGCCTTCTACCTATTCAATAAAAACAACGTTAATTTGTAGCTAAGCAAAATGTATTATCATAATTTGTACGGTCTTTTAGGCGTGTAGTCCTGCTTAGGCTACTACTGCAAATTGTTCTGTATGGTACTTCAGCGCCTTTAGCAATTAATGTGACTGGCGTCAGTGAAACGACTTAAATCAAGAGAGCAAAGTTGTATAACATATTATATTTCCAAAACTGAAAGGCAGTGGAGTCTTTTTTGACCTTTATTGCGCTTACCAAGCTATTCACGTTTATTGTGGACAGCATGAACCATTAAAACGATCATTTATTTTTTTGTGAAACGAGAGAAGTATAAAATATCTACGTAAAGAAGAAGCGGGTTATCATTCGACCCTTAACCATAGGACACTAGTTAGTTGTGGTTTAAAAGGAATAAGATATGCGATATGAAATCTTTCCGCCTGCTATTTGCTGTTTGGATTGTTCTATTCAGACGCCCTTGCTTTCCTTCTGTCGGGTCGCTTGCCTTTGATTTTAACGCTACATGAAAAAAAATAGACTTATTACACAAATAGAGGGGTGGGTTAATTATGTGATACTTAAACGTGTGATTAAGCGGTTTTAATGATTTGTTAGTCAAAATTGATCATTATCGGAAGAAAGTGTGCAGAGATCAAATTGCAACTATAGAAACGGTCCATTTGAACAGTATTTACGAGATTTACAAGGACTTGACAAAAGGTTATTCACAATAAGGCCAACGGTTTGTGTATTTTTTGTGACTTGCCTCACATTGAACGGGATCTTGCTTCGGTTGTTGAGTTGAAGTTGCTACAATACGGAGGATTGATAAATCTTCGCTAGACAAGTATTTCAAACATTTAAAAAAAGGTTGAAATTAAATTCCATACTTCACGACGCTTCCGTTTTGGTTTTATAATATAGAATATAGTGAGAAGGGACCTGGTTATTCTTATGTTTTCCCTGTCCAGTCACAAATGAGTATCTTGGTCATGTGAAGGTCATTGCTTTTTGCCTGTATGTAAAGATAAAAACTTTCCAAGATAATTTATTCAGTTTGTTGGAATGTTAATACAGCGACTGGTTATTGTTGACTTTGAAGGTTTTTTTTCAAAAAAGTCTGGTTTCATTATAAAAAAACTGAAATTTTACAGACACTGTCTGATTCCAACTACCAAATTCATTCACCTTCCTGTCATCAGGTGAGCAAAGATCTCATCAGTGGTTCTAAAATTATCGTCAAGGTTTAGCTTGGGAGAGTGGGGATTCCCATAATCCTATTTGCAGCAGATAGTTCAAATTGTTGTGTTTCGTTTTCACTATCAAAGTTTTGTGCCAAAGGAATAGAAAAAACGGAGAATTTATTGAATTTTAGAAGAAATGTTGTGTAGAAGTTGGAAAAATTGAGCTTTTAAAAAAAGATACCAGATTGTTATTTGCTTGCTACTCGTTTTCCAAGACCTCAAAGGAATAAACATTCTGCCAGAAAGAAAGCGGAGCTTTTCTGCTACTGGATAACGAATGAATCGTCGATGAGACAAAACATCAACTCCGTCAATACTTCATTATTTGGCTCAAATTTTGGCAACTTACAATTGCATAAATTCTCACAACCATTTGACTCACTTTTCACAGAGTGGAGAGAATTGATTGGCGTGGACACACTGTGCTTAGGAAACAACAAATTGTTTGCTCTGGTGCCGAAATAGATAGTCTTATAACTTATCTTTCGCTATTAGAGTATTTTCAATTATACCATGTCTATACAGCCAAAAATGCAACAATTAAAACTTACCCTTTTAACTGTGCCAAGCGGCCAGCGCCAGTTCAGATTTCTGAACGATAACGGTCGTCCAGAAAAAAACGGCAAGTTGTAAACAAGGGAAACGTGGCCTCAATCACCTGCTATGACAATGCGCTGGGAATGAAAGCAAGGTAGAATGTTGTCTACAAATAAGCATACTTACAATTAAATAAGCGAACTTCATTTCGAAATTCATTGCTCTGGCGCCGAAATAGATTGATTTATAAACTATCTTTCGCTATTAGAGTAGTTTCAATTATATTATGTCTATACAGCCGAACATGCAAAAAAATAAAAACTTACCCCTTTAACTGTGCCAGGCGGCCAGTGCAAGTTAAGATCTCTGAACTATAAGAGTCGTCCAGAAAAAGAACGGCAAGATGTGAACAAGGGAAACGTGGACTCAATCACCTGCTATGACAATGCGCTGGGAATGAAAGCAAGGTAGAATGTTGTCTACAAATAAGACATAGACTCTCAATTTATTACACATGACTTTTTTATTGTTGATTAAAATATTTTTTGCTGCAATTGATATTAACTAATCATTTTTTATATTCAACGAAAGTATTCTCACTAATTTTACATTCTTTAAAGCAATTTTCAAATGCATCAACAGGTGTGTCAATTGGATGCCAAATTCTTCATCATATTGGTGCAATTTGTCTACAAATATGACATCATAGACTCTCAATATATTACACATGACATTTTATTGTTGATTAAAAGCTTTTTTGCTGCAATTGAAATTAACTAAACATTTTTTTTTAACGAATGTATGCTTATTAATTTTACATTCTTTAAAGCGATTTTTCAAATGCATCAACAGGTGGGTCAATTGGATGCCAAATTCTTCCTTATATTGGTACTTATTGCCATATTGCTGATTAAACTAGTCTTTTTAAAACCTTTTTGTGAAGAAACAACATTTTGGTTGAGACTTCTTTCTTGTACAGTAGGATACGCTCTACCCAACCCAAAGTCATAAATAAAAATATTTCGACAACAGATAGCTATCTGTGGTCTATCATTTACGGAATCTTAGAAGAATTTTTGTGTCTAAAAATTGAGAATTTGAGCTTTTATAAAAAGACGCCAGTTTGTGATTTGCTTGCTATTCGTTTTCCAAGACGTCAAAGGAATAAACATTCTGCCAGAAAGAAAGCGGAGCTTTTCTGCTACTGTATAACGAATGAATTGTCGATGAGACAAAACATCAACTCCGTCAATACTTCAAGTACTTGGCTCAAATTTTGACAACTTACAATTGCATAGCGTCTCACAACCATTTGCCTCTTTTTTCGCAGAGAGGAGAAAATTGATTCGCGTGGACACGCTGTACTGAGGAAACAAAAAATTCATTGCTCTGGCGCCGAAATAGATTGATTTATAAACTATCTTTCGCTATTAGAGTAGTTTCAATTATATTATGTCTATACAGCCGAACATGCAAAAAAATAAAAACTTACCCCTTTAACTGTGCCAAGCGGCCAGTGCAAGTTAAGATCTCTGAACCATAACAGTTGTCCAGAAAAAGAACGGCAAGATGTGAACAGGGGAAACGTGGACTCAATCACCTGCTATGACAATGCGCTGGGAATGAAAGCAAGGTAGAATGTTGTCTACAAATCAGACATAGACTCTCAATTTATTACACATGACTTTTTTATTGTTGATTAAAATATTTTTTGCTGCAATTGATATTAACTAATCATTTTTTATATTCAACGAAAGTATTCTCACTAATTTTACATTCTTTAAAGCAATTTTCAAATGCATCAACAGGTGTGTCAATTGGATGCCAAATTCTTCATCATATTGGTGCAATTTGTCTACAAATATGACATCATAGACTCTCAATATATTACACATGACATTTTATTGTTGATTAAAAGCTTTTTTGCTGCAATTGAAATTAACTAAACATTTTTTTTTAACGAATGTATGTTTACTAGTTTTACATTCTTTAAAGCATATTTTCAAATGCATCATCAGGTGGGTCAATTGGATGTCAATTTTTTCATCATATTGGTAGAATGTTGTCTAAAAATAAGACATAGACTCTCAATTTATTACACATGACTTTTTTATTGTTGATTAAAATATTTTTTGCTGCAATTGATATTAACTAATCATTTTTCTATTCAACGAAAGTATTCCTACTAACTTTACATTCTTTAAAGCAATTTTCAAATGCGTCAACAGGTGTGTCAATTGGATGCCAAATTCTTCATCATATTGGTGGAATGTTGTCTACAAATATGACATAGACTCTCAATATATTACACATGAAATTTTTTTGTTGATTAAAAGCTTTTTTGCTGCAAATGAAATTAACTAACCAATTTTTCTATTCAACGAATGTATGCTTATTAATTTTACATTCTTTAAACCGATTTTTCAAATGCATCAACAGGTGGGTCAATTGGATGCCAAATTCTTCCTTATATTGGTACTTATTGCCATATTGCTGATTAGAATAGTCTTTTTAAAACCTTTTTGTGAAGAAACAACATTTTGGTTTTGACTTCTTTCTTGTACAGTAGGATACGCTCTACCCAACACAAAGTTATGAACAAAAATATTTCGACAACAGATAGCTATCTGTGGTCCGTCATTTAAGGAAATGTAGAAGAATTGTTGTGTCTAAAAATCGAAAATTTGAGCTTTTCTAAAAAGACGCCAGTTTGTGATTTGCTCGCTACTCGTTTTCCAAGACGTCAAAGGAGTAAACTTTCTGCCAGAAAGAGAGCGAAGCTTTTCTGCTACCGTATAACGAATGAATCGTCGATGGGACAAAACTTCAACTCCCTCAATACTTCAAGTATTCGGTTCAATTTTTGACAACCTACAATTGCATAACGTCTCACAACCATTTGACTCACTTTTCACAGAGAGGAGAAAATTGATTCGCGTGGACACACTGTACTGAAGAAACAACAAATCGATTGCTCTGGCGTCAAAATAGATTGATGTATAAGGTATCTTTCGCTATTAGAGTACTTTCAATTAAACGATGTCTACACAGCCAAAAATGCAAGAATTAAAACATACCCCTTTAACTGTGCCAAGCGGCCAGTGCCCGTTCAGATCTCTGAACGATAACGGTCGTACAGAAAAAGAATGGCAAGTTGTAAACAAAAATGTAGAATGTTTTTACAAATAAGACATAGATTCTCAATTTAATACACATGAATGTTTTATTGTTGATTCAAAACTTTTTTGCTGCAATTAAAATTAACTAATCAATTTTTATATTCAACGAATGTATGCTGACTAAATTTGCATTCTTTAAAGCAATTTATCAAATGCATCAACAGGTGGGTCCATTGAATGCCAAATTCTGCATCATATTGGTACTTATTGCCATATTGCTGATTAAACTAGTCTTTTTAAAACCTTTTTGTGAAGAAACAACATTTTGGTTGAGACTTCTTTCTTGTACAGTAGGATACGCTCTACCCAACCCAAAGTCATAAATAAAAATATTTCGACAACAGATAGCTATCTGTGGTCTATCATTTACGGAATCTTAGAAGAATTTTTGTGTCTAAAAATTGAAAATTTGAGCTTTTACAAAAAGACGCCAGTTTGTGATTTGCTTGCTATTCGTTTTCCAAGACGTCAAAGGAATAAACATTCTGCCAGAAAGAAAGCGGAGCTTTTCTGCTACTGTATAACGAATGAATTGTCGATGAGACAAAACATCAGCTCCGTCAATACTTCAAGTATTTGGCTCAAATTTTGACAACTTACAATTGCATAACGTCTCACAACCATTTGACTCACTTTTCACAGAGAGGAGAAAATTGATTCGCGTGGACACACTGTACTGAGGAAACAACAAATCCATTGCTCTGGCGCCGAAATAGAAATCTTTCGCTATTAGAGTACTTTCAATTATATTATGTCTATACAGCCGAACATGCAAGAAAATAAAAACTTACCCCTTTAACTGTGCCAAGCGGCCAGTGCAAGTTAAGATCTCTGAACCATAACAGTTGTCCAGAGAAAGAACGGCAAGATGTGAACAGGGGAAACGTGGACTCAATCACCTGCTATGAGAATGCGCTGGGAATGAAAGCAAACTAGAATGTTGTCTGCAAATAAGACATAGGCTCTCAAATTATTACACATGACTTTTTTATTGTTGATTAAAATATTTTTTGCTGCAATTGAAATTAACTAATGACTTTTTATATTAAACAAAAGTATTCTTACTAATTTTACGTTCTTCAAAGCAATTTTGTCAAATGCATCAACAGGTGGGTCAATTGGTTGCCAAGCTCTTCATCATATTGGTGCAATTTGTCTACAAATATGACATCATAGACTCTCAATATATTACACATGACATTTTATTGTTGATTAAAAGCTTTTTTGCTGCAATTGAAATTAACTAGCCAATTTTTTTATTCAACGAATGTATGCCTACTAATTTTGCATTCATTAAAGCGATTTTTCAAATGCATAAACAGGTGGGTCAATTGGATGCGAAATTCTCCCTTATATTGGTACTTATTGCCATATTGCTGATTAAAATAGTCTTTTTAAAACTTTTTTGTGAAGAAACAACATTTTGGTTTTCACTTCTTTCTTGTATCGTAGGATACGCTCTTCCCAACCCAAAGTTATGAATAAAAAAATTTCGACAACCGATAGCTATCTGTGGTCCGTCATGCTGTGGGTAAAAGGAGCTTTTCTAATTTTTTGCTGAATGGCACCTTTTCACCCAAGTTTAAAGCAATTTATTTTACCAGTAAGATCAGCTTATATTTCAATGAACTGAACATGTTCAAACTGAACATACAACTTACAGAGTTTTCAGGTTTTGATCTAATAGCAGATCTTGAAAACTGTCTGTTGGTTTTTGACGATTCTTGTGATGGTAAAAATTTCTCTAATTTAGCCAAAGCAGGATGTTAAAAAAATTTGAATGTTATATACGTTAAGCACAATCTTTTTCAACAAAACAAATGTCCCAGAATTATTTATTTTAATGCAACCTACATCATTTTATTCAAATAACCACGTGATATTCAACAAATTAGTTTTATTGTTGGTATTATGTTGAAAATTGCCTAATTTTCAAAAGATATGAGTTGACGACAAAAAACTTTTTAGACAATTAACAATTGATTTGAATCCTAAAACGAATGATACTTTACGTTACCGCTCAAACATTGTATCACCAGGGCCTTCAATATTTTATCTTCCTCCGGCTAAAGGAGTAAGGTAGTTATTACAAATTTCGGTGATGAGAGAGAAAGAAGTATGCACGCTGCGGCGAAGGCTAGAATTATCAGAAGCAAAAATAAGAAAACTCACAAAGACAGCTTCAAAGAGTTATATATTGCTTCTTTGTTAGTGTTTCTTAAACGTCGTAAACGGAAACGTTTCCGCCAACAAATTTTTTAAGAAAAAAATTTGTTGGCGGGAACGTTTCCGTTTACAACGTTTAAGAAACACTAACAAAGAAGCAATATATAACTCTTTGAAGCTGTCTTTGTCAGTTTTCTTATTTTTGCTTCGAAAGATTTCGACTTTAGAGAAACCGTTCTCAAGGATAAAAGACTATTTTTGCAAGAAAACTTGAGCAACTTGGCCTAATATCCATAGAAAGAAACAATGTAGTTCATATCAACCAAAATCCACTGGACGTGAAAGTTTCTAGATCTTTTGTGCATTTTGACGCAAACCACAAAAAACATTTAAAAATACACAACAATTTCAATGCTCTCGATGTATCACCTCATTCAGTTGTAAACACTTATGCCAAAAAATCCTAAAATCTTTGACCGAAAGTGAACAAAAATTATACCCAAGCCGAGAAGAAGCCAGTATCAGTGGCTCCAGATCAGTCACAAAAAAGTTAACGAAGAAACAACCTTTCAAACGTCAGACAAAGAAGAGACCAGTCAGAAAAAAATTGTCTTTCTTTTCATGAATCAAAAAATTTGAAGAAATTTTATTTGAAAGGATTAGCTTCTTACAGAGGCGTAAAACGGTTATAGGCTCAGAATAAACCACCTGGTGACATTTTTTATGAATTTGAGTCACTGTTTTTCTCTCTCGTTGACGAACTGTCAAAGTATAATCGAAATGGTAATTATCTGTTGGTTGCTGCAGACTGCTTGTTAGAATATTTACAAGTGGAACCAATGAGAAAAAAAATAGGCAACAGAAGCAGCTGAAGAGTTTAAAAAATTGTTCAAAAATAAACAATAAGAAAATGTGTGGGTTGACAATGGTAAAAAATTTTGTGGAGCGTTCGAACAACTATGTAACAAACGCGGTTTTCATTTGTAGAGCAGATCCAGTGAAAAAAGTCTGCTTTTGCCGAGAGGAACATCAGATCGCTTAACAAATTAACTCATTGCTATATTGAAGAAAAATGAACATACTCGCACACTGACCAATAGATAATCTTGTAGGCGCAATCAACTCATGCGTAAACCCAGTAACTAAACTTGAACCTAACAAGATTAGCAAAAAAGATGTGCCAAGACATGGGACTGGTGATTTTGTGATGGTAATTTTGTGAGAATCACTAAAAAAGATAAGGCTTTCAGGAAAAATTACAAACAGTCCTTCACTGATGAAGTCTTTGACACAAACGGGATACCAACTTTTAGTTCACCAGCATGTTCCTTAGAAGACGCAGACAACGAAACAATCAAAGGAAAGAAAGTTTTGTCAACTAAGATTAAAGCTCGTTCGTCTTGCTCTTGAAGAGAATGTCTCGCTTAAACGATTTGAAGATAAGTTTACTGTGCATGTCGTTTCACCAGCTTCAGTGGAAAAATTTGGCTGATACAAATTTGCATCAATCCGCAATTTCTTCACAGACGAAATTCAACTTTCACGCGACTGGAGCGTTGCATTGAGTGATATTATTTTTTTGAACAAAATTAAGAATATTGTCTAAGGGAATATAACTGTGTACAATTTGAAAGATTATGAAATTTCTCAAAAAATGTACTCTGGTGACAACTTTATCTCCCGACCTTACAGCAGAAAAAAACTGGCCTTTAGGCCTGGAACATTTGATACAGCGGCAAAATTTCTTGCAACAGTTAAACGTATAGCTGGGGTTCTTCCTCATTAATCCTTCAGAGAACTGAAGAGCTCGGGTAGACACAAAAATTTGTCTCGAAAATATGAAGCTCTAATTTGTCCGAGTGCGAAAATTCTGAGCATAATTGGGTTCAAAGGTGTTCCTGATGGAAAATGAATACGCGTTACCTGTAAAACGAATCTGACGGCAAGCAGACTTGTTTCCTTAGTCGTACAAGCAATCGTAACACAAATACCAAAATTTAGCAATTGTGATTTTGTGAGAATCGTTAAAAAATGTAGGGCTTTCAGGAAAAATTACAAAGAGTCTTTCACTGATGAAGTCTATGACACAAACGAGATACCAACTTTTAGTCCACCAGCATGTTCCTTAGAAGAAGCAGACAACAAAACAATCAAAGGAAAAAGAACTATCAAAAAAATTTAAAGCTCGTTCGCCTTCCTCTTGAAGAGAAAATCATGTAAACGATTTGAAGTTAAGTTTACAGTGTATGTCGTATCATCAGCTTCAGTGAAAATATTTGGCTGAAATAAACTTGAATCTTTACGCAATTTCTTCAAAGAAGAAATTCAAATTCAAGGCGAGAGGAGAGTTGCATTAAGCGAGATGATTTTCCCGACCAGAATATTTTCGACGTGAAGATAACCGAGTACAACTTGAAAGATTATGAAGATTCTCAAAAAACTTACTCTGGTGACGTTGTTATCTCTCAACCTTACAGCGGACAGAAAAGCGCCTTTACGCCTGGAACATTTGATACAATGGCGCAACTTCTTGCAACAGTTAAACGTATAGCTGGGCTTCCTCATTTTTCCTTCAGAAAACTGAAGAGCTCCGGTAGATACAAAATTTTGCTTCGAAAATATGAAGGTCTAACATTTCCGAGCTAGGAAATTCCAAGCAAAGTGGGATTCAAAGGTATTCCTGATGGGAAAAGAAAACACGTTGGCTATAAATTGTATCCGACGGCAAATAGACGTATGAAAAGATATGATACAAGAGCATATTATTGCGAGTTCCAAGCCGATCTTTGCGCTGGAAAGCAATAAATTTTTGTCTGTATCAAAATTTTTGAAAAAAAAATACGTCTGTGACGTCAAAGAACCTCTTTTACGTGTCATTGATTCAGAGCAAATCCCAAAAACGTAAGTGTATGTGAGCTTGAACCAACTCATAAAATAATTTTCACAAATTTAGTCTACAAGAAATTGATGGCAAACACTATTCAATAGATTTCAATTAAACTGAGAACCAAAACTGGGCAACTGGTTGCTTTTATTGGGACGGAAAAAGTCATATTAACATTACAATTCAAAAACTTTAGCCAGTAAAATGGATTTATACTATGCAAATCAAGCAACGTCTTTGCCTCATTTTTCTGGAATTTATCGGAAGGAACGAATTGGTTTTGGAGCTTTAGCTGCAAGTAATGGACAAATTCCCAGCCGATATTTTTGCTGGAAAGATTTAACTTTTATCTGTATTACAATTATTGAAAACAAATGCGTCGGTGACGTCAAAGCACCTCTTTTACGTGTCATTGACTCAAAGCGGTTCCCAAAAACGTTAGTGTTGGTGAGCTTGAACCAACTCATCAAATATTTTTCGCATATTTAGTCTACAAGAAATTGTTGGCAAACACTAATCAATGGACTTCAATTCAACTGAGAACCAAAACTGGGCAACTGATTATGGGACAAGAAAAGTCATACAAACATTACAATTGAAACGTTTTAGTCAGTAAATTGGATTTATACTATGCAAATCAAGCAACGTCTTTGCCTCATTTTTCTGGAATTTATTGGAAGGAACGAATTGGTTTTGGAGCTTTAGCTGCAAGTAATGGACAACTTCCCAGCCGATATTTTTGCTGGAAAGATTTAACTTTTATCTGTATTACAATTATTGAAAACAAATGCGTCGGTGACGTCAAAGCACCTCTTTTACGTGTCATTGACTCAAAGCGGTTCCCAAAAACGTTAGTGTTGGTGAGCTTGAACCAACTCTCATCAAATATTTTTCGCATATTTAGTCTACAAGAAATTGTTGGCAAACACTAATCAATAGACTTCAATTCAACTGAGAACCAAAACTGGGCAACTGATTATGGGACAAGAAAAGTCATACTAACATTACAATTGAAACGTTTTAGTCGGTAAATTGGATTTATACTATGCAAATCAAGAAACGTCTTTGCCTCATTTTTCTGGACATTATCGGAAGAAGGGAAGTCATTTTGGTCCTTAGCTACTGGTAATGGACGTGTTGCTCTACCGCTTGCGCGTCATTTCATTCAACCAACAGCCAAAAGCATCGCAAAACTGCTCCGAAAAAAAAAGAGTGTTCCCGAAATTACGTTCTTTACCTCGAAAAAAAGACGCAGTAAGAAGAGAAAGACGAAAACATCAGCAGCACTTACAAAACGTAAGAGTATAATTTTAAAAAAATTGTTCAAAAACAAACAATAGGAAAAGATGTGAGTTGACGATGGTAAAGAATTTCGTGGAGCGTTCAAACAACTCTGTATCAACCGCGGTTTTGTTTTGTATAGCGCAATCAGAGAACAAGTCTGCTTTCGCCGAGAGGAACATCAGATCGCTTAACAAAATAACTCATTGCTACATTGAAGAAAAATGAACATACTCCCACATTGACCCACTAGATAATCTTGTAGGCACAATCTACTCACGCGTAAACCCAGGAACCAACTTGAACCCAACAAGGTTAGGAAAAAAGATGTAGTTGTTTCCCTAGCTGTACAAGCAAGCGTAACACATACCCAAAATTTTGCAATGGTGAATTTGTGAGAATCGTTAAAAAAGATAAGGCTTTCAGAAAAAATTACAAACAGTCCTTCACTGATGAAGTCTACGACATAAACGGTATACCAACTTTTAGCCCACCAGCATACTCCTTAGTAGACGCAGACAACGAAACAATCAAAGAAAAGAAAATTTTGTCAACTAAGATTAAAGATCGCTCGTCTGGCTCTTGAAGAGAAGTATTTGGCTGAAAAAAACTTGCATCATTCCGCAATTTCTTCACGGACGAAATTCAACTTTCAGGCGACTGGAGCGTTGCATTAAGTGAGATTATTTTTTGACCAAAATTCAGAATATTGTCTAAGGGAATATAACTGTGTACTATTTGAAAGATTTTGAAAAATCTCAAAAAGTGTCCTCTGGTGACAATTTTATCTCTCGACCTCACAGCAGACAAAAACTGGCCTTTAGGCCTGGGACATTTGATACTGCGGCACAATTTTTTGCAAAAGTTAAACGTATAGCTGGGCTTCCTCCTCATTATTCCTTCAGAGAACTGAAGAGCTCGGGTAGATACAAAATTTTGTTTCGAAAATATGAAGCTCTAATTTTTCCGAGCGAGAAAATTCGAAGCACAATTGGGTTCAAAGGTACTCTTGATGGAAAAGGAATACACGTTACCTGTAAAACGAATCCGATGGCAAGCAGACTTGTTTCATTAGCCGTACAAAAAATCGTAACACAAAAACTCAAGTTTTGCAATGGTGATTTTGTGAGAATCGTTAAAAAAGGTAAAGCTTTCAGGAAAAATTACAAACACTCTTTCACTGATGAAGTCTATGACACAAACGGGATACCAACTTTTAGTCCACCAGCATGTTCCTTAGAAGACGCAGACAACAAAACAATCAAAGAAAAAAGAACTATCAAAAAAATTTAAAGCTCGTTCGCCTTCCTCTTGAAGAGAAAATCACGTAAATGATTTGAAGTTAAGTTTACAGTGCATGTCGTATCATCAGTTTCAGTAAAAAAAATTTGGCTGAAATAAACTTGAATTTTTACGCAATTTCTTCAAAGAAGAAATTCAACTTCAAGGCGAGTGAAGTGTTGCATTAAGTGAGATTTTTTTTCGACCAAAATTGAGAACGTTTTCGACGTGAAAACAACCGTGTACAACTCGAAAGATTATGAAGATTCTCAAGAAAATTTACTCTGGTGACAATGTTATCTTTCGACCTCACAGCGGACAGAAACCGGCCTTTACGTCTGAAACTTTTGATACAATGGCGCAACTACTTACAACAGTTAAATGTATAGCTGGGCTTCCTCATTTTTCCTTCAGAGAACTGAAGAGCTCCGTTAGATACAAAATTTTGCTTCGAAAATATGAAGGTTTAACTTTTCCGAGTGAGAAATTCCTAGCAGAGTTTGATTCAAAGGTATTCCTGATGGAAAAGGAATACACGTTAACTGTAAAACGAATCCGACGGCAAGCAGACTTGTTTCCTTAGCCGTACAAGCAATCGTAACTCAAAAACTCAAATTTCGCAATGATGATTTTGTGAGAATCGTTAAAAAAGGTAAGGTTTTCAGGAAAAATTACAAACATTCTTTCACTGATGAAGTCTATGACACAAACGGGATACCAACTTTCAGTCCACCAGCATGTTCCTTAGAAGACGCAGACAACAAAACAATCAAAGAAAAAAGAACTATCAAAAAAATTTAAAGCTCGTTCGCCTTCCTCTTGAAGAGAAAATCACTTAAACGATTTGAAGTTAAGTTTACAGTGCATGTCGTATCATCAGTTTCAGTAAAAAAATTTGGCTGAAATAAACTTGAATTTTTACGCAATTTCTTCAAAGAAGAAATTCAACTTCAAGGCGAGTGAAGTGTTGCATTAAGTGAGATTTTTTTTCGACCAAAATTGAGAACGTTTTCGACGTGAAAACAACCGTGTACAACTCGAAAGATTATGAAGATTCTCAAAAAAATTTACTCTGGTGACAATGTTATCTTTCGACCTTACAGCGGACAGAAACCGGCCTTTACGTCTGGAACTTTTGATACAATGGCGCAACTACTTGCAACAGTTAAATGTATAGCTGGGCTTCCTCATTTTTCCTTCAGAGAACTGAAGAGCTCCGTTAGATACAAAATTTTGCTTCGAAAATATGAAGGTTTAACTTTTCCGAGTGCGAAATTCCTAGCAGAGTTGGATTCAAAGGTATTCCTGATGGAAAAGGAATACACGTTAACTGTAAAACGAATCCGACGGCAAGCAGACTTGTTTCCTTAGCCGTACAAGCAATCGTAACGCAAAAACTCAAATTTCGCAATGATGATTTTGTGAGAATCGTTAAAAAAGGTAAGGTTTTCAGGAAAAATTACAAACATTCTTTCACTGATGAAGTCTATGACACAAACGGGATACCAACTTTCAGTCCACCAGCATGTTCCTTAGAAGACGCAGACAACAAAACAATCAAAGAAAAAAGAACTATCAAAAAAATTTAAAGCTCGTTCGCCTTCCTCTTGAAGAGAAAATCACGTAAACGATTTGAAGTTAAGTTTACAGTGCATGTCTTTTCATCAGCTTCAATGAAAATATTTGGCTGAAACAAACTTGAATCTTTGAATCTTTACGCAATTTCTTCAAAGAAGAAATTCAACTTCAAGGCGAGTGAAGAGTTGCATTAAAGGAGATTATTTTTTCGACCAGAATTGAGAATGTTTCCGACGTGAAAACAACCGTGTACAACTCGAAAGATTATGAAAATTCTCAAAAATTTTACTCTGGTGACAATGTTATCTTTCGACCTTACAGAGGACAGAAACCGGCCTTTGCGCCTGGAACTTTTGATACAATGGCGCAAATTCTTGCAACAGTTAAACGTATAGCTGGGCTTCCCCATTTTTCCTTCAGAGAACTGAAGAGCTCCGTTAGATACAAAATTTAGCTTTGAAAATATGAAGGTTTAACTTTTCCGAGTGAGAATTCCTAGCACAGTTGGGTTCAAAGGTATTCCTGATGGAAAAAAGAATACACGTTACCTGTAAAACGAATCCGACGGCAAGCAGACTTGTTTCCTTAGCCGTACAAGCAATCGTAACGCAAAAACTCAAATTTCGCAATGATGATTTTGTGAGAATCGTTAAAAAAGGTAAGGTTTTCAGGAAAAATTACAAACATTCTTTCACTGATGAAGTCTATGACACAAACGGGATACCAACTTTCAGTCCACCAGCATGTTCCTTAGAAGACGCAGACAACAAAACAATCAAAGAAAAAAGAACTATCAAAAAAATTTAAAGCTCGTTCGCCTTCCTCTTGAAGAGAAAATCACGTAAACGATTTGAAGTTAAGTTTACAGTGCATGTCTTTTCATCAGCTTCAATGAAAATATTTGGCTGAAACAAACTTGAATCTTTGAATCTTTACGCAATTTCTTCAAAGAAAAAATTCAACTTCAAGGCGAGTGAAGAGTTGCATTAAAGGAGATTATTTTTGCGACCAGAATTGAGAATGTTTCCGACGTGAAAACAACCGTGTACAACTCGAAAGATTATGAAAATTCTCAAAAAATTTACTCTGGTGACAATGTTATCTTTCGACCTTACAGAGGACAGAAACCGGCCTTTGCGCCTGGAACTTTTGATACAATGGCGCAAATTCTTGCAACAGTTAAACGTATAGCTGGGCTTCCCCATTTTTCCTTCAGAGAACTGAAGAGCTCCGTTAGATACAAAATTTTGCTTTGAAAATATGAAGGTTTAACTTTTCCGAGTGAGAATTCCTAGCACAGTTGGGTTCAAAGGTATTCCTGATGGAAAAAAGAATACACGTTACCTGTAAAACGAATCCGACGGCAAGCAGACTTGTTTCCTTAGCCGTACAAGCAATCGTAACGCAAAAACTCAAATTTCGCAATGATGATTTTGTGAGAATCGTTAAAAAAGGTAAGGTTTTCAGGAAAAATTACAAACATTCTTTCACTGATGAAGTCTATGACACAAACGGGATACCAACTTTCAGTCCACCAGCATGTTCCTTAGAAGACGCAGACAACAAAACAATCAAAGAAAAAAGAACTATCAAAAAAATTTAAAGCTCGTTCGCCTTCCTCTTGAAGAGAAAATCACGTAAACGATTTGAAGTTAAGTTTACAGTGCATGTCTTTTCATCAGCTTCAATGAAAATATTTGGCTGAAACAAACTTGAATCTTTGAATCTTTACGCAATTTCTTCAAAGAAGAAATTCAACTTCAAGGCGAGTGAAGAGTTGCATTAAAGGAGATTATTTTTGCGACCAGAATTGAGAATGTTTCCGACGTGAAAACAACCGTGTACAACTCGAAAGATTATGAAAATTCTCAAAAAATTTACTCTGGTGACAATGTTATCTTTCGACCTTACAGAGGACAGAAACCGGCCTTTGCGCCTGGAACTTTTGATACAATGGCGCAAATTCTTGCAACAGTTAAACGTATAGCTGGGCTTCCCCATTTTTCCTTCAGAGAACTGAAGAGCTCCGTTAGATACAAAATTTTGCTTTGAAAATATGAAGGTTTAACTTTTCCGAGTGAGAATTCCTAGCACAGTTGGGTTCAAAGGTATTCCTGATGGAAAAAAGAATACACGTTACCTGTAAAACGAATCCGACGGCAAGCAGACTTGTTTCCTTAGCCGTACAAGCAATCGTAACGCAAAAACTCAAATTTTGAAATGGTGATTTTGTGAGAATCGTTAAAAAAGGTAAGGCTTTCAGGAAAAATTACAAACAGTCTTTCACTGATGAAGTCTCTGAAACAAACGGGATACCAACTTTGAGTCCAACATCATGTTCCTTAGAAGACGCAGACAACAAAACAATCAAAGGAAAAAGAACTGTCAACAAAATTTAAAGCCCGTTCGCCTTCCTCTTGAAGAGAAAATCACGTGAACTATTTGAAGTTAAGTTTACAGTGCATGTCTTTTCATCAGCTTCAATGAAAATATTTGGCCGAAACAAACTTGAAGCTTTACGCAATTTCTTCAAAGAAGAAATTCATCTTCAAGGCGAGTGAAGAGTTGCATTAAGTGAGATTAATTTTTCGACCAAAATTGAGAATGTTTTCGACGTGAAAACAACCGTGCACAGCTCGAAAGATTATGAAAATTCTCAAAAAAATTACTCTGGTGACAATGTTATCTTTCGACCTTACAGCGGACAGAAACCGGCCTTTACGCCTGGAACTTTTGATACAATGGCGCAACTTCTTGCAACAGTTAAACGTATAGCTGGGTTCCTTCATTTTTCCTTCAGAGAACTCAAGAGCTCCGGTAGATACAAAAATTTGTTCCAAAAGTATGAAGGTTTAACTTTTCCGAGTGAGAAATTCCTAGCACAGTTGGGTTCAAAGGTATTCCTGATGGGAAAAGAAAACACATTGTCTATAACATGTATCCGACGGCAAGTAGACTCATGAAAAGTTATGATACAAGAGCATATTATGGCAAGTTCCCAGCCTATCTTTGAGCTGGATAGCATTAAATTTTTGTCTCTACGAAAGCTATTGGAAACAAATACGTCGGTGACGTCAAAGCACCTCTTGTACGTGTCATTGATTCAAAGCAATTCCCAAAATCTTTAGTGTATGTGAGATTGAACCAACTCATCAAACATTTTTCACAAATTTAGTCTACAAGGAATTGTTGGCAAACACTATTCAATGGACTTCAATTCAACTGAGAACCAAAACTCGGCAACTGATTATGGGACAAGAAAAGTCATACTAACATTAAAATTGAAACGTTTTAGTCAGTAAATTGGATTTATACTATGCAAATCAAGAAACGTCTTTGCCTAATTTTTCTGGACATTATCGGAAGAAAGGAAGTGGTTTTGGAGCTTTAGCTGCAAGCAATGGACAACTTCCCAGCCGATCTTTTTGCTGGAAAGATTTTTATCTGTATTAAAATTATTGAAAACAAATACGTCGGTGACGTCAAAGCACCTCTTTTACGTGTCATTGACTCAAA
Organism: Convolutriloba macropyga; assembly: GCF_964194025.1. NCBI lineage: Eukaryota > Metazoa > Xenacoelomorpha > Acoela > Convolutidae > Convolutriloba > Convolutriloba macropyga. The sequence goes on from NC_134475.1 coordinate 63,989,909, forward strand.
GCAATTCCCAAAAACGTTAGTGTATGTGAAATTGAACCAACTCATCAAAGATTTTTCACATATTTAGTCTACAAGAAATTGTTGGCAAACGCTATTCAATGGACTTCAATTCAACTGAGAACCAAAACTGGGCAACTGGTTGCCTTTAATGGGACGGGAAAAGTCATATTAACATTACAATTCAAAAATTTTGGTCAGTAAATTGGATTTATTCTAAGCAAATCAAGCAACGTCTTTGCCTCATTTTTCTGGACATTATCGGAAGAAAGGAAGTCATTTTGGATCCTTAGCTACTGGTAATGGACGTGTTGCTCTACCGCTTGCGCGTCATTTCATTCTACCAGCAGCCAACGACATCGGAAAAGTGATCCCAAAACAGAGTGCTCCCGATATTTTAGATGTAGTCAGCATTAAAAACACAATATCTATTTTTTAACTAAAACTGTTAAAAAACAGACAGGAGGGTCACGTAAACGTTCTTTACCTGGGGAAAAAGACGCAGTAGGAAGAGAAAGACGAAAACATTAGCAGCAGTTACAAAACGTAAGAGTATCATCTTGGTCCGAAGGCCTGCAAAAAGAAGTCATGCTGATTTTTTTCGCAAAAGTGAAAGATGATCTCTAACTTACTACCGACGGAAGCAACTCACATATTGTTGGACTTGTTTGAAAAACAGGCTCTCATAGTGACATTCGATGGAGTTTTCTGTCAAAATTTGCGCACCGTGTACAATCCTGACGGACCCTTGCTCGAATTCGAAGACACGGGTGACCAGAAAAACTAATGATTTACAGAAAATGTTTCTGGAAGTCAAATACAAAATTACCAATCCTCTGGAGCTGACTTTAAGTACAATGCAGCAGCTTCTGCGGACAAAACAAAAACAGATGCTGAATACCTTTGAAATAATGTATTACAATCACTCTTCTCTGACTGTACACTGTCTACATATGAAACACAAATTTCAAATAACAACAAAAATTATGCCCAAAAAAATTTTTTGAAGCAGAGTTTTCACATATCAGAGCCGCAAAAAACACGTGCTATGCATGTCAGGGCTACTTGTATGAAAACAAACCTGATGCTTTATCAACAGCGGTAGTGACTAGAAGGAAAACATTGGTGAGGGGATCGTTATGGAAAAGTGGCCGTGGATTGTTTTACATGTGACAAAAACCTTCTCAGTGGTGTAACACATTGTAATATTTTCAGACGAGCAAGAGATGACTTTGTTGTAATATCTGACGATGCCGCTAAATATTACAAAGTTAAAATTATTGAATTTGACTTGTATGTGCGCAAAATGACATAAAACGACAATGTATTATCGGTTATTGAGCATACTTTACTCAATAGCCCAGGCTTATTTTGAAACGCTAGCAAAAACATTTTTCAACTTCAGCAGCTGGAAGCAAGAGTATATTTTTCCCGGGAACCAATTAGGAGGCTATCGATTTGTTTAAATACAAACGATAATTTTCGTGGCGATAACAGAAGAAATCCTTTCCACTTTTGAAAATTTGACTTGAGCAAATATATATTTATCGAAACGGTCTGCCCTTTGCAGTTTCCCCGATATGTACAACCAACAACCGACTCTATTTTATTACTATATCTGATTTAGCATATATTGACATCGGTCATGGGTTATTTTTAACCGATTACCTCAACCATAATTATGGTATTTGATCTCAGTAGCACACAAAAAGCCTCTCACAGTTTCATTCACCCAGAGTTGACTAACTGTTCAATTTTAATTGAGCAGAAATTTGCTACAGCCCTACCCTTGCTTGAATTCGAAGTCACGGGTGACCAGAAAAAATAATGATTTACAGAAAAACTTTCCGGAAGTCAAATACAAAATTACCAATCCTCTAGAGCTGAGTTTAAGTACAATGCAGCAGCTTCTGCGGACAATCCAAAAACAAATGCTCAATACCTTTTTAATAGTTTATTACAATCACTCTGCTCTGACTGTACACTGTCTGCAAATGAAATAAAAATTTCAAATGCTAACAAAATTTATGCCCATATAAATTTTTTTGAAACAGAGTTTTCACATATCAAAGACGCGAAAAACACGTGCCTTGCATGTCAGGGCTACTTGTATGAAAAGAATCCTGATGCCTTATCAACAGCGGTAGTGAATAGAAGGAAAACATTGGTGAGTGAATCGTTATGGAAAAGTGGCCGTGGATTGCTTTACATGTGACAAAACCTTCTCAGTGGTGTAACACATTGTATTGTTTTCAAACGAGCAAGAGATGACTTTGTTATAATGTCTGACAATGCAGCTAAATATTACAAAGTCAAAATTATTGAAATTGACTTGTATGTGCGCAAAATGACATAAAACGACAATGTATTATCGGCTACTGAGCAAAGTTTACTCAAAGCCCAGCCTTATTTTGAAACGCTAACAAAAACATTTTTAACTTCAGCAGCTAGAAGCAAGAGTATATTTTTCCCGGGAACCAATTCGGAGGCTATCGATTTGTTTAAATACAAACGATGCTTTTCGTGGCGATAACAGAAGAAATCCTTTCAACTTTTGAAAATTTGACCTTGAGCAAATATATATTTATCGAAACGGTCTGCCCTTTGCAGTTTCCCCGATATGTACAACCGACAACAAGCAACTCTATTTTAATACTATATCTGATTTATCATATATTGACATTGGTCAGGGAATAAATTTAACCGATTACCCCAACCATAATTATGGTATTTGATCTCAGTAGAACACAAAAAGCTTGTTCAATTTCAATTGAGCAGAAATTTGCTACAGCCCTACCAAAGATTGAGACTTTCATATTCGGAGAAAAAGTTAGGACAATTTTTGTTGTTGACAGTACTCGGAGTGTTCCAAAAAATCATGTTTTAAACTCCTAATGGACGAAGATGACGTCAAAGATTTAGTTTATAATTTTTAAAAACTCAAGCATAAGTTTGTTTTGCGTTTTCGCAGCAAACAATTTCCGACAAAACGGAAAGAAAACAGCTTTTTAATAGTTATGAAAACGATTGTTCTCTCTGGTTAGTTTTGTCAGAAAGACAACCAATTATTGTTTGCTGAGTCATTAGGACTGTCTGATTCATCGTACAAAGATCTGTATCAAAGAATTCTATCGCGAGAAAGAAATTTTCAAGTACAACTCCGTCGATAATTCAAGTATTTTGCTCAAAGTTTGACAGCTTACAATTGCATAACGTCTCACAACCATTTGACTCACTTTTTACAGGGAGGAGAGAATTGATTCGCGTGGACACACTGTACTTAGGAAACAACAAATTGTTTGCTCTGGCGCCGAAATAGATTGATTTATAAGGTATCTTTCGCTATTAGAGTACTTTCAATTATACCATGTCTATACAGCCGAAAATGCAAAAACTAAAACTTACCCTTTTAACTGTGTCAAGCGGCCAGTGCCAGTTCACATCTCTGAACGATAGCGTCGTCCAGAAAAAGAACGGCAAGATGTGAACAAGGGAAACGTGGACTCGATCACCTGCTATGACAATGCGCTGGGAATGAAAGCAAGGTATAATGTTGTCTACAAATAAGAAAAGGACTATCAATTTATTACAAATGACTTTTTTTGTTGATCAAAAGTTGTTTTACTGCAATTGAAATTAACTAATCAATTTTTATATTCAACGAATGTATGTTTACTAGTTTTACATTCTTTAAAGCATATTTTCAAATGCATCATCAGGTGGGTCAATTGGATGTCAATTTTTTCATCATATTGGTAGAATGTTGTCTAAAAATAAGACATAGACTCTCAATATATTACACATGACTTTTTTAATATTGATTAAAAGCTTTTTTTGCCGGAATTGAAAATAACTAATCAATTTTTATATTCAACGAATGTATGCTTACTAATTTTACATTCTTTAAAACAATTTCTCAAAAGCATCAACAGGTGGGTCAATTCGATGCCAAATTCTTCATCATATTGGTACTTATTGCTATATTGCTGACTAAACTAGTCTTTTTAAAACCTTTTTGTGAAGAAACAACATTTTGGTTTTCACTTCTTTCTTGTACAGTAGGATACGCTCTACCCAACCCAAAGTCATGAATAAAAATATTTCGACAACCGATAGCTATCTGTGGTCCGTCATGCTGAGGGTAAAAGGAGCTTTGTTTTTTTTTATTTGTTGCTGAATGGCGCCTCTTCACCCAAGTTTAAAGCAATTTTTTTTACCAGTAAGATCAGCTTATATTTCAATATCTTGAGAGAAACTTGAACATACTATTTACAAATTTTTCAGGTTTTGACCTAATATCAGATCTTGAAAACTGTCTGCTGGTATTTGACGATTCTTGTGATGGTAAAGAATTCTCTAATTTAATCACAGCAGGACGTTAAAAAAATTTGAGTGTTATATACGTTAAACACAATTTTTCAACAAAGTAAACCTCCCAGAATTATTGATTTCAATGCAACCCACATCATTTTTTTCAAATCACCGCGTGATGTTCAACGAATTAGTTTCATTGTTGGTATTAAGTTGAAAATTGCCTAATGTTCGAAAGATATGAGTTGACGACAAAAAACTTTTTGGACAATTAACAACTGATTTGAATCCTAAAACGATTGAAACTTTACGTTATCGCTCAAATATTGTATCACCAGGGCCTTCTGTATTTTATCTTCCTCCGGCTAAGGCAGTAAGGTAGTTATTACAAATTTAGCTGATAAGAGAGAAAAAAGTATGCACACTGCGGCGAAGGCTAGAATTATCAGAACCAAAAATAAGGAAGCTAATAAAGACAGCTTCAAAAAGTTATATATTGCTTCTTTGTTAGTGTTTCTTAAACGTTGTAAACGGAAACGTTCCCTCCAACAAAATTTTTTCTAAAAAATCAGAAACCTGAATTGAAAAGAATCCTGACGCCTGATCAACAGCGGTAGTGAATAGAAGGAAAACATTGGTGAGGGGATCGTTATGGAAAAGTGGTTGTGGATTGCTTTACGTGTGACAAAAACCTTCTCAGTGGTGTAACACATTGCATTATTTTCAGACGAACAAGAGATGACGTTGTTATAATGTCTGACGATGCCGCTAAATATTACAAAGTCAAAATTACTGAATTTGACTAGTATGTGAGCAAAATGACATGAAACGACAATGTATTATCGGCTATTGAGAAAACTTTACTCAACAGCCCAGCCTCTTAGCCTTATTTTGAAACGCTAACAAAAACATTTTTAACTTCAGCAGCTGGAAGCAAGAGTATAATTTTCCCGGGAACCAATTCGGAAGCTATCAATTTGTTTAAATACAAACGATGCTTTTCTTGGTGATAACAGAAGAAATCCTTTCCACTTTTGAAAATTGGACCTTGAGCAAATATATATTTATCGAAACGGTCTGCCCTTTGCAGTTTCCCCGATATGTACAACCGACAACAAGCGGCTCTATTTTAATACTATATCTGATTTATCATATATTGACATTGGTCAGGGAATAAATTTAACCGATTACCCCAACCATATTTATGGTATTTGATCTCAGTAGCACACAAAATGCCTCTCACAGTTTAATTCAGCCAGAGTTGATGAACCGTTCAATTTCAATTGAGCCGAAATCTGCTACAGCCCTACCATTGCTCGAATTCGAAGTCACGGGTGACCAGAAAAACTAATGAGTTACAGAAAAACTTTCTGGAAGTCAAATACAAAATTACCAATCCTCTGGAGCTGAGTTTAAGTACAATGCAGCAGCTTCCGCGGACAATCCAAAAACAAATGCTTAATACCTTTTTAATAGTTTATTACAATCACTCTTCTCTGACTGTACACTGTCTGCAAATGAAAAAAAATTTCAATTGCTAACGAAAATTATGTCCAAATTTTTTGAAGCAGAGTTTTCACATATCAAAGACGCGAAAAAAATGTGCCTTGAATGTCAGGGCTACTTGTATGAAAAAAATCCTGATGCCTTATCAACAGCGGTAGTGAATAGAAGTAAAACATTGTTGAAAGAATCGTTATGGAAAAGTGGCCGTGGATTGTTTTACATGTGACAAAAACCTTCTCAGTGGTGTACCACATTGTAATATTTTCGGAAGAGTCAGAGATGACTTTGTTATAATGTCTGACGATGCCGCTAAATATTACAAAGTCAAAATTATTGAATTTGACTTGTATGTGCGCAAAATGACATAAAACGACAATGTATTATCGGTTATTGAGCATACTTTACTCAATAGCCCAGGCTTATTTTGAAACGCTAACAAAAACATTTTTAACTTCAGCAGCTGGAAGCAAGAGTATAATTTTCCCGGGAACCAATTCGGAAGCTATCAATTTGTTTAAATACAAACGATGCTTTTCTTGGTGATAACAGAAGAAATCCTTTCCACTTTTGAAAATTTGACCTTGAGCAAATATATATTTATCGAAACGGTCTGCCCTTTGCAGTTTCCCCGGTATGTACAACCGACAACAAGCGACTCTATTTTAATACTATATCTGATTTATCATATATTGACATTGGTCAGGGAAAAAATTTAACCGATTACCCCAACCATATTTATGGTATTTGATCTCAGTAGCACACAAAATGCCTCTCACAGTTTAATTCAGCCAGAGTTGATGAACTGTTCAATTTCAATTGAGCCGAAATCTGCTACAGCCCTACCATTGCTCGAATTCGAAGTCACGGGTGACCAGAAAAACTAATGAGTTACAGAAAAACTTTCTGGAAGTCAAATACAAAATTACCAATCCTCTGGAGCTGAGTTTAAGTACAATGCAGCAGCTTCCGCGGACAATCCAAAAACAAATGCTTAATACCTTTTTAATAGTTTATTACAATCACTCTTCTCTGACTGTACACTGTCTGCAAATGAAAAAAAAAATTTCAATTGCTAACGAAAATTATGTCCAGAAAAATTTTTTGAAGCAGAGTTTTCACATATCAAAGACGCGAAAAAAATGTGCCTTGAATGTCAGGGCTACTTGTATGAAAAAAATCCTGATGCCTTATCAACAGCGGTAGTGAATAGAAGTAAAACATTGTTGAAAGAATCGTTATGGAAAAGTGGCCGTGGATTGTTTTACATGTGACAAAAACCTTCTCAGTGGTGTACCACATTGTAATATTTTCGGAAGAGTCAGAGATGACTTTGTTATAATGTCTGACGATGCCGCTAAATATTACAAAGTCAAAATTATTGAATTTGACTTGTATGTGCGCAAAATGACATAAAACGACAATGTATTATCGGTTATTGAGCATACTTTACTCAATAGCCCAGGCTTATTTTGAAACGCTAACAAAAACATTTTTAACTTCAGCAGCTGGAAGCAAGAGTATAATTTTCCCGGGAACCAATTCGGAAGCTATCAATTTGTTTAAATACAAACGATGCTTTTCTTGGTGATAACAGAAGAAATCCTTTCCACTTTTGAAAATTTGACCTTGAGCAAATATATATTTATCGAAACGGTCTGCCCTTTGCAGTTTCCCCGGTATGTACAACCGACAACAAGCGACTCTATTTTAATACTATATCTGATTTATCATATATTGACATTGGTCAGGGAAAAAATTTAACCGATTACCCCAACCATATTTATGGTATTTGATCTCAGTAGCACACAAAATGCCTCTCACAGTTTAATTCAGCCAGAGTTGATGAACTGTTCAATTTCAATTGAGCCGAAATCTGCTACAGCCCTACCATTGCTCGAATTCGAAGTCACGGGTGACCAGAAAAACTAATGAGTTACAGAAAAACTTTCTGGAAGTCAAATACAAAATTACCAATCCTCTGGAGCTGAGTTTAAGTACAATGCAGCAGCTTCCGCGGACAATCCAAAAACAAATGCTTAATACCTTTTTAATAGTTTATTACAATCACTCTTCTCTGACTGTACACTGTCTGCAAATGAAAAAAAAATTTCAATTGCTAACGAAAATTATGTCCAGAAAAATTTTTTGAAGCAGAGTTTTCACATATCAAAGACGCGAAAAAAATGTGCCTTGAATGTCAGGGCTACTTGTATGAAAAAAATCCTGATGCCTTATCAACAGCGGTAGTGAATAGAAGTAAAACATTGGTGAAAGAATCGTCATGGAAAAGTGGCCGTGGATTGTTTTACATGTGACAAAAACCTTCTCAGTGGTGTAACACATTGTATTGTTTTCAAACGAGCAAGAGATGACTTTGTTATAATGTCTGACGATGCCGCTAAATATTACAAAGTCAAAATTATTGAATTTGACTTGTATGTGCGCAAAATGACATAAAACGACAATGTATTATCGGCTACTGAGCAAAGTTTACTCAAAGCCCAGCCTTATTTTGAAACGCTAACAAAAACATTTTTAACTTCAGCAGCTAGAAGCAAGAGTATATTTTTCCCGGGAACCAATTCGGAGGCTATCGATTTGTATAAATACAAACGATGCTTTTCGTGGCGATAACAGAAGAAATCCTTTCCACTTTTGAAAATTTGACCTTGAGCAAATAAATATTTATCGAAACGGTCTGCCCTTTGCAGTTTCCCCGATATGTACAACCGACAACAAGCGGCTCTATTTTAATACTATATCTGATTTATCATATATTGACATTGGTCAGGGAATTAATTTAACCGATTACCCCAACCATATTTATGGTATTTGATCTCAGTAGCACACAAAATGCCTCTCACAGTTTAATTCAGCCAGAGTTGATGAACTGTTCAATTTCAATTGAGCCGAAATCTGCTACAGCCCTACCATTGCTCGAATTCGAAGTCACGGGTGACCAGAAAAACTAATGAGTTACAGAAAAACTTTCTGGAAGTCAAATACAAAATTACCAATCCTCTGGAGCTGAGTTTAAGTACAATGCAGCAGCTTCCGCGGACAATCCAAAAACAAATGCTTAATACCTTTTTAATAGTTTATTACAATCACTCTTCTCTGACTGTACACTGTCTGCAAATGAAAAAAAAATTTCAATTGCTAACGAAAATTATGTCCAGAAAACTTTTTGAAGCAGAGTTTTCACATATCAAAGACGCAAAAAAATGTGCCTTGAATGTCAGGGCTGCTTGTATGAAAAAAATCCTGATGCCTTATCAACAGCGGTAGTGAATAGAAGTAAAACATTGGTGAAAGAATCGTTATGGAAAAGTGGCCGTGGATTGTTTTACATGTGACAAAAACCTTCTCAGTGGTGTAACACATTGTATTATTTTCGGAAGAGCCAGAGATGACTTTGTTATAATGTCTGACGATGCCGCTAAATATTACAAAGTCAAAATTATTGAATTTGACTTGTATATGCGCAAAATGACATAAAACGACAATGTATTATCGGTTATTGAGCATACTTTACTCAATAGCCCAGGCTTATTTTGAAACGCTAGCAAAAACATTTTTTAACTTCAGCAGCTGGAAGCAAGAGTATATTTTTCCCGCGAACCAATTAGGAGGCTATCGATATGTTTAAATACAAACGATACTTTTCGTGGCGATAACAGAAGAAATCCTTTCCACTTTTGAAAATTTGACCTTGAGCAAATATATATTTATCGAAACGGTCTGCCCTTTGCAGTTTCCCCGATATGTACAACCGACAACAAGCGACTCTATTTTAATACTATATCTGATTTATCATATATTGACATTGGTCAGGGAATAAATTTAACCGATTACCCCAACCATAATTATGGTATTTGATCTCAGTAGCACACAAAAAGCCTCTCACAGTTTAATTCAGCCAGAGTTGGTGAACTGTTCAATTTCAATTGAGCCGAAATCTGCTACAGCCCTACCATTGCTCGAATTCGAAGTCACGGGTGACCAGAAAAACTAATGAGTTACAGAAAAACTTTCTGGAAGTCAAATACAAAATTACCAATCCTCTGGAGCTGAGTTTAAGTACAATGCAGCAGCTTCCGCGGACAATCCAAAAACAAATGCTTAATACTTTTTTAATAGTTTATTACAATCACTTTTCTCTGACTGTACACTGTCTGCAAATGAAAAAAAATTTCAATTGCTAACGAAAATTATGTCCAAATTTTTTGAAGCAGAGTTTTCACATATCAAAGACGCGAAAAAAATGTGCCTTGAATGTCAGGGCTACTTGTATGAAAAAAATCCTGATGCCTTATCAACAGCGGTAGTGAATAGAAGTAAAACATTGGTGAAAGAATCGTTATGGAAAAGTGGCCGTGGATTGTTTTACATGTGACAAAAACCTTCTCAGTGGTGTAACACATTGTATTGTTTTCAAACGAGCAAGAGATGACTTTGTTATAATGTCTGACGATGCCGCTAAATATTACAAAGTCAAATTTATTGAATTTGACTTTTATGTGCGCAAAATGACATAAAACGACAATGTATTATCGGCTACTGAGCAAAGTTTACTCAAAGCCCAGCCTTATTTTGAAACGCTAACAAAAACATTTTTAACTTCAGCAGCTAGAAGCAAGAGTATATTTTTCCCGGGAACCAATTCGGAGGCTATCGATTTGTTTAAATACAAACGATGCTTTTCGTGGCGATAACAGAAGAAATCCTTTCCACTTTTGAAAATTGGACCTTGAGCAAATATATATTTATCGAAACGGTCTGCCCTTTGCAGTTTCCCCGATATGTACAACCGACAACAAGCGGCTCTATTTTAATACTATATCTGATTTATCATATATTGACATTGGTCAGGGAATAAATTTAACCGATTACCCCAACCATATTTATGGTATTTGATCTCAGTAGCACACAAAATGCCTCTCACAGTTTAATTCAGCCAGAGTTGATGAACTGTTCAATTTCAATTGAGCCGAAATCTGCTACAGCCCTACCATTGCTCGAAATCGAAGTCACGGGTGACCAGAAAAACTAATGAGTTACAGAAAAACTTTCTGGAAGTCAAATACAAAATTACCAATCCTCTGGAGCTGAGTTTAAGTACAATGCAGCAGCTTCCGCGGACAATCCAAAAACAAATGCTTAATACCTTTTTAATAGTTTATTACAATCACTCTTCTCTGACTGTACACTGTCTGCAAATGAAAAAAAAATTTCAATTGCTAACGAAAATTATGTCCAGAAAAATTTTTTGAAGCAGAGTTTTCACATATCAAAGACGCGAAAAAAACGTGCCTTGCATGTCAGGGCTACTTGTATGAAAAAAATCCTGATGCCTTATCAACAGCGGTAGTGAATAGAAGTAAAACATTGGTGAAAGAATCGTTATGGAAAAGTGGCCGTGGATTGTTTTACATGTGACAAAAACCTTCTCAGTGGTGTAAAACATTGTATTATTTTCGGAAGAGCCAGAGATGACTTTGTTATAATGTCTGACGATGCCGCTAAATATTACAAAGTCAAAATTATTGAATTTGACTTGTATGTGCGCAAAATGACATAAAACGACAATGTATAATCGGTTATTGAGCATACTTTACTCAATAGCCCAGGCTTATTTTGAAACGCTAGCAAAAACATTTTTTAACTTCAGCAGCTGGAAGCAAGAGTATATTTTTCCCGGGAACCAATTAGGAGGCTATCGATTTGTTTAAATACAAACGATACTTTTCGTGGCGATAACAGAAGAAATCCTTTCCACTTTTGAAAATTTGACCTTGAGCAAATATATATTTATCGAAACGGTCTGCCCTTTGCAGTTTCCCCGATATGTACAACCGAGAACAAGCGACTCTATTTTAATACTATATCTGATTTATCATATATTGACATTGGTCAGGGAATAAATTTAACCGATTACCCCAACCATATTTATGGTATTTGATTTCAGTAGCACACAAAATGCCTCTCACAGTTTAATTCAGCCAGAGTTGACGAACTCTTCAATTTCAATTGAGCCGAAATTTGCTACAGCCCTACCATTGCTCGAATTCGAAGTCACGGGTGACCAGAAAAACTAATGAGTTACAGAAAAACTTTCTGGAAGTCAAATACAAAATTACCAATATTCTGGAGCTGAGTTTAAGTACAATGCAGCAGCTTCCGCGGACAATCCAAAAACAAATGCTTAATACCTTTTTAATAGTTTATTACAATCACTCTTCTCTGACTGTACACTGTCTGCAAATGAAAAAAAATTTTCAATTGCTAACGAAAATTATGTCCAGAAAAATTTTTTGAAAACATTGGTGAAAGAATCGTTATGGAAAAGTGGCCGTGGATTGTTTTACATGTGACAAAAACCTTCTCAGTGGTGTAACACATTGTATTATTTTCAGACGAGCCAGAGATGACTTTGTTATAATGTCTGACAATGCCGCTAAATATAACAAAGTCAAAATTATTGAATTTGACTTGTATGTGCGCAAAATGAAATAAAACGACAATGTATTATCGGTTATTGAGCATACTTTACTCAATAGCCCAGGCTTATTTTGAAACGCTAACAAAAACATTTTTTAACTTCAGCAGCTGGAAGCAAGATTATATTTTTCCCGGGAACCAATTAGGAGGCTATCGATTTGTTTAAATACAAACGATGCTTTTCGTGGCGATAACAGAAGAAATCCTTTCCACTTTTGAAAATTTGACCTTGAGCAAATAAATATTTATCGAAACGGTCTGCCCTTTGCAGTTTCCCCGATATGTACAACCGAAAACAAGCGACTCTATTTTAATACTATATCTGATTTATCATATATTGACATTGGTCAGGGAATAAATTTAACCGATTACCCCAACCATAATTATAGTATTTGATCTCAGTAGCACACAAAAAGCCTCTCACAGTTTAATTCAGCCAGAGTTGACGAACTGTTCAATTTCAATTGAGCCGAAAATTGCTACAGCCCTACCATTGCTCGAATTCGAAGTCACGGGTGACCAGAAAAACTGAAGAGTTACAGAAAAACTTTCTGGAAGTCAAATACAAAATTACCAATCCTCCGGAGCTGAGTTTAAGTACAATGCAGCAGCTTCTGCGGACGATCCAAAAACAAATGCTCAATACCTTTTTAATAGTTTATTACAATCACTCTTCTCTGACTGTACACTGTCTGCAAATGAAAAAAAAATTTCAATTGCTAACGAAAATTATGTCCAGAAAAATTTCTTGAAGCAGAGTTTTCACATATCAAAGACGCGAAAAAAACGTGCCTTGCATGTCAGGGCTACTTGTATGAAAAAAATCCTGATGCCTTATCAACAGCGGTAGTGAATAGAAGGAAAACATTGGTGAAAGAATCGTTATGGAAAAGTGGCCGTGGATTGTTTTACATGTGACAAAAACCTTCTCAGTGGTGTAACACATTGTATTATTTTCAGACGAGCCAGAGATGACTTTGTTATAATGTCTGACGATGCCGCTAAATATTACAAAGTCAAAATTATTGAATTTGACTTGTATGTGCGCAAAATGACATAAAACGACAATGTATTATCGGTTATTGAGCATACTTTACTCAATAGCCCAGGCTTATTTTGAAACGCTAACAAAAACATTTTTTAACTTCAGCAGCTGGAAGCAAGAGTATATTTTTCCCGGGAACCAATTAGGAGGCTATCGATTTGTTTAAATACAAACGATGCTTTTCGTGGCGATAACAGAAGAAATCCTTTCCTTTTTTGAAAAATTGACCTTGAGCAAATAAATATTTATCGAAACGGTCTGCCCTTTGCAGTTTCCCCGATATGTACAACCGAAAACAAGCGACTCTTTTTTAATACTATATCTGATTTATCATATATTGACATTGGTCAGGGAATAAATTTAACCGATTACCCCAACCATAATTATGGTATTTGATCTCAGTAGCACACAAAAAGCCTCTCACAGTTTAATTCAGCCAGAGTTGACGAACTGTTCAATTTCAATTGAGCCGAAATTTGCTACAGCCCTACCATTGCTCGAATTCGAAGTCACGGGTGACCAGAAAAACTGAAGAGTTACAGAAAAACTTTCTGGAAGTCAAATACAAAATTACCAATCCTCTGGAGCTGAGTTTAAGTACAATGCAGCAGCTTCTGCGGACAATCCAAAAACAAATGCTCAATACCTTTTTAATAGTTTATTACAATCAGTCTTCTCTGACTGTACACTGTCTGCAAATGAAAAAAAATTTCAATTGCTAACGAAAATTATGTCCAGAAGAATTTCTTGAAGCAGAGTTTGCACATATCAAAGACGCGAAAAAAACGTGCCTTGCATGTCAGGGCGACTTGTATAAAAAAAATCCTGATGCCTTATCAACAGCGGTAGTGAATAGAAGGAAAACATTGGTGAAAGAATCGTTATGGAAAAGTGGCCGTGGATTGTTTTACATGTGACAAAAACCTTCTCAGTGGTGTAACACATTGTATTATTTTCAGACGAGCCAGAGATGACTTTGTTATAATGTCTGACGATGCCGCTAAATATTACAAAGTCAAAATTATTGAATTTGACTTGTATGTGCGCAAAATGACATAAAACGACAATGTATTATCGGTTATTGAGCATACTTTACTCAATAGCCCAGAATTATTTTGAAACGCTAACAAAAACATTTTTTTTTAATTCAGCAGCTGGAAGCAAGAGTATATTTTTCCCGGGAACCAATTAGGAGGCTATCGATTTGTTTAAATACAAACGATGCTTTTCGTGGCGATAACAGAAGAAATCCTTTCCACTTTTGAAAATTTGACCTTGAGCAAATATATATTTATCGAAACGGTTTGCCCTTTGCCGTTTCCCCGATATGTACAACCGACAACAAGCGACTCTATTTTAATACTATATCTGATTTAGCATATATTGACATCGGTCAGGGAATAAGTTTAACCGAATACCCCAACCATAATTATGGTATTTGATCTAAGTAGCACACAAAAAGCCTTTCACAGTTTAATTCACCCAGAGTTGACGAACTGTTCAATTTCAATTGAGCAGAAATTTGCTAGAGCCCTACCAAAGATTGAGATTTTCATATTTGGAAAAAAATTTAGCACAATTTTTGTTGTTGACAGTTCTCGGAGAGTTGCAAAAAATCATAATTTAAGCTCCTAATGGACGAAGATGACATCAAAGATTTAGTTTATAATTTTTCAAAACTCAAGCATAAGTTTGTTGGCGTTTTCGCAGCAAACAATTTCCGACAAAACGGAAAAAAACAGCTTTTTAATAGTTATGAAAACGATTGTTCTCACTGGTTACTATTTTGTCAGAAAGACAACCAATTTTTGTTTGCTGAGTCATTAGGACTGTCTATTTCATCATACAAAGATCTGTATCAAAGAATTCTATCGCGAGAAAGAAATTTTCAAGTACAACTCCGTCGATAATTCAAGTATTTTGCTCAAATTTTGACAGCTTACAATTGCATAACGTCTCACAACCATTTGACTCACTTTTTACAGGGTGGAGAGATTTGATTCGCGTGGACACACTGTCCTTAGGAAACAACAAATTGTTTGCTCTGGCGCCGAAATAGATTGATTTATAAGCAATCTTTCGCTATTAGAGTACTTTCAGTTATACCATGTCTATACAGCCAAAAATGCAAAAATTAAAACTTACCCTTTTAACTGTGCCAAGCGGCCAGTGCCTGTTCAGACCTCTGAACGATAACGGTCGTCCAGAAAAAGAACGGCAAGATGTGAACAAGGGAAACGTGGACTCAATCACCTGCTATGACAATGCGCTGGGAAAGAAAGCAAGGCAGAATTTTGTCTACAAATAAGACATGGACTCTCAATTTAATACAAATGACTTTTTATTGTTGATTAAAAGCTGTTTCACTGCAATTGAAATTAACTAATCAATTTTTACATTCAACGATTGTATGTTTAATAATTTTACATTCTCTAAAGCAATTTTCAAATGCATCAACAGGTGGGTCAATCGGATGCCAAATTCTTCATCATATTTGTACTTATTGCTATATTGCTGATTAAACTAGTCTTTTTAAAACCTTTTTTGAAGAAACAACATTTTGGTTTTCACTTCTTTCTTGTACAGTAGGATACGCTCTACCCAACTCAAAGTCATGAATAAAAATATTTCTACAACCGATAGCTATCTGTGGTCCGTCATGCTGAGGGTAAAAGGAGCTTTGTTTTTTAATTTGTTGCTGAATGGCGCCTCTTCACCCAAGTTTAAAGCAATTTTTTTACCAGTAAGGTCAGCTTATATTTCAATATCTTGAGAGAAATTTGAACATACTACTTACAAATTTTTCAGGTTTTGACCTAATATCAGATCTTGAAAACTGTCTGTTGGTATTTGACGATTTTTGTGATGGTAAAGAATTCTCTAATTTAATCACAGCAGGACGTTAAAAAAATTTGAGTGTTATATACGTTAAACACAATCTTTTTCAACAAAAAAAATCTCCCAGAATTATTGATTTCAATGCAACCCACATCAGTTTTTTCAAATCACCGCGTGATGTTCAACGAATTAGTTTTATTGTTGGTATTAAGTTGAAAATTGCCTAATGTTCGAAAGATATGAGTTGACGACAAAAAACTTTTTGGACAATTAACAATTGATTTGAATCCTAAAACGATTGAAACTTTACGTTATCGCTCAAATATTGTATCACCAGGGCCTTCTGTATTTTATCTTCCTCCGCCTAAGGCAGTAAGGTAGTTATTACAAACTTAGATGATGAGAGAGAGAGACGTATGCACGCTGCGGCGAAGGCTAGAATTATCAGAAACAATAAAGGGAAACTAATAAAGACAGCTTCAAATAATTATATATTGCTTCTTTGTTAGTGTTTCTTAAACGTTGTAATCGGAAACGTTCCCGCCAACAAATTTTTTTCTAAAAAAATCAGAAACATGATTTCGACTGTAAAGAAACCGTTATCAAAGATAAAAGACTAATTTGGCCAGAAAACTTGAGCAACTCAAACCTATTGGTCCTTCGGGTTATCTTTACTTAAAGGTGAAGATTTTACTCCGAAAAAATGGTCCTGATTCCCTTGCGATTGTTTATCTCCAATCAATCAGCAAAAAGTGAAATAATCGACCACCCAATTTATCAAAAAAAAAAACAGCTCAGTTATCTCTTTTGCGAAGAAACCGATCGAGTGACATGGAAAAACCACATCAAGAGGAGAGAACTGTCAATTCTATGAGAAACAATAATGAAATCAAAAAGGCACTTAAAGAAGAAGAAGAAACATCAAAACGATCCAACGATGACACTGATAATGAACCAATTTTGAAAAATAAATTAAAAAGTTTGTGACCTTCAGACAAAATTATCTAAATTCTTACAGACAATATTATCTGACAATTTCTAGTTTTTTGTACATTTTGAGGAAAACCACAAAAAACATTTAAAAAAGCTCTCGATGTATCACCTCATTCAGGTGTAAACACTTATGCCAAAAAATTCTGAAATCTTTGTCCGAAAGTGAACAAAAATTACACCCAAGCCGGGAAGAAGCCAGTAGCCGTGGTTCCAGATTAGTCACAAAACAGATAACGAAGAAAAAACCATCCAAACGTCAGACAAAGAAGAGAACAGTCAGAAAAAAATGGTCTGTCTTTTCATGAATAAAAAAATTTGAATAAATTTTATTTGAAAGGATTAGCTTCTTACAGAGGCGTAAAACGGTTATAGGATCAGAATAAACTACCTGGTGACATTTTTTATGAAATTGGGTCACTTTTTTGTCTCTCGTTGACAAACTGTCAAAGTATAATCGAAATGGTATTTATCTGTTGGTTGCTGTAGACTGCTTGTAAAGATATTTACAAGTGGAACCAATGAGAAAACAAATATGCAACAGAAGCAGCTGAAGAGTTTAAAAAATTGTTCAAAATAAACAATAAGAAAAAGTGTGTGTTGACAATGGTAAAGATGTTCGTGGAGCGTTCGAACAACTATGTAACATACGCGGTTTTCAATTGTATAGCACATCCAGTGAAAAAGTCTGCTTTTGCCGAGAGGAATATCAGATCGCTTAACAAAATACCTCATCGCTACATTGAAGAAAAATGGACAAACTCCCACATTGACCAAGTAGATAATCTTCTAGGCGCAATCAACTTACGCGTAAACCCAGTAACTAAACATGAACCTAACAAAATTAGAAAAAAAGATGTGCCAATACTTGGGACTGGTGATTTTGTGAGAATCGTTAGAAAAGATAAAGCTTTCAGGATAAATTACAAACAATCTTTCACTGATGAAGTCTATGACATAAACGTGATAACAACTTTTAGTCCACCAGCATATTACGTAGAAGACGCAGACAACGAAACAATCAAAGGAACAAAAATTTTGTCAACTAAGATTAAAGATAGTTTGTCTTGCTCTTGAAAAGAGTGTCACTCAAACGATTTGAAGACAATCTTACAGTGCTTGTCTTTTCATCAGCTTCAATGGAAATATTTGACTGAAACAAACTTGCATACTTCAAAAACAAAATTCAACTTTCAGGCGACAGGAGAGTTGCATTAAGTGAGATTTTTTTTTCGAGCAAAATTGTGAATACTGTCGACGGGGATAAAGCCGTGTACAAATTGAAAGATTATTAAGATTCTGAAAAATGCCCTATGGTGACAATGTTATCTCTCGACCTTACAGCGGACAAAAACAGGCCTTTAGACCTGGAACATTTGATACAGTGGCACAACTTCTTGCAACAGTTGAACGTATAGCTGGGCTTCCTCATTTTTCTTTCAGAGAACTGAAGAGCTCGGAAATATACATTTTTTTTCCACAATTTGAATGCCTAATTTTTCTGAGTGAGAAAATTCTGAGCATAATGGGATTCAAAGGTATTCCTGATGAAAATGGAATACATGTTGCCTGTAAAACGACTCCGACGGCAAGCAGACTTGTTTCCTTTGCCGTACAAGCAATCGTAACACAAAAACTCAAATTTTGCAATGGTGATTTTATGAGAATCGTTAAAAAGATAAGGCTTTCAGGAAAAATTACAAACAGTCTTTCACTGCTGAAGTCAAGGAAATAAAAGGAATACCGACTCTTAGTCCACCAAAATACTCCTTAGTAGACGCAGACAACAAAACAATCAAGAGAAAAAGAATTATCAACAAAAGTTAAAGCTCGTTCGCCTTCTTCTCGAAGAGAAAATCACGCAAACGATTTGAAGATAAGTTTAAAGTGCATGTCGTTTCATCAGCTTCAATTAAAAAAATTGGCTATAACAAACTTGAATCTTTTCGCAATTTCTTCAAAGAAGAAATTCAATTTCAAGGCGAGTGGAGAGTTGCATTAAGTGAGAATATTTTTTCGACCAAAATTGAGAATATTTTCGACCTGCAATTAACCGTGTACAACTTGAAAGATTATGAAGATTCTCAAAAAATTTACTCTGGTGACAATGTTATCTCTCAACCTTACAGCGGACAGAAACCTGCCTTTACGCCAGAAACATTTGATACAAGGGCGCAATTTCTTGCAGTAGTTAAACGTATAGCTGGGCTTCCTCATTTTTCCTTCAGGGAACTGGAGCTCCGATAGATACAAAATTTTGTTTCGAAAATATTATGAAGGTCTAACTTTCCGAGAGAGGAAATTCCGATCATAGTGGGGTTGAAAGGTATTCCTGATGGGAATGGAAAACACATTGGCTATAAAATGTATCCGACGGCAAGCAGACCTATAAAAAGTTACGATACAAGAGCATATTATGGCGAGTTCCCAGCCGATCTTTCCGCTGGAAAGCATTTAATTTTTGTCTGTATCAAAATTATTGAAAACAAAAACGTCGGTGACGTCAAAGCACCTCTTTTACGCGTCATTGATTCAAGGAATTCCCATAAATGTTAGTGTATGTGAGCTTGAACCAACTCATCGAATATTTTTCAGAAAATTAGACTGCAAGAAATTGTTGGCAAACACTATTCAATAGACTTCAATTAAACTGAGAACCAAAATTGGGCAACTGGTTGCGTTTATTGGATCGAGAAAAGTCATATTTAAATTACAATTCAAAAATTTTAGGCAGTAAAATGTATTTATACTATGCAAATCAAGCAACGTCTGTGCCTCATTTTTCTGGGCCTTATCGAAAAAAGGAAGTGATTTTGGATCCTTAGCTACATGTAATGGACGTGTTACTCTACCGCTTGCGCGTCAATTCATTCTACCAACAGCCGAAGGCAAGAGAAAAGTGCTCTCAAAAACAGAGTGTTTCCGAAATTTTAGATGTAGTCAGCATCAAAAAGTCAGCAAAACAGTCAGTGATAAACACATTATCTAAAACTGTTAAAAATCAGAAAGGAGGGTCACGTAAACGTTCTTTACCTCGGAAGAAAAGACTAAACACATTGCAAAGACGAAACACCTGCAAAGATTAAACACATTTCTGTCCTCGATATTTCCAAATTCAGAATTTTTGTGGCAGTAAAAGCCATAATTAACTCTTTTCCACCAACTAATTTTAATATAATGGAACGACCAACTTGAGGAAACAATCAAAATCAAATGGAGCAACAGGCTCTGATTAAACTCCTGACGTATTGTTTTTGTATTTGAAAGCAAGTTAAGAAATTAAAAATACAGACCCAAGTACGCCGCAGGCCTACGTGAGTCCGTTGATTCCTTTAAGTTGCAAATAGGCAAGGATGTGGCTAATGAAAAACGTATACAAAATGTCACATGTTTCAAATCGGTAGCAAAATAACGTAACTAAACAGAATTGGGGGTCAGAGATCAGCCCTTACTAATTAAAAAAACCTGTAAAACCTGTATCTATAATATTATTTAGAATCAATTTCAATATTTAGCGTTTAAAGCATATGCAAAAAGTACTGTGACCATAAATTTAAATTTTTGCAGGTGAAGGAGAATCAATCTTGTGTGTCTTTGATTCGGTGTCATTGATTGGGTAAACTTCCCTATTTTTTGACTCTTTTCAGTAAGATTTTCGAATTCGTCCGTAGTCAATGAGATTCGTTGTTGAAATTTATAATCTCCCTGAACATTTTTAAAGAGTTTTAGAAACACAAGAGTTATAGTCATTTCATATTTTTTTAAGGTAGCCCGGATTAAACACATATCTGTCCTCGATATTTCCAAAGTCAGAATCTTTTGTGGCAGTAAAAGCCATAATTAACTCTTTTCCACCAACTAATTTTAATATAATGGAACGACCACCTTGAGGAAACAATCAAAATCAAATGGCGCAACAGGCTTTGATTAAATTCCTGACGTATTGTTTTTGTATTTGAAAGCAAGTTAAGAAATTAAAAATACAGACTCAAGTACGCCGCAGGCCTACGTGAGTCCGTTGATTCCTTTAAGTTCCAAATAGGCAAGGATGTGGCTAATGAAAAACGTATAAAAAATGTCACATGTTTCAAATCGGTAGCAAAATAACTTAACTAAACAGAATTGGGGGTCAGAGATCAGCCCTTACTGATAAAAAAAATGTAAAACCTGTATCCATAATACTACCTAGAATTAATTTCAATATTTAGCGTTTAAAGCATATGCCAAAACTACTGTGACCATAAGTTTAGATTTTTGCAGTTGATGGAGAATAAATCTTTTGTTTTTTTGATTCGGTGTCATTAGATGGGAAAGATTCCCTATTTCTGACTCTTTTAAAAAGATTGCCGAATTCGTCCATAGTCAATGAGATTCGTAGTTGAAATTCATAATCTTCGTGAACATTTTTAAAGAGTTTTAGAAACACAAGAGTTCCAGTCTTTTCATATGTTTTTAAGGTAGCCCGGATTAAACGTTTTTCCGTCTTCGATACATCTAAACAGCAATCACCAAACACAGAATATTTTCTGGCAGTAAAAGCCATAATAAACTCTTTTCCACCTACTAACTTTAATGTAATGGGACGACCACCTTGAGGAAAAAATCAAAATCAAATGGCGCGGCAGGCTTTGATTAAACTTGTGACTCATTGTTTCTAATTGAAAGCAGGTTTACATGTTAAAAATACACGCCGCAGGCGAACTTGAGTGTGTTGTTTCCATTAGGTTGCAAGTAGGCAAGGGTGTGGCTAATGAAAAACGTGTACCATAAGTCACATGTTTCAAAGCAGTAGCACAAAAACGTTACTAAACAGAATTGGAGGTCAGAAATCAGACCTTACTGCTAAAAAACCTGCAAACCTGTATCTATAACATTACCTAGACTTATTTCAATATTCAGCGATTAGAGCATATGCCAAAACTATTGTGACCATAAATTTAGACTATTTTGCAGGTGAAGGAGAATCAATCTTGTTTCTTTGATCCCGTATCAATGACTGGGAAAGCGGAAAGCTTCCTATTTTTTACTCTTTTCATTAAAATATTCGAATTCGTCCGTAGTCAATGAGATTCGTTGTTGACATTCATAATCTCCCTCAACATTTTAAAATAGCTTTAGAGAAACAAGAGCTCCAGTCTTTTAATATGTTTTTAAGGTATTCCAGATTAAACGGTCTTCGATATATCCAAATAGCAGTCGCCAGATTCACAATCTTTTGTGCCAGTAATAACCATAATAAATTCTTTTCCAACAATTAACTTTATTATAATGGAACGACCACCTTGAGGAAACAATCAAAATCAAATGGCGCGGCAGGCTTTGATTAAATTTGTGACTCATTGTTTTTAATTGAAAGCAGGTTTACATGTTAAAAATACAGACTCAAGCACGCTGCAGGCGTACTTGAGTTTGTTGGTTCCCTTAAGATGCAAAGAGGGAGGGCTGTGGCTAATGAAAAATGTATACAATATGTCACATGTTTCAAATCAGTAGAACAATAACGTAAATAAATACAATTGGGATCAGAGGTTGTACCTTAGAGAGAAAAACCTCTGAAACCTGTATCTTTAATACTACCTAGGATCAATTTTAATATGTTGGGTTTAAAGCATATGTCAAAACTACTCTGGCCATAACTACTTACGAAACCAACAGAACGTAAACCTAATTATGGGAACTTATGTGCTGTGCGCAGACAGTTGCGCTGATAAGAACTCCCAAAAACTGTTCGTTCAAAGTGTACGTTACTCTAATGGTTCCAAAATTGTGACAAATTAAAAAAGTTAACCAGAACACTCTCTTTGGTTTAGTTTATTTTCAGTCCTATCTCAGCAGAACAAAATTGCATTTTGTCGTCAGACCTCGTGCTCATAATTTGATGAAATTTTGTTTTCTCAAAATCTTGTTCAAAATGTCTTTTGACTTACTCTCCGATTCTGAAGAGTTGTGGCAAAGAACTCTAGTTTATCAGACAATGTTTGACAACTATTTTGTTTTTTTTGCAACAGTAAAAACATTTCTCACGAACACTGGGTTACCTCGATTCATTATCTCAAACACAATTATCGGCTTCGTAGCCACTCTACCTTCGAAGGAAAAAATACCGGTGCATGGAAGTGTTATGATTTCTGGTAGACTAGTGCCTCCACGAAAATTGCACTCTTGTTAATCACAGGACATGAGAAAATTACCAGACGAAACAAAGCAAACACTTTTCAAGTATGATTGTGATTGTGTGCCGCTATTTGAAAATCAACTTTGAGCTCAGGATGCCGGGAACAATTTGTCTAGACTGTGGGCAATCCAATCATCGTCCACATATCAAACGAGCTCTTTGGGACACAGTGTACCAGCAACTCCTCTGAGTGATCCTCTGAGCTAAAATAACTCCGCAGACAAAGAGTCCATCATTTATCGAATTGCCTTGTAGTGAACACGTTCCCTGGGTTTTTAGAATTGACAAAAATAGACAGGATACCCCTCACCCTTCAATGCTTACACCAGCAAATTGTGATTCACTCAAAACAGCAACGCCATAAACTGATACGGTAGAATTGACATTCACGACAAACAACCTGGAGACAAAAAAATTTCGCAGCGCACCGGAAAAAGGAAATCGGACACTACACTATGAGAAATATTTGGAAACTGATAGCATAGCTATCTCTTTAATTATGCCTTTTCAAAGATTCTGGTTAGAGTTTATTTTATTTCTGTTCGTGTGTGTGCTTGTGGAAGCTTTTTTTTGGTCGCTTTTCAAAATAGTTTAGAAAAAATATTTGTTCTTCGTAAGCGGATCGTGTTCAATCATGTTCTGTGTTTCTCAAAAACTCTACTTAAACACGAGCCAGCTGAAAAAGTACCCAACAATTCTATATACCCAGAGACGTTGTCACTATGTTTTGATAAGTTGAATGACACTCATTGAGATCAATTTTTTTTGTCGGAAAATTTTTTAAAGCAGTGGTATGTAGAAAGATTTCAGAACAACTAAAAAAAACTTAAATTTTCTTACAAAATTAAACAGTTTTAAGAGAAAGAGGTCCAGAAAATAACTACATTAAAAAATGAGTTTTCTTGTTCCTCTAAGCCATTGCGCGCATAAAGTAACGAACACTGGAATAAAAGAAGCCAGATATTTCGAAAATAAAAGTAAACAAATTTGCAGCTGTACAGCAAAATTTTTAACATACAAATCTACAGAGCCTCCAAGTAAGCAATCCGTTGCCGCACATAGTAGTTGTGATTCGTTTATACGCTCGAAAAAAGCTGAATTGTTCGAAAAAGTCATGAAAATTACAAATAGGTTTTTTAACGGTTTTTAAAATTTGACCCCTGATCTTTGAGCCCTAAAAACGACAGTTCAAAAGATACTTAGGATGAAATAAACTATTGTACTGGCATCAACATTGAGCAAACTACAAAACTGTTCATCACAGCTGTCACTTTTGGAGTAGCCCATAATGAGACCATTAGTCATTAATTAAGAGCTAATTAGCGACTATCTAGCAGAAATCTATTTAATGGAAACAATTAGCAACTCTTTTTTGTCGATTCTCAATGAGAGAGTTAAGCTGGACATTTTTGCTGAGAATTGCGGATTTTGAAAAACGGCTCCATCATCGATTTTCAAAACATCAGGTAATTCTTGTTCCATTAACATCTGGCATTAATTAGCACCTGATGTACCACAAGGAAAGGTGAAAGCAAGCTTTTTATTTCAGCTTCCTAATCTCCGTGGGCACAGCATAAAACTTCCTCATATCAGGTTTAAACAAAAAAGTCCCCTTAAAAGACTCATGTAACTGTCTTGTAATTGTGAAGTAATTTTTAATTATTGTACTTCATTGACAGAAAAACCAACTTTTTTCTGTTGACGCTAGGCCAGTTTTTCAACACAAACCTATCTTTTTCGATATTCGGATCAATTTTGCTCATAATGATTCCCATCCTATCGTGACTCTAACATCTCGTTTCAATTATTGTTTCATTGGCGCCCTCTTGTGTGATTTTCTGTAAATAAATCATGTTCAAATGTAGCCTAGCAACGTTTTTTGGAGAAAAGATACAATCTAAAGCCTTTTAATTGGTCTGCACTGCACACCTTAGATGTCTCTTGGAGTAATTTGTTGAACATTTTAAAAAAAGTTTGACATTTCTGGCTGAAAATAAGCAAAAATTTTGATTAAAATTGTACCGCCGAAATTGACCAATGATAATACAGCATTTCAAAACTTTAAAATTGGCGTTCTATTTTACTGTAAACCCGAGAAACTGTTTGTTGTTCATTTGTTTTTTCAAGCTTAACTGTTCGTACTCGAGTTCAAAAATTGTTTCTTAATAAAGTCAGACAATTCAATAATGGGTTTCCAGTACCGCTATTGTAATTCTATTCTAAGTACAAAAGGAAATTGCTCCATGCATGAGCATAATTTCCATCCTGAAGAGATCGGTTTACCTATATTTTGATGATCATCATATGATATTACTTGGTTGAAGATTTCTCTGCTCGAAGAACACATGAAAACTGCACTACGTTTCACCAATTGCTGTCAAAGCTACTTATTCAGTTCTTGCCATCTATAGGTACAACATTTGACTTCCGTTCATCACTTACCACTCCTAGGTGAACAGTTTTAGCCTCGAGACACTCCGTTGGAAACTTAATTCGATGGAGTGCGGAGAACGTTCGAGTCAACAGAGGCCGAAAAGTCCAGTGAGTTCAAAAACTTCATGCTGAAACCAACGCCCAAAGTAGACACTCATTAGTAAGCAGTTGTCCCAGGGACCTCAAGAAAATTGACTCTGTGCAAAATTGAGGGTTATCAAAGTTCTGTATGATGAGCCAGATATACCAGATGATCCTAATGAAATATACACAAACTCTCTGATGATTCCAGTCTACGCAAACTGACTGTCGGATGAAGCGTATTGGCAAATGGTGCAGCGTATTAGCAATTTTCAAATAGTTGAGGAGTGGCTGGACACTTGAATAAGTTTTCAACGTCGACGTCGATTTCGCACGTTTCAGACCAATTCATGGTTCATCATATATCACTTTGTCGTAAAAATTGCCAATTGTAGAGGACTGCTCAACGTTAGGAATCATGAAGCCCAAAAGCGCTTCAGGTATTGTTTTGTGGCGGGTTATTACATGCATCATCAAATAAGTATAAACAGAATTGATTGAAGCTATCAAACCGACCTATCTTCACCAACAACATACAATCAACCAGGACTTCATCTACCTTTGGGCGATTCTACTATGCTCATGGGCTTTGCAGACATTCCTCATTTTGAAACACTAAACAACTTTCAGATAAACGTGTTTGGATACGAAAACGGCAACTTTTGCTTTTCACGTTTTGTAATGCATTTACTTTTGCTATATGACTGTGACCATCACATCTAGCTTCTCATTACAAACCTTCTGAAGGTTGTTTGCTGCGAGCGAGGACCTGAAAATTTGTCAAACTTGATTTGGATTTGTCGAGAAGGTCTTCAAAGTTACAACCTACACCTCGGGAACTGTTGCAATATTGCACCTGCCGTCATTATTATGCCTTCAAGTGACAACAACTCACACAAGTTCACAAAACTGGCTGCTACGTGGTTTGTCCCTATTGTTATCTATTTTAACTTTGATTCGTTCTTAAGAACCGTGTCTGCCTGCAAGGGACCAAAAGATAAAACCCTCAAACAATTGAAAGAGATACATGAACCGCGCGGCTTTGCGCTAACAGTAATAGATCACCAATTATCAAAGCTAATCTTTCATCATGTAGACAGTTCTCCTGGTTGTTTGACAAATTTTATTAAAATGCTTCAAAAACTAGTCAGAGAAATTTATCAGCGGAAAGGGAAGCACAGCTGAAACTTGGGGAAATCTAACACTCCGCATTGTTGGATTTGTGAAAAACCGTTTTCAGTTGCGGAAGATCCAGAGAACACACTTGACTTGGACCATTGCCACTATAGTGGTAAATTCTTTGCATGGGAACATGAAATGCAGTCGCTCGAGATGAAATATCAGTTTCACCCCTGTTGTAGGTCGTAATGTTCAAAATTATGATTTACACCGCATTTGCTGAACAATGAACAACAGTGGACCAACCAAAACCATTAGCGTCATACCGCCCACCGACAAAGAAAACATATCAGTGATGTTTAGTGTGCTTATGAACACTTTCGTAACCGAAAAGAGAAAAACAGTGAAAGTGTACGAATATCTTTTATCCATAGGTTCATTCAATATGATGAATAGTTCATTAGAAAAACTTGTTGAAATTTTACCTGATGACCGCTTTGAAATAATGAAGGCAATGCTTTCTACAGTTTCTGACGAAAACCTTCGGCTACTTAAACAGAAAGGCTGCTATCCTTACTCTTATGTGATTGGTCGGTCCGAGTTCAATGACACAAGTCTACCACCATTGATCAAGTGGGGTAACACTCTGGACGAAGGGGCAGTGAAAAAAATTGAGATTAATTTACAACAGGCACGCAAGATGTGGGAATTTCCGGAATCCGGCATACTGCAGGACTATCGTGACTCATACTTGAAATTTGACTGTGCACTACTCGCATGTTTGCGAATTCTATCGACATTTGAGTTTCGATACGTATTAACTGGACTGTATGCACTTCTTCACCCTACCCAATTTGGCTAAGGAAGCGTCACTTAGAATCTGCAAAGCTAATGTTGAGTTATTAACTGAGCGTGAACACTTTGGACATGATTGAACCCGCAATTTGCGGTGGAGTCGCATCTGTCTTTCAGAGTCCATGCTTTACTACAAACAACTCACACTTTCCCAATTATTCAATATCTACCTGTTGAATCTTGTTTTGGATTCTGTGTCGGCCAAATAATTTTATGGTGGCGTAAAGCAGTTAGAAAAACTACCCATCGCCGACTTTGCGTTCAACACAGATTCCAACTCAAAAAATTTTGGACACCGCCGAGGATGCTAGCAATGGATACTTTGTTGAGGTTGATCTCTCTTGCCAGACAAGTCGTCGTGATGAGCAACGCGATTTTCCATTGACGCCAACAAAAGACGTGGCTGAAGACGAGTGGTTGGGCAATTACACGATCGAATTGAAAAAACAGCACAATCGCCCCTCCTCCAAAGTAAAGAAATTGCTGCAAATAATCTTTGATAAAAAAAGATGCGTGGTCCACTACAAACTGCAGAAATTCTATGTCAAACTCGGCTTGGTAATCAAAAAAATTCACAGAGTGCTTCAATTTTGACAAGAAAACTGGCTGTCGACATACATTACACTAAAGAGTGAAAAGCGGCAGCTTAGTTCAATTGAAATTGACAATTTTTATACACTAAAGAATATTGCACTTAGTGGTAAAAACTGTGAGTCTGTCTAAAGGGCGCAAAGCAAAAAATAGTTTAACGATATGCAGAGGATGCGCTCAGAATAATAACCAAATTTGAATTCGATCGATATATGATCTTTGGGGAGAAATTAGCAGCCTTGACTAAACGGTCGAAGTCCATTTATTGGAATACTCCCACCATTGTGGGAGCGAACATCTTGGATCTGGCAAAATACCGCATGTATTCATTCCAGTACAATGTCATGCGCCCGAACTTCCACTGTCGCCTTATTAAAGCGATAGAAAGCGATAGTCTCCTCAACGCAATAAAAAAAGAAAATTTTTACAGAGAGTTATCGCAGAAGCCAGTCGGTGTTGAGCCATTTTACAAAATACCCGCCTAGTCACTTTCTTTACAATATCAGTAACAAAAGGGTTGTCCTCAATTACAAGCACGAATTTGCCAACGATTATATTACTGATTTTAGGCTGTTTGATGCAGAAGCTTTACTCTATCCTGTCGAAAAGCAAGTTTACTCTCTTAAAATAAAACTGTTTGTTGGTCTATAAAAATTAGCAATTGTTTAGTAGGCATCTGGAAGGTGCTAAATCGCATTGTAATTACATAGCGCGTTAGTAAACAATAGAACCTATTTTTTCTCATTTCTTTCTTCTAGGTTGTTGAAAACATTCAGCAATGGGAGTAACGAAGGCCGCACAACAATATCTTCGTCACGTCGACTTATTAAACGCTCTCTTCACTGGAAACAACCTGCGCACAGAAAACACGAGGATTGTCTTCGGCCACCACAGGCTGCAGACAGTTACTACAAAAAAAAATTTGTCAGCTTTTGACAACAAGAGCTATATACTACCCGATAGCATAAAAACCCTCCCAGTCGGCCATTATGAAATTGGCGAGTATGCTATCGATGAAGTTGATTGGAATAAGAACGATGAGCACAAGCCTAGAGTGGGATAACATTTGTGTTGTACCTTAATCCTCTCCAGATATCACCACACAAAGCTCCAACATGTGGCAACCACCAGACCCGGGTTTTGTTGACGCTCAGAATAAAAATGATTGGGATATTGAAAGAAGCGATATCGTTGGTTTCGATGCCAATTCCAAAAAGAACTCTACAACCGATAATCCGTTCATTAGGTTTGAGGCAGAAGAAGCAAGTGAAGGCGAGTCAGAGTGGCCAGTGTGTAAAACTGCAAGGCAATGTTAGAATGCATAGTTAAGTTTAATTGCCCGGGTAGACACGCAATACTGGATCAGTTTTGATTTTTCATGCAGTGAGGTTTTAATTTAATTTCTTTGAGTGTTTCGAAATTATTAACAAGCGGCGAGACAGAAAGAGAAGTGAAGTTAAAGGGAAACAAAGGCGGCGGCGTAGAAAGATTCAAAAGGGAAGCGAAATAAAAGCGGCGAAATAGAAAGATTCAACAGGTAGGGGAAATATACAGCGGCGGAAATATTTCATACCGCCTACCCTATTCCCACTTAACAGCCACTACTTATTATCTAAGGTTTATTATCTGGTTAAGGATCGAATGATAACACCCCTTACTTTGCGTAGGTTTTATTTTTCTGACACCATTAAAACTAGTAGTTCATCTAGCTTGAGACAGCTCAGAACTCTAATTCGACTGCTCGATAAAAACAGTCAGAAACGTTTGCAGAGATCCTAGAAAGTTAGCAGGGCATTTTCTGAACTATAATTAAAATAACTGTACAAAAACTTAACATAAAAAAGGGAGGAATGGATTTGATAAAACACTGGGAAAATTCCAAACCACCAAACAAGAAATAACCTGGAAACAACCTGCGCTCAGAGAACACCAGAATCGGCTCCGACCACATTTTTTACGTTAAAATTTTTATGTTAATGTTTTCGTTGTGAACATAAAAGTTGTAAGTTTTTAGTTGTCATTTTTTTCTGTAAACATAAAAATTGAAATTCTGAACGTAAAATTTTACGGCGAAAACATATTTCTGCTGAAATACCGTCTTCTCACTATACTTCTAAACATACCCGACAGATTGCCGGAAAATAGCCGCCGTTAATTCCAATAAGCATGATTGGGATTGAAAGAATAGATATTGAAAAAAAGATTTTTGTACAAAAACATTTTTTAAGTCCGATTTATTTCGACGGCATTTCGTAGTTGAACATACTTCTGTTTCTTAGAGAGAGGCTACAGGGGCTGCTATCAATACCAAAAGCATAAGAGATGGTAACTAAGACTAATAGGAACGACGTTCAAATAGCGGGCATCTAAAATTGGGCTTTATGGGTTTATCCCGTTTCTAGTTCTGCCTTCAATTTTTTTATACTGACTCTGTTCATTTTGAATTGCTTTGCTGAGCAACTGATGTTCAAATTCAATTTTAGCAGATTGAGAGAAGAGAGAAACTAGCCTAGAGAAGATTTCACGCAAAATGTCGAAAAAGCGGCAAAATGGTAAAGCGAAAAAAAGTTCGACGAAGTAAAAAAATAAGAGCGCTATAATAGCCGGCTGAGATGAGGGCGGCTATTATTAATAAAATTTTCCCTACAATCCAAAAAAATATCTGATAATTTTTTGAATTGTCGGAGAAATGAGATTTGTTCATTTCGGGGTGTTAAAACTGCAAAACTGCCAAAATCAACCAATTCACATTCAAAATGAAAAAAAAACACATCACAAAAGATCTGTTTGTTGGACACTCAAACAAATTTAGACATAGAAAATTGAAACAATTGAAAAAAATGATAAAGAAAACGTGTCATAAATTCCTTTCCAGTCGAAATAGGAACAACTATCACAGAAAACCTATTAACTACTTAAAGTCAAAACGTCTAGCACACATCTTTAGAACCGGTCGCTCAACCTAGATGCAAATTTCGGTTAAAAAAAGTGAGGTAACACCATTAAAATACTTAGAAAATGCCCCCATGAGAACAAAAGCTTTAGCTTGGGAAAATTTTTGGTTTTTTCCATTGTAGTCCCCCCCCCCCCCATTGATTGCATGGGTAAGGCAAAAACTTTTGTAAACCCTAGATTAATGGGTGTCTCCCTCTGAAGTGCGGTAAAAACAGAAAACCATTTCTCTTAGACTTTGCCCAGCAACTTGACTCAAATATCGTTTATAAGCGTGACTTTTGCAACAAAAACAGAGCCGCTAGATTATTGGACAATAGCCACTGTTGAACTCACTGATTGGTATTTGGAGTGAAACACAAAAATAGTGGGAATCTACGACAGCATAACTTCCTTCAAATTGTAAAAAGCTCAATACTTTTAGCAGTACGCTCTCGAAGCAACGTTATTACATGTATCACACGGTTTTGAACATTGTCTTAGAACCTGGGTTAGACTGGTTTAACCCAGGTCACTTGAAATTGCTTTTTGAGCAGCAACATAAAAAACAGCAAAAATTACTGGAGTTTTTTGGCAGCATAAACAATGGATATGCATTGCAAATTAACAAAAACGTTTAAATCAAATCGAATAAACTATGTCCGACCATTGTCGAAAAACGATGTGATAAAAACTTTGCATAATTTTTGCAAAAAAGTAAATGCTTTATTCTGGGCTCAAAACTAAACGTTGATCGTAAGGCGTCACAACAACTTGAGTTTACTAATTACTTCACAGACTACTTACAGCAGCTAAGTATTGCAAATTAAATCCAACTGGACCATAACTCTATCCCAATTTTGAAAACTCAAAGTCAACAAAGATGCGTTAAACATAACCGAATAACGTCGGGCGAATTGCTCGTCAAGCGTTGGCTTCTGTAGTAGCAAGCTGTGGTTTAGGGATGTTCGCATTAAGGAGGATGCGAGTACAGTTGGGGTCAAGCGATGGCGGTAGGGCTGTAGGAGCTGGACAAGCGGGGTTCCAAATCTCCAGGCTGGAGGAGGGTGTGTGTGTGTGTGTGTGTGTGTGTGTGTGTGCGTGGGGGGAGGGGGTTTGGGGGGTGAATGCCTGAGGGGGGTGGGGTGACTGAGGCGAACTCTGAAGACTAAGGACCGCCCTTAAGTCCATGAAATTGTTCCTCAAAACAGTTGCTGTGAATAGCATACTTAGAGACTAGTAAGGCTCTAAGAGCTGATCGCCGATTAACAGAAAACATGGAAAACCAATACTCGCCTTCGGTTCGTAAAGAGACTACAAATGCTTCGAACTTCATTCGAGAGCAAATAATTCACTTTCTACATTTTGGCAAAAGTTAAGCAAAATTCTAAATTCGTCTTAAAATATGGTTAGCAATATAATAAACAAAAGGAGAGACCAACATAAATATGCATCTACAATATTTAAACTACTCTGAGGATATTCAAATTGATAGCCTATCTCTCATCATTAACTATTCATCAGCCACTGAAATAGGCATTTGCATTTTCCGAGTTTCCAGGGACCACAAATTCAACTATTCTACCAACATATTCTTGATTACAGCATCAATATTAATCAAAACCAAAATGTGTATCCGGTTATGGTATCAAGGTAACTTTCACCAAAAATATGATAGAATTACATAACAGTATTTAAAGAACAATACATTTTCACGGGTGAGACTATGCCCGTGCCAACGCCCTCTAAGACCCAGATACACACTTTGAAATATTGGGTGTTAACTTCATCTTCGCCTCATGTCTTTTTTCTGTATCTCTACAGATGCGGACTGGGTGGTGGAATTGCGGGTGGAGTGTGGATTGCGACTGGGGGTGGAGGTAGAACTGCTGGTGTCGTTGAGGACCAGGGTGCTGCTCTCTGGTATCTCCTGGTATATGTGGCTGGCCAGGGAGGACACTCTCCCACGCACAGACATTGTATCATTCAGACTACTGTTCCTCTCAATGTCTGGTGTAGTACTCCGGGCCGAGTAGTCGAAGGAATAGTCTGAAAAAAATAATAAATTATTTTCGGATCAGTTAGACATTTGCTCAATTCTTTTACTAGCTTTTCCGATAAATACCCTTTTTACTAGTTTTTCCGCGCCCCTTTTGTGCCATTGTCTTCAGAAAATACAAAATGAAAAAGCGCGTGTTTTGTGTTGTGTTGGCCGCTTAAAGAACTGATCACAGAACTCTGAGGCGGGTCAAACTTTAAGAATTCTGAGAAAATTGCATTAAAACCTTGTCCTGCGTCTTCAAACAACGTAATGTTTTCAACTGTTATTGCTGCGAGGATAATTGTTACTCAGACAATTGAATAAACATAGCTGGCAGATTGCCAGAAAATAGCCGCAATAGCTTCGTAGATCTGCAGTCTCAAAAAAAACAGTAAAAAATACAGACAAAAAAAATCGTCTTTTCATTGAAGGCTGATCTGTTGTTATATTTTGATTAAAAATCTGTATAAGTTATTGCTGCCTCTATTAGCTGATCTCAAATAACCTTCATTTAGAGTGACACACACCCATTTGATCTTATCTCTTTGAATTAAAGTAAATAAAAGTCAATTTCAAAGTGAGGAAGTCATTTTTGAGAGTGAGGTAAGTCAAGTGTGACCAAAAATTTAATCACGCGAATGAACAAAAAACTCATTCCACTAAGAGCAAAAAACGACGTCACACACGCACTTCGGTTGAAATTGAATGAACGAATGAACAAAAAGCAGATTTGAAGTGGTTGTGACGTCATATGGTCGTAACAAAAATCGCGACGACGAAATGAAAAACCAAGAGAAGGCCAATAATAGCCCCAGCTATCGCTGTGCGCCTATTAATAACTTAGTTAAAAAAAACTTAGAAAATAAGTTCATACATTTCATTCCTCGGCATTCGAGACATAGAAAAGACAATGAGTCAGCAGAGACAAAAATTCATCCTCCCGAATAGAACAAAAAAGAAACATAAAAAGAAGAAGCATAATTCAAACATACGAAACATTTAGCAAAAAAAAATGGTCAAAAAATTTTTAAGACTGCATTTAAAAAAGAAAATTTAACTGTTTTTCAAAAATTTAACCAAAAAAAATCATTGAAGTTTTAATTGAAACGAAACTAAAGCCCCTCATATTGCACAAAAAGACTACTTAAAATCAAAATAGAGAAAACAAAAATTGGAAAAAACTAGCAAAATCGGATTAGCATTAGTACAATTTCATAAAACAAAATTACATCCAGGTAGAAAGGGGCGTTGAGTATATGGATTATCAAAATAAAGTTGCCATATTAACTGATTTTCGACAAAAGACGGCTAAAAGATCCAAAAATGAAGAAATTATTAGAAAAGCCAAAAATTAATTAAAAAATCAAGAAATATGTGGTAATTTTAAATTGGAAACGCATTTCCAGGCTCTGCAAAACACTGTGGTATCAATTGCCAATATTTACGTTTCAATATAGCATCAAATAAAAATCATTTCCACAAAAACCAAATAACAAGCAACAAAATTCGTCCACTTAGACGAAAAAACGGCTAAAAACGGTTATCTATATGTGCCATTAAGTAAAAAACTACCTTTCAAAGTCAAAACGTCAGTCACTAAACGCAGCGCATGATCAAAAAACTTCTCTCGCTCAAAAAAATAGTCACACGGCACTTTTTCTCACTTTCGCTTTGAGGTCAAAACAGCGTCTGAACGAATAGTACTTCCGGTAAAAAAAATCTTAAGAAAATCAATACTCATCTTCGAGTCGTAAAAACCAATAGAAAGCCAATAATAGCCCCAGCTATCACTGCGCAGCTATTAAACATACCCGGCAGATTGTTGAAAACAGCCGACGTTGATTCCAATAAGCATGATTGGGATTAAAAGCATAGAACATATTGAAAAAAAAAAGATTTTTTAAGTCCGATTTATTTTGATGGTATTTCGTAGTTGAACATAACGTACTTCTGTTTCTTGGAGAGAGGCTACAATGGCTGCTATCAATACCAATAAGGATTAGAGATGGTAACTAAGACTTATAGGAACGACGTTCAAATAGCGGGCATCTAAAATTGGGCTATATGGGTTTATCCCGTTTCTACTTCTGACTTCAATTTTTTATACTGACTCTGTTCATTTTGAATTGTCTTGCTGAGCAACTGATGTTCAAAACCACTTTTAGCAGAATGAGAGAAGAGAGAAACTAGCCTAGAGAAGTCAAAAAGATATCACGCAAAATGTGGAAAAAGCTGCAAAATCAGGTAAAGCGAAACATTTTTTTATTCGACGAAGTAAAAAAAACATAGCAGGACAAGTCCTGACGTAAAATTCAAAGAATTGTCATTGACTAAACAGAAAAACTAGACCTAGAATGGAATATGAGTGAATTGCGAAAACCATTTTAGGAAAAATCAGAAAAATATAAGAAAAAACAG
This sequence comes from Convolutriloba macropyga, assembly GCF_964194025.1. NCBI lineage: Eukaryota > Metazoa > Xenacoelomorpha > Acoela > Convolutidae > Convolutriloba > Convolutriloba macropyga. The sequence continues at coordinate 64,025,741 of NC_134475.1, forward strand.
AAAATCAATGTCAAAATGCCGCATGTGAACCAGAAAAACCATCCGCGAGAAATGAAAAATTAATTCAAACAAAAAACTAGGTCTAGAATGAGCTGTGAATGGATTGGGAAAACCATTTAGAAAAAAATCCGATCCAAAAAATCGAAAAAACAGTAAAAATCAGAGTGAATTGCCGCATGTGAACAAAAAAACCACTACCGAGAAACCGAATTTTTGTTCAAACACCGTTTTCTCACTCTACTTTAAAATTTGAGCGAAAAAATTTCACGCCACCAAACCACTCGCTTTTTTGCTCCATTTCCTGTTTCGGCGTGACCAAAATCACAACTCCAATTTGACTTCAAAAATCATAAAAATGTGTGAACAGATCTTAAAAAAAACATAGCAGGACAAGTCCTGACGAACAATTCAAAGAATTTCCATTGAATAAACAGAAAAACTAGACCTAGAATGGACTAAGAGTGAATTGAGAAAACCATTTTTAAAAAAATCAGATAAAAAAATAAGAAAAAAAAACAAAATATCAATGTCAAAATGCCGCATGTGAACAAAAAAACCACTAGCGAGAAACCGAATTTTTGTTCAAACACCATTTTCGCACTCTACTTTAAAATTAGAGCGAAAAAAATTCACGCCGCAAAACCACTCGCTTTTTCGCTCCATTTCCTGTTTCGGCGTGACCAAAATCACTACTCCAATTTGACTTCAAAAATGATGAAAATGTATGAACAGATCTTAAAAAAAAGACAGCGCCCCAATACAATTCAAATTCTTTGAATTGTAAAAAAAAGACAGCGCCCCAATACAATTCAAATTCTTTGAATTGTAAAAAAAATAGGAGCGCTATAATAGCCGGCTGAGAAGATGAGGGCGGCTATTAATAAATGAATATAATAGGCACTTAATTATTATGCTAGCACCCGCTCCAAATAAATTTGGGATCTATTGTTTCGCCCTCCCCCCAGTGTTTTTTATGAGCCACAGTTACAAATTATAGCTAGTGATCAGATAACCTATAGCCCCCCATCACGAGCGAAAAATCGCATAAAAAACAACAGCACTAATATAATTGCATAATTGCTACCAATTTCGTTTGAGAGCAATTAAAAACTTTGTTTCCTTGCCTCATTCGAATTTTTCAGATCGATTATCCTGCACTAAACCGCATTAAATTTAACATGTGAAGTCTGGTTTTGAAGGAATGTGATTTTTCATAGCACTCACAGTAAATAGCTCAGTAAATACAAAACTTGCCACTTGGTCTGTGATCGGAACGCAATGGAACTCTAGAAATGTCAACACGAAGTTCCGATTCTCCAGCTTTGGAACTTGATGGCACAGCTGCTGCATTGCAACTTGCTGGTTGACCTCCGCCTATTGCTCCCTTTCTAATCGAAGGTCCACTCCTCTCAAACAGGTGATCGTAAGTAGCTTCACAAGAAGATACGGAATTGTTATCATCGTCATCATTTCCGTTTATCGGATTTTCTGTAGTAGTATTGGCGCAATTGTCTGCAAATTGGAACGATTCATGACTCGAGCTCGGTCTGGGTGTGGGTTCCGAGTATATTCTTCGATGCATCAGATTCTTCGAAGAGGTCTTCAAATCAAAATTGGACGCCAATGGTTCGTTATAAATATTAGGGGGCCTTGACGTCGAACTAAGCAAAGAGTTGATGTTGTCTTCGTACTCATTTTGGTAGTATTGAACCTCAGAATAGTAATGGTCCGATTCCATTAAATCCTGGCTAACTCTTTGACTGGGCAAAGCTATAATTGAGTGGCGAATATTAGCTGATTGTACACTAGAAGCTGCGTTGTGATTTGGAGGTCCATTCGTAACTGGCACACCTCGACTACTCCCCCGCATCAGAAACATGTTGTTGTTATTATCACAAAGGGGTTTGAAGGACTCATTACCAATTCCATGATTTTCAGACACAGGTGAGGGAGCCATTGGTATTAAGGAGCTACTTGAAGGATTAGTATTAACCCAGGAGCCATTAAACCGGTGGGAAGACCGGCTACTACTGGTTGGGGATCCAAGTTGATGTGGTGGCGGTGGAACTGGCAATGGTGATGTTGGGGCGATTTGATTGCTTATCAGAGGAGTTGACACATTCAGAGGGCTGGCTGCACTGCTGCAATTCAGTAAATCCACGCTAACTGCCTCTTCGTTTGACACTTTCTGACTCGATTTTGAACTCTTTCTCAAATGAGTGAAAAAATTGAATATCGAAGAGGTAGTGCCACTACCACTACTTCTGCCCCCTTTTCCTCCTTTGCTACTTCCAGCCTCGGGGCTGCTTCCAACTAGTTGATTAGAGTTGCTGTTATTGCTATTGCACATACAGGGACGCAACAAGCCAAGATTGTGAGGTGGAGAGATGATTCTGGTTCTATGATTTAGGGTTGATGTCGAAGAGTGACATGGTCGTCCACCGTCCGACATCATTCGCACGTGGTTCGGGTGACAATCGCCGATCCCTTCTTCCATGAATCTGGTTGGGTTAATTGCACTGGATTGACAATGGACTGTGTGCACTTTGTTTCCACTTGGAGTCTGACTGATTTGATGAAGGTGTGGCATCGACTGTTGCTGAGGACCCTCAAACGGTGGCTCATCATATAAATGTTCCAGAATATTCTGAGTTTCAACCATTGTCTGATGCCTTGACTGTGGTCGATAGGACACAACTGCGTTATACAAGTGTCGACTATTGTCTTCAGATGCACGGATTGCTTCCTCGTTGATATAGAGATGCACGCAGGTGTAGGGTCCAAAACGACCCTGATAGTCCTGCTGTCGCGCCAACTGAAACGCATGACATTTAATTTTACTGAACCTTTTCTATCCGCATGATGAAATTGTACTGAATCATCAATGTTGAGCAAGTACAATTTCATAATACTATCACCAAGAAAATAGTGAAAAAAAAGAAACATAGCCGGCAGACTGCCGGAAAATAGCCGCGATAGACGCTTGTGACCTTCCATGAATTGAAACACATAAAGAAATAAGATAGACAGATCGACCACCAGTCCTTTTTCGGTTAAATTCGGACTGTCATTTTTATGAGACACACGCTCAATAAGGAAAAATCCCTAAGAGCTTTTCCAAAACAACTCATATTCAAATTCAAAAACTCAAGACTCTAATACTCGAGAATTAGGGCATATACGTTTGGCACTACTTAGATGCACACTATTGATCTATGACTAGTAAATGTTCATAAAATTTAAAGTTCCATAAGTGAGTTCAGAAGTCATATTTTAGAGTGAGGCAAGTCACACAATTTTCCTAAGAACAAAATGACGTCACGCACACAAATTTTAATTGCAAAACAGTAGAAGTCACTGAAGTCATTGAAAAAGTCAATTCCAAGAAGTCAGGTCGCACGAATCATCAATGGAGACGACAGAATTAAAAACATAGCCGGTAGAATTCCGGAAACGACTCCAATCGTCGTGCATTATTATCTCTAACCTAACCTTACCAAAATCAGAACATCAAAATAGACTAGAGAAAAAAAAACAAAAGTAGCAGTATTTTAAAAATGCCGACAATTTTTTAGGTGCGGGGGGAGCTAGGTGGGGTGGGTGGGTAGATAGGTTGGGGAGGTGGGTAGTGCTGGGGTAGGTAGCTGGGGGGGGGGTATGTGGGGGTAGTTAGGTGAAGGGAGGGGTTAGATTGAGGGGTAAGGGTAGGTGGGGGGAGGGGGGCTAAGTTGGGGCGGGGAGAGGGGGGTAGGTAGGTGGGTGGGTAGATAGGCTAGGGAGGTGGGTAGTGGTGGGGTAGTTGGGGAAGGGGGGTAGCTAGGTGAAGGGAGGGGTAGGTGGGGAGTAAGTTGGTGGGGGGGTAGGTATGTGTTGGGGGTGTATGTAGGTGTTGAGGTGGGGCGGTGCGGGGCCGGTGGAGGGGGGTAGGTAGGTGTTGGGGGGGGGGTAGATAGGTGGTGGTGGGTTGTGCGGTGTAGTTTAGATAATTAGGGGTGACTTATATAGGAACAAAAAATCTCAATGACCTCTTCACCTTGAACATTACCAGCAGTTCCTGATTACTATACATTACAAACGAAGCTACTGTTAAAGTCCAATGTTCGAAAAAAGGAAGTCAACGATAAAAAACGGAGGTAAATGCTCGAACAGAAGGAAGTCAAAATTCAAGTCATGAACAAACTTGCTTTCTGCTAAAACATAGCCTGTAGAATACCGGAAACGACTCGAATTGTGCATTATAATCTCTAAGCTAACCTTGCCAAAATCAGAACATCAAAATAGACAAGAGAAAAAAACAAAAGTAGCCCAACAAACCACATTAAAGTGTTTTAAAAATGCCGATAATTTTTTAGGTGGGGTGGGTGAGTAGATAGGTTGGGGTAGTTGGGGGGGGGGGGGTAGGTGGGGGTAGTTAGGTGAAGGGAGGGGGTAGTTTGGGGGGTAGGTAGGTGTTGGGGGGTGGTAGGTAGGTGGTGGGAGGGAGTTTGTCCGGTGTAGTTTAGATAATTAGGGGTGACTTATGGAGGTAAATGCTCGAACAGAAAGAAGTCAAAATTCAAGTCATGAACAAAATTGCTTTCTGCTAAAAAAACATAGCTGGTAGAAGACCGGAAACGACTCGAATCGTCGTGCATTATAATCATTAACCTAACCTTACCGAGATCAGAAAATCAAAATAGGCAAGAGAAAAAACACAAAAGTAGCCCAACAAACCACATTAAAGTGTTTTAAAAATGCTGACAATTTTTTAGGTGCGAGGGGAGCTAGTTGGGGTGGGTGGGTAGATAGGTTGGGGAGGTGGGTAGTGCTGGGTTAGTTGGGGTGGGGGTAGGTGGGGGGTAGTTAGATGAAGGGAGGGGGTAGTTTGGGGGGTAGTAGTAGGTGGGGTGGGGGGGGGTAACTTGGGGCGAGGGGGGTGCGGGGCGGTGGGGGGGGGATAGATAGATGGTATGGGGGGGTTTGATCGGTGTAGTTTAGATAATTAGGGTTGACTTATATAGGAACAAAAAATCTCAAAATGACCTCCTCACCTTGAACACTACCAGCAGTTCCTAATTACTATACATTACAAACGAAGCTACTGTTAAAGTCCAATGTTCGAAAAAGAAGTCAACGATCAAAAACGGAGGTAATTGCTCGAACAGAAAAAGTCGAAATTCAAGTCATGAACAAACTTGCTTTTTTGCTAAAAAAAACCTGTAGAATCTCAATAC
>NC_134475.1:64031153-64266825 GCF_964194025.1 Convolutriloba macropyga
GTGACTTATATAGGAACAAAAAATCTCAATGACCTCTTCACCTTGAACATTACCAGCAGTTCCTAATTACTATACATTACAAACGAAGCTACTGTTAAAGTCCAATATTCGAAAAAAGGAAGTCAACGATAAAAAACGGAGGTAAATGCTCGAACAGAAAGAAGTCAAAATTCAAGTCATGAACAAACCTGCTTTCTGCTAAAAAAAACATAGCCAGTAGAATACCGGAAACGACTCGAATTGTCGTGCATTATAATCTCTAAGCTAACCTTGCCAAAATCAGAACATCAAAATAGACAAGAGAAAAAAAAAGTAGCCCAACAAACCACATTAAAGTGTTTTAAAAATGCCGATAATTTTTTAGGTGGGGTGGGTGGGTAGATAGGTTGGGGTAGTTGGGGGGGGGGGGGTAGGTGGGGGTAGTTAGGTGAAGGGAGGGGGTAGTTTGGGGGGTAGGTAGGTGTTGGGGGGTGGTAGGTAGGTGGTGGGAGGGGTTTGTCCGGTGTAGTTTAGATAATTAGGGGTGACTTATGGAGGTAAATGCTCGAACAGAAAGAAGTCAAAATTCAAGTCATGAAAAAAATTGCTTTCTGCTAAAAAAAACATAGCTGGTAGAAGACCGGAAACGACTCGAATCGTCGTGCATTATAATCATTAACCTAACCTTACCGAGATCAGAAAATCAAAATAGGCAAGAGAAAAAACACAAAAGTAGCCCAACAAACCACATTAGTGTTTTAAAAATGCTGACAATTTTTTAGGTGCGAGGGGAGCTAGGTCGGGTGGGTGGGTAGATAGGTTGGGGAGGTGGGTAGTGCTGGGTTAGTTGGGGTGGGGGTAGGTGGGGGGTAGTTAGATGAAGGGAGGGGGTAGTTTGGGGGGTAGTAGGTGGGGTGGGGGGGGGGTAACTTGGGGCGAGGGGGGTGCGGGGCGGTGGGGGGGGGATAGATAGGTGGTATGGGGGGGGGGTTTGTGCGGTGTAGTTTAGATAATTAGGGTTGACTTATATAGGAACAAAAAATCTCAAAATGACCTCCTCACCTTGAACACTACCAGCAGTTCCTAATTACTATACATTACAAACGAAGCTACTGTTAAAGTCCAATGTTCGAAAAAGAAGTCAACGATCAAAAACGGAGGTAATTGCTCGAACAGAAAAAGTCGAAATTCAAGTCATGAACAAACTTGCTTTTTTGCTAAAAAAAACCTGTAGAATCTCAATACTCCTCTTCGAGTCGTAAAAACCTGTAGAAGCTCAACACTCCTCTTCGAGTCGTAAAAACCTGTAAATCTCAATACTCCTCTTCGAGTCGTAAAAACCTGTAGAATCTCAATACTCCTCTTCGAGTCGTAAAAAACCTGTAGAATCTCAATACGCCTCTTCGAGTCGTAAAAACCTGTAGAAGCTCAATACTCCTCTTCGAGTCGTAAAAACCTGTAAATCTCAATACTCCTCTTCGAGTCGTAAAAACCTGTAAATCTCAATACTCCTCTTCGAGTCGTAAAAACCTGTAGAATCTCAATACTCCTCTTCGAGTCGTAAAAACCTGTAGAATCTCAATACTCCTCTTCGAGTCGTAAAAACCTGTAGAAGCTCAATACTCCTCTTCGATTCGTAAAAAACCACGATGTCCCCAATAATAGCCGCTATAGCTTCGCGGCTGTTAATAATCACATGCATAACCAACTAACGTCGACCGAACCGCTCTCGAACGACAGGCCAGAAGCTTGCTTTGGATGTCAATACGTAAATACGGAAGCCAAACGCAGTGTGCTAGGGGGAATGACTGTGGGGTGGGGGGGGGGGGGGGGGTTGGCAGAGAAGTGTGTGCAAAATCAAGTATGTGCAAAAAAACACTTTACAACAATAATGGCTTTAACTTTGTTCGAGAGCAACTAAAAGAGCATCTAATAAAAACAACATGTACTCACAGTTCTTCCGCCATCTGATCCCAGTCTGGGTCTCATTGTTATGACGTGGTACCTGATCACTCCACTCTCCATAGTGTATACACTGTCACTGTCACTCTGCTGGCCTCCATTCCCTCCACCGCCAACTCCACTGCGAACAGTTCCACCGTTGTTGCTGTCAAGTGTACCTCCTCGCTGGTAGTACCTGAAAACACAACCGACGAACGTCGGGCGAACTGCTCTCAAACCACTGTCGAGCAATTGGCTTCGACAGTCACTAGGTACGGGTTAGGGAGGCCAGCTTTTAGCTTAATTGCCAGGGGATGAAGTGGGGGGTCAAACTTTCAAACTCCCTTCACACCTTGAATTTACGTCTCCAAAACAGTTTAGTTGAATTGCATATTTAGAGTATAGTAAGAAGAGAGGCTCTAAGAGCCCTTAATACCCTACGGGCGCTACCTGTTTATCTCATTTCTGAGGACGAAAAGTCAAATGAGTCAGACGAAAACTCGGTCAAGAGAAAAAAAGTAGGAAAAGAATATAACCGACTAACGTCGGAAGAATTGCTCTTGAACGACTAGTGGGAGCTCTAATCGATAGTGCTCGGGTGGTGAGGCTGCAGCCTGAGTGGGACTAAGAAATTCACTAGGGGACTCCGAATAACCGCATAAGAGGTCAATATATAGCACTATTGATTTAAAGTGAAAAAATGGAAACAGTTTCGGCGCACTTATCATTTACTTTTATTATTAAATTGCCGGCAATTGAGCTCAGCTGCTTGAAATTGTGAATAAGAGAGAACTTTGGATCACGCAAAACACAGAAAGTCACTCGAAAAGTCAAAAAACAGTCAAGCGAAAATTTCGCATAAAAAGACACACGTTTACAATAATTGCTTCTCTTTTTTTTGCAACAAGTAAATTAAAATTCTAACCATAAGGTTAAATATAAATGAAACAAAAAATATTTCAAATCATTCAAACAATAATAATATATTAAACATCAACAAATTTCTTAAAGAATCACATTTTAAAATTTTCTTTTGATTGTTTTCTTCCTAAAAATAAAAATAACTTTTAAAAGCTCCTACGTTACTATTCAAAGGAATTTTTTCATGTTGTGAGAGCAAGAAATCATTCAACGTTTTCTTAAAAACGTTTTCATTTTTTGCCAACCGAAGCCAATGTGGTAACTTATTCCATTTCTGTACGCATTGTCGAACAATCGAATTCATTCCAAAGCTGGTTTTGGCATTTTGTCTAATTTTGAATTATTTTGTTCGAGTATTTTGATGAAGACTCAGATACCCGTGAAATTTTTCAGAATTTTTGGGCCAAGCGATATCATAACAAAATTTGATTAGCGACATTTTTGCTATTATTAGCTCAGCTGGTAGCGTCTTTGTCTGGAGTAGCAGATCTCTCGCTTTGTCATACTTTTTGCGTAGAAAGCACACCTTTATATCCCAGTTAATCTGTCGGTTAAGGCGTTTTAGGTTTTTTGCAGATAAATTTTTAAAAAAGATTGCCGAAAATGATAAGTGTGAAAGCACAAGTGATTTTAGAAGAATTCGCGCGTTCAGGGGAACTTGATGTCTTATAAGGTAAATTGATCTTATAGCATGAGCCATCTTTTTTGAAGGTTTTATTCAGCTGCTCCTCGAAACTAAGATTCCTGTCATTTTGAATACCAAGATATCTGCAACTTTTTTGTGTTGTGAGAACTTCGTTTTAATAAAAAATAGATCCGAAATCTGAATTATCGCGCGAGAAAAAAATTAGTTCGGTTTTGTTTGTATTCAAAGTTAGTTTGTTCATCTCTACATATTCTTCTGTTTTTTGTAAAATTTCCGTGACTTTTCCATGTGAGCTACTTTTCTGTCCGCAACAGACAATACTTGTGTCATCTGCGAATTGGATTACCTTATCCGTTGTGCTTATATTAGATGAAAAATCGTTCACATATAAAAGAAAAATGAGTGCTCCTAAAACAGTTCCTTGTGGCACACCGTGATTCGAAATTTCACAATCAGAGAATATGCCGTTAAGTTTTACCCTTTGTTTGCGGTTGGCAAGAAATGAAAACAGTAATTCTTTCGCTTCCTGGAAAAAACCATACATTTCAATTTTTTTAAAGAAAATGTTACGCGAAATGGAATTAAACGCTTTTGCAAGGTCTAGAAAAATAGCAACAGTTTCCTTGCATTGATCTAAATTAGCCGAAACTGTTTCAACCAGTTCCAGAACTGCATCTGTTGCAGACTCTTTTTTCTAAATCCGAATTGCTCTTTGTTTATAATTTTATGCTTATCAATGAACTCCATCATCTGATTCAAAAGGAGGCGCTCAAAAATTTTTGCAAAACTCGGAGTTACTGAAATTGGTCGATGATTTGTGCTATCTAATTTATCACCTTTTTTGAAAATTGGTGTTACATAGGCTAGTTTCATTTTAGTTGGGAAAATTTTCTCCCTAATGCACTCATTTAAGGCGAATTGTAGATGTACGCCTATAGCTAATTTGCAAGACTTTGAGTCGAATTGAGATTTCACCAGGTCCTGCTGCTTTGTTATCGTCCAGCGAGTCAATGACTGAACAAAGTTCTTTTCTAGTCACACTTCTGAATGTGAATTCAGGTATATTAAGTTTATCAGGGTATTTACAAGCAATATCCAAACCTTTGAAAACACCTAGATTAGCAAATGATCTATTCAGACAATTGACAATATTTTTTTGTTCCCTTGAAATTTCACCACTGTCTAATCTGATTTCATCAACCTTGACAATTCTTTCATTCGGACTGGTCTTTTGTTTAATGAATTTCCATTGTTACTTACTTGTTGGTAAAATTTGGAAGAAATTTATGCAAAAATTGTTGTGCGCCTCCCTTAGTCTCCTATTAACTAAGTTTCTTAAGCGCTTAAATTCTTTGTACGTCTCGCTATCAGGAAATTTTTTCCATTTATTGAACAAAAAATGTTTTTCTGCAATCAAATGTTTCAATTCTTGTGTTAACCAGGGCCTAGAATTCGTATAAGTTTCTCCCCTTTTTTAACACTCGGAATTGGTGCGTGTTTTTCAACAATTTTCTCAAAAATGTCGAGAAATGAATCAGACAGATCGTTGCCATTCTCAGATTGGTACAATCTACACCATTCGGCAAGGGCAAGATCTCTGTTAAATTTAAAGCGTGAGAAAAGTCGAATATTTCTCATCGTTATTATGTTGTCCTTCTCAGATTTCGAGAGGTTTGATTCGAAAATAACAAGAAAATGGTCGGAGTTAAAAGGGGTTGTTGTGACATTGTAGGCAATTATCTGATCTCTTGAAACGAAACAGTGATCAATAAGTGTAAATGTTTTATCAGTACATCTGGTTGCATCCCTTAGGTTAACAATTTCTAATCCTGAATTTGACGCAAAAATGTCTAGTTTACTTTTTTCTGTTTTGTTCAGATAATTCAAGTTGTAGTCTCCCAGCAAAATAACGTCATCTGTAACGCTATATGCTCCCGATAATTCGGAACTTAACTGATCAAGAAAATACTCACCAAGACGTTTGTTTGGGCAATAAGAAACGTTAACAAGTAATTTTTCAGTCAAAGGGTCAGTTATTTCAACCCAAATGGTTTCAAAAAAACTCATCAACCGTTTCAAGGCTCGATTTAATATCGGCGGTAAAATTTTTTGGGGACAAAAAAACCTACTCCTCCGCCCTTTGAAGCCCCTGTTTTGTCTGATCTACATTTCCCAAAGAAAGTATGCGATGTTAAAAAGTTATTTTCAATATTACAATCAGTGTCCAACCAGGTTTCAGTTACAGAGACAAACGTATTAATCGCAGCTGTTTGCAAAAAGTTTCCAAACTCTTCAAACTTGTTCTTCAAGCTTTGACAATTAATAAGGAAAAATAAAGGCGAGTGGCTTGTTCCTCTGTTTTTTAAGTAACTTGAATACTCAATCAAATTTTCCAGATGAGGCCCTGGGTTCAATTCAATGTCCCCTGACAGCATGAGACGTACAAGTGAACAAAAAACTAACAGTTTTAGGAACAAAACAAAAAAGTATGAATCAACTGTTTTTAAAAAATAACAAACATTAGGTTTGTTATAATAATACTTTTCAAATGTGCGCTTATGAATTTCAGTATGATTTTCTTTTCCCATAAGTATACTGAAAATTAAAAATATTAAGAAAAGTCGCATTGTTCTATATTTCAACAAACCACCAGCCAAATTTATAATGAGTTGGAGGTAAAAATGTTTGTTTTGGATGGAAACCAAAAAAATTGTTGTTATCATAGTGATCAAAATTTTTTCCAAAGTTTTGCTTGATAATTCTCGGTTTTATTTCAGTTTCTGACACCGTAAGCCCAAGATGCACGTAGAAGTTCCGAATATTTCTGACAAGTTTAGGTATACCATGACTGACTGATGGGTGTACTCCATCATTGCTGATATCTTTCGTTTCCAGTATATTATTCAAACAAACAACGTCAATATCAAAAACGCCACTCAACTCCGTTGCAACATTTTCTAACGCTTCATTATATTTGTCTATGTTTTCGTTATTTTTGCTGCGACCGAAAAATCTATCTTTAACTGGTGGAATTTTGCAAAGTGCAACTTTGAGTGGTGACAGTTTCTTTATAATTTCCGACGCAGTTTCCATTAAAATACTAGCTGTTTCAAAACCGCTATTTCCCGAATCAATATTGTTATGTCCAGCATGTATAATAAGATTTTCAATCTTGTGATAACCGTTGTATTGCTTTACAATATTTGACAAGTCTTGAACTTTTGCTGAAGGATAGGAGTGTATAGCTGTACTTGGGCTCAGATCTTTTGCTTGTACTTTTTTGTATGTACTATCCGAAAGAATAAGTGTCTTTGTTGATCTTGGTATAAACTTTGGATAAAAAATCTTGGTTTGTTGTTGATGTTGTTGAACGTTGTTGTTGTCATGGTTTTGGTTCGATGTTTTTTCGTTTACTTTCTCGATTAGATTATCAACCATTTTGTTATTTTGTTGTCGGAGGAAAGCATTTTCATCTTTAAGTTGTAACAATAATTTATTCAAATTCAAACATTCACTTATCAAGTCTTCTTTCTTCATTTTTTCAAAATCTTTCCTCTCTTTATGTACCTCTGTCATTGTTTCAAAAAAGCTGTGGTTTGTTTGTGTGTTTTACAAAAAGCGCATGCGACTGACTTCTTTGAGAGCAATTAAAAACATGGCTGGCAGATTGCCGGAAAATAGCCGCCGTTGATGCACTAGACGCACTTGCACTAGAGTGCGAGCAATAGAGATCACTCAAAAATGAAGAATGAAAGTGAGAAAAAATCGCTTGAGAAGTCAAAGAATGTTCAAGAAGACAAGCGCAAAATGGTTAAGCAAAAAATTTGCATTAAAAATACCAACACGTTTAAAATAATTACTATGAACTTCGTTCAAGAGCAATAAACTAGAGAAACATTGACCGCCCCGTCCTATCAAGTAAAAGTCTTCTGATGGCCGGTAGCGAAATTTTTTGAACGGTTTTTCTGTTGCTCCTTTTTCCTTGCTTAAGAATGGGTTATGGGAATTAAAAAAGGAGAGCGCCTAAATAATTGCCGATTGAGAGGCTGACGGCGGCTATTGAAGACTATATGACTAATATAATTGATACCAACTTCGTTTGAGATCATTTAAACAATCATCGCAAAGCAAAACGCTGTTGAAACGATTACTCTGATTTCAATTAAAATCCTTAATTTCAATTAAACTTCAAGCACTGAAGTCTTCCAAGTAATATAGCTTTACAACTATCAAGCTTTGGAATCCTCTATTGAACGCTCAGCTAAGATTCCATAAGTGAGTGCAGAAGTCATTTATTGAGCGAGATACGAATGGTTAAAAAATTTATCACAGCATTAACTTGAAAACCTATACAGAAAGAAGTAACAAATAACATCACGCGCACGAAGGTTACGAAAACTAATCGCAAGCTTGCCGTTTTTACAAAACGGGTCCCATTTTGGTCCCTGGTTGTTTTTGAAATGAAAACCAATTTAACCAGGTCTAAACCACATGAACATGCCAACCCAAAAGCGCGAAAGAATAGCTGCAAAAAGCATGTTTGATTTGCACACAACAAACACCCAAATAAAAGATCTTAAAAAACTTTCCATACAAGCTAAATGTTAAAATAAATTTCTGCAGATCTATCGAATCAATCCCACAACAAAACTCTTTTGAGTCTAGGTCAAATTAAATAGTAAAATTGAATGTTTTCTGTATGACCAAGCAATTAATTGAAGACAAAATAGTTGGGGAAACTTTCATAGAATCAATGTCAGAGAAAATTTTACACAAAATCTCCGCAAAATGGAACTTCCAACAGTTATTCTGATGTACCGTACCTGATTCAAAGAATAAACAGTACCATGGACATAACAATGAAAACGATAAAATCTGGAAAAATCTCTGTAGGAAAATTCCAACAATTTTTCATTGAACTACACGTTCTGTTTCGTCAGTGAAAATCTACAAAAGATATGGCAGGCTAAACGTCTGGATGAACTGCTCTCGAACGACAGGCGGGTTCAATTTATTTAGAGAGGGTGTAGGTTAAAAAATGTTTTATGGGTGCAAAAAACACCCAACGGGTTCGAACCTCGGACCTCTAGGTTTACAGTCTGACATTTTAACACACCCAGCATGGCTTCGATTTCTTTTCACTCACAATTTCGTTCAGCAGCAAACTTGATTTTAAAACGAGAGCAACTTGGATCTCTCAAAAATGAAGAACTGAATTGTGAAGAGTCAAAACTTAAACCACACAAAAATGAAGAACTAAAGTGTGAGAAAGACCGTTCTAGGACAAAAGCGCAAAAACGGTCAGGCAAAAATTCAGCATATAAAAGATCAGCACGCTTACAGAAATTACTTCAAACTTCGATCAAGAAATATTAATAAGGGCAAAAAAATCAGTTTTAACAGGTCCTTCAAACGTTTCATCCACTAGCCACAATAAAAAGCAATTAAAAATATGCGAAAATATTCGAAAATGAACGAAAAACAGAAATCTTTAAACATAACCGACCAACGACCGGCGAATTGCTCTTAAACGACCGGCGAGCGGTTGGTTTCGTCAGAAGCTAGTCACGATTTAGTGACCCTAGCTTTACTGAAGGGGCGTGAGGTGAGCGCAACGGTTCTTGCACCGGGGGGCTGATTAGGGGTGGGGGCAACGGTGGGAGGGGGTCTTTGGCTGCATGGGGCCCTTAAGGCCTGAACGAAGTGCAGGGGGTGATGGGGGCGGGGGGGGGGGGTGATGTGATGGGGAGGCTGATGTGGGAAGATTGCTGAGGGGTGGGGGTCAACCTCTAAGGACCGCCCTTCACACCATAAGTATAAGCCTCAAACAGTTTCTGTGAATCGCATACTTGGAGACTAGTGAGCTGAAAGTCTAAGAAAACCTAATGCCCGCGGATTGCTACCTGTTTATCACGTTTTTGAGGACGAAAAGTTCAATGGGTCAGGCAAAAAACCGGTCAAGCGAAAAATCGCATTAAAAAAACCAACAGGACTAATATAACTGCTACAAACTTCGTTTGAGAGCAATTAAAAACTGACAATTCGACTAAATTTAATAATTTCACATAAATCTCATTATTGATACCAATCAACTCAAAAGATAACTAGAGCCAACAGAAACACCGCAACCACAAAATCGCCGCAGAATTTAATAACTTGAAGACAAAAACCGCTAAAAAGTGACGACAAAGACACCAAAATTGTATCCGAACTCTAATATATCCTCAAAATGATAAAACTCTCAAACATTTATTTATTTGTTAATATAAGAGCCAATGGCCATTGGGACCGATAAAATAAACGAAAAGCCTGTCACGCCTACTTTTATCGCTATCTCAGAATAATGAATGACTTTAGACTTTTTTCTTTCGACTTTTGTTTAACATAATGACCTAAACACTTAGTTGAATTAAACACTTGTGCAAACATCACTTTCGCACACCATTTTCAGGGTAGTTTATAATAAATCACGTTTTGAAGCACGCAAACAAGATCCCTCTCAAAAATCGAATATATGTTCAAATATCAATTTCTCAATCCACATGAGTGGTTCAAAAAATCACGCTTCAAACCTCTCTTTACTACTCCAGCATGACTAAAATTGCCACACTAAATTGACTTCTTACTGGCGTGAAAAAGCCAAAAAAGGAGGGCATATCTCAAAAGACAGTACAAATCCTTTTGATTGTAAGTAAAAAAAATAGAGCGCCTAAATAACAGCCATGATAGGTTGACGTTAGTTATTAAAAACAACCGAATAACGTCGGCAGAATTGCTCTCGAACAATTGGTGGGAACTGGAATCTATTGCAGCCTGCTTCAGTAGGGGGGGGGGAGTAACTAAACTCAATTAGTCCAATGATGTCTTTCGAGGTTATTATATACTAATATAACCGCTAATAAAAATTCAACTGAAAAAATGACACGAATTTCGGCACAATTTTTAATTGACTTAGTAGTAAACTGTCGCAAATTGAGTTCAACTGCTAACTCTTCTGAATGGGAGAAATTTAGATCGAGCAAAACAAAGGTCAGGGGCGCAAAAGTCACTCGATAAATGAAAACGATTAAGTGAAAATTTTGCATAAAAAAGACCAACACGTTTAAAATAATTGCTTCAAACTTCGTTCGAGAGCAATTAAATAACATAGCCGGCAGATTGCCGGAATAGCTGCGAAAGAATAGACCTGCTAGAGATAGAAACAGATACAGATCTAAATTGAAAAAAAATCCACGCCGCTCAAAAAACTAGGTAAAAAACATTCAGCCATAAATTAATAAAGCTTGTTAAAATTCATTCCGCAGAAGCTACTTATTAGGGAACTTTAATGCACATATGAGTTCCTTTGACCTCAAACAAATTCAAATTAAACTTAAGTTTTAAAGTGCAAAAGTCAATTTTTTGAGTGAGGTAAGTCATGTATGATCAAAATCTAATCACCAAATAACCTAAAAACTTTTACTAAAGCGAGTGAGAAATGACGTCACGCGCGCAAATGCCGTTAGTGAGAGGAAAAAGTCATTTATAAAACTTTTTCAGAAGACTTTCAGCTTTGCTGTGTGAACAAATGTAAAACGAAAAAAGAGCGTCAGACGACGAAACAAAAAAACATAGCAGGACAAGTCCTGACGTACAATTCAAAGAATTTTCATTGACTAAACAAAAAACTAGACCTAGAACGGACTATGAGTGAACTGGATAAACCATTTCTAAAAAAATCAGATAAAAAAAACAAAACAGAAAATTAATATCAAAATGCCTCTAGCAAAGAACGAAAGAAAGAATAAATTTCTCCAAATATTAGACAGCAAATTAAATCAATTTAATTTGAAAATTTACTTAAACATATAACATAACAACAATAAGTATCTCGGAGAGGACAGATAGACGGGGTTATAAAACCCACTTAGTATCTGCCCTAGCTAAAGTTAAATAGTTACAGTTAAATATTTAACATCCCCTGACCAGGTCTCCGGTGCCAACGCCAAGGCAAACAAACCTCAGAACACTGTCCTAGAGACATGAACAAGAAAATTTGCTTAATAGGAAGAACGCCTAACACTGTGTCTTTGCTAACGAGAGAGCCGTTGATTCCTAGCTACTATGTATTAATTTAAAAAAAATTTTCCTGCAGTTCGATTTTCTTCGTCGATTTTCTATGTGTAGACTTCGTTATTTTGCAAAAATAATACCATTTTTGAAGCCGGAACAATTTTCGACTGGAGTTCATGGAAAGAACTCCAGGAAAGAACTCCAGTCTACTCTTTACTCAGCAAGTAACTTTCTTTGAATTTATGATAAAATTGCGATATTTTTTGCCAATTTTCGTTTTCAATATTTTGTGCTAGAACTTCATTCTTTCTCAGTATGTTAAATAACCTTGCACAACGATATAAAACAGTAGAGCGCTCAAACTGCTTCTTAAAGGAGGGAATTTTTAGATAATTTTTGGTAGACCTAGTGTTTCTGGTACTATGCTCATATTCAAAGAGTTCATTTAGATAAGTTTCGCTATTGATCTTTTTCAATGATTTCAGGACAAATTTCAGCAGCTCATATATATGAAACTCGAATACTGTTAGCAATTTATTAGAGATAAAAATTTCCCTGGAACTACCTGACAATTTCCTGAAATAAATGAGTTTTAAATTTTTTTCCGCAGATTGTAGATAGGTAAAAGCGACGAATAACTGCAACAGCCATATACAAATAACATTGCTTCGATAGTAATCCATAAACTGTTTTCGGGGTAGATAGTGACGCAGCTTATATATAATACCACACTGTTTTGAGTCTTTTCGTAATATATTCTAAATTTGCTTGAAAACTTAACTTAATATCTACATAGATTCCGAAATAATTAAAATGATTTTTCAAAAAAAAAACGCCATCAAACTTAACACTGATTTGGAAGCACTATTTTTGTTCCCTATATTTATTTGTACGGTTTTTTTCCATATTTAGTACTAACTTATTAGCAATCAACCAATTATTGATGTTCTGCATATCTTCTTGCACTGAATTATTGTCTTAATTGATTGCGGTGAGGTTTGTATCATCCGCAAAAAAATAACATCAAGAGATTTGCAAACTGTTGGCAGATCATCGATATAAATGAGGAACAACAACGGACCCAAAATTGAGCCTTGTGGAACCCCACAAACTATAGAATTCCACGATGAACAGGCCCAATTAAAAATAACCCGCTTCTGTCTCCCATTTAAGTATGATGTTATTCAATTTAAAGCCGGGCCCCTTATATCAGTGTTTTTGATCTTTTTTAATAAGATATCGTGCTCAATGGTATCAAAAGCCTTTTAAAGATCAAGAAAGAAACTGATAGCTTTTACATTTTGGCAATTCAATCTTAATTTTTCGACTAAATCAACAAGGGCGTCAATTGTACTGTGTTTGACACGAAACCCAAATTGCCTATGCAAATTATGATATTCCATGTAGGCATATATGAGAATGAACAAAGCACGTTCTATAATTTTAGAACGTGCACGTTTTAGAATTTTAGAAGAGAAATTGGTCTGTAGTTATTTTCATCTAGTTTTGATCCATCCTTGTGAAGGTTAATTACTTTAGCCTTTTTTAGATCATAGGGAAATATTCCTTCTCCAAATGATTTATTGATTACCTGAGTTGGGTATGGAATCGTGATATTTGATGATAACTTTACTATGACATTAGAGATATCATCATCATCAGATGAGACTTTATTGTCTAGATTTTCAATGATTTCTCTTACCTCTTCAATGGTTATTGGTTTTAGATACATGGAGTGGTTAACTTCGTTCATCTCAGGTAAAGGCACATGTCTAATTTTTTCTTTCAACTTCGGACCAACATTGGTGAAGAATGTGTTAAACTGCTCAGCAATGTCATCGCTGCTGGGATCAGTGCAACGTTCACTACATGAGTTTAACACCGGTACGTGCGAACTTTTGCGATTAGTTCATTTTATATCATTGATTAACTTATATGTTTGCCTTGAGTCTCCCACACATGATTCAAATTTTTGTCTATAAAAATCTTTTTTAGCTTTTTTTTTTACACATGTTTCAAACTTGTTGCGTTATAATTTGAATTTTGCTTTTACTGTTTTTAGCAGGAACAAAAAACCATTAGCGAGAAATGCAAATTTGATTCTAACAAAAACTAGGCCTGGAATTAACTATGAAAGGATTGAGAAAACCATTTAGAAAAAAATCCGATCCGAAAAATTGAAAAAAACAGTAAAAACCAAAGTGAAATTGCCGCATGTAACAAAAAACCACTAGCGAGAAAGCGAATTTTTGTTCAAACACCGTTTTCTCATTCTACTTTAAAATTAGAGCGGAAAAATTTCACGCCGCTCGCTTTTTCGCTCCATTTCCTGTTTCGGCGTGCCCAAAATCACTACTCCAATTTGACTTCAAAAATCATGAAAATGTGTGAACAGATCTTAAAACAGCCGGAAGAATTCCGGAAACGACTCGAAGTGCAAATCCATTTAATCGCCATCCAACTTCTCGTCAGACAAAACGTGCTTCTACTAAATGATGATGATCTTGAAACAAAACCATTAATACAAAAATAAAAACAAGAAAATCAAATCTGGTAAAAAAAATCTGATCAAACTTTGTCATAAATAATTGAGATCCCGAAAGATATATCTCTGCAAAATTACTTCATCAAAACATCTAGTACCTACTAAAACCACTTATGAAAGTTTTAAAAAAATACTTGAAGCCAAATAATGAAAAACAGCTCTTACGAATTAAAAAACAAAGAACTTAAAGAACTTTTAAGAACTTAAAAAATTTTACAAAAGCACATAAATCCAAAGAAAATTCCTTTAAGCCAATAGGGTATCTAGAAGCTCGCAAAACAATAGGCAAGTCATAATAGGCTAGGAAACTTGTCTAAAACACAGAAAAAAAAGAAAAACTGCAAATTAAAATAATTCCAATTTTTTTTTGTCATATTTATCAACAAAAAAATGATTCATATCCATAAAACTGAAACCAATTGATATCTACTAATTGCTCATGTAGAAGGGGTCTATTCAGTGCCCATTTGAGCCAATAAGACAAAACAATCCGAAAAAACCGCAAAAATTAGCCCGAAAACCAGCAAAATACATGAAAAACCTCCGAATTAGCATAAAAATCATATGAATTTCCCGAAACCTTCGAATCACTTCCAACACCAGCCTAAAATTAAAATAAAATCATAACCAAACCTCTTAACCGAAAAAAATGAAAAAAAAACTACTTCAAAATGCCACACGTGAACAAAAATTTTGCTCGCTTATAGAATTTTTTTTTCACACCTCAATTTCTCGCTCTCTGGAAAACAGCGATATCAACAAAAAACCACTCTCTTTTCGCTCCACTCTTCATTTTGTTCAGCAACAAAACAACTCCAAATTTTTTCACCTGTTTCATTTCCCGCTTCGAAATTCACTCCAATAAAATTGATTAAAAAAAGGGACTTCTCCAATACTCCTCTTCGAGTCGTAAAAAAGACAACGCCCCAATACAATTCAAATTCTTTGAATTGTAATAAAAAACCAAGAGCACAGCAATATAGCTACGCTCAGCTTACAGCTTCGCAGCTATAATAAACGACTAACGTCCCCCGAATTGCTCTCAATTGACTCGCGAGGAGTTGGCTTTGTCAGCAGCATAGTGAGGCTAGCTGTGCGGAGCGATAAATAAAAGGAGTAGAAAAGGGTCTTATGAGGGAATGGGGGCTTAACTAAGAGCTCGAGAGGGTTGTAGTGAGGGGATCTATACCGCCAAAAATGTACCTCAAACTGTGATTTTTAGTCCCTTAGCAGCTATTAAAGCTCTAAGAGAACTGCCCCGGGAGGGGGTTAACGATGGATGGTATCAAACTCTAAGAAACGTCCTTCACGCCGTGAATTTGTCTCTGAGACTCTTTCGGTAACTTTCAGACTAGTGAGTCGTAAGTCTGAGAGAACTTAATGCTCTCCGGGCTTTGCTTGTTATTCGTTTTTGAGCACAAAAAGACAAATGGTCGGACGAAAACTATCAAACTATCCGATTCATACATTTTACCACTATATTCCATCACGAAGTCGACATTGAGCTAGTTAAATCCATCTACAAGTGAACAAATTTTTAATAGCAATCCACGCGACATACCAAGCATTGGGCTCCCCAGGTTCTGCGTACTCGTAATGAGCAGAACCAGCCTCCCTGTCAAGAGACGGCACCTCGTTAATTTCAACTTCAACTTCATTTGCCTGTTCCAGCCTGACGCCAATGACACCACCTCTTCCATTTTCGATACGGATGCCACTAACACGGCCATCAATTTCAGCGTCTTCGTTGTCAATTGCCTGTGAGGATCCGTGAGCGGGTTCACTGATAGGTGGAAGGGAATCAACTATGTCTCGACTGCAGCACGCTATCAGTTCTCTCTACAAACAGAAGTAATGGTTACGTGTCTCTGCTTGAAGTGACTGAGAACTTCTGGCGTTTATCGAGAACCGCGAAGTTGTTCGAGATATTAAGTCAGAATTTCGAAGTGACTTCTACAGAGTCACTTAATCATGCTTAAAACACGAAACGCGCACGTTTTAAAATGACGAAAGTCAACGATATTCAACTTCTGCCTAAGTAGCAACTTCTGGCATTTAAACTTCTGGCACTGCAGACTTTCGGCATTTTAAAATGTGCACGTGAGTGTTTTAACAGATCATGCTTTCCTTTTTACCAGTATATTTCGTTGTCTTTGTTTTCGGAATCTTGTTCAATCAAAACTATCGTATCGGTTCGCGGAATCATTGTAGCAACGAAACATAAACCAAAATCAGAGCCTTAATGAAAGCGCAAAAATCAACAAACTAGAGCAATGTGTCATTCAATTGGCGTGATTCTAATGAATTCACAGAACTTCAGGCGTTAGTAGTTAGTTAACATTTCAGAGCCACTTAAGAAGAGTATCCTAACCAATTTTGAAAGGCGAGCGGTTGGCTTCGGTCGAATCTAGCTGGGGCTAAGAGACGTTAGCATTGGAGGGTGGTAAGTGGTGTGTCTGTGGGGGGGGGGGGGGGGGTCAAGCGATGGGGGGAGGGAGTCGGGTTGGACGAGAAGAGGGTTCCAAATCGCCAGGTAAAGGAGGGTGGAGGGTCTCCCCAAAATAATTTTGGTGAATCGCATTCTTCGATATTGCGTAATGCTGTAAGAGATATTAATGCCCCCCGGGCCGTACCTCTTTATACCGTTTTTGAGGACGAAAAGTCAAATGGGTCCGACGAAAAAATGATCAAGCGAAAAATCGTATTAGCATAGCCGGTAGATTGTCGTAAAATAGCCGCCGTTGACGCGATTGATGCACATCGGGATTGAAACAAAAAAAAACACGAGACAGATTGACTGGATTTTTTTCGGTTGTTTTTTTAGTGTCAAAAAGTGGTTCGAATTCGGCGTGCAGTTTAAGTTCGATTCTAAAACTATACTTAATTCAGCTTCTAAACTGAGAGCTAATAAGCGATATCAGCCAGCGAACACTAACACTAATGAACTTTGATAGCCTAATTCTCAAGTACTTAATTACCGGGCTTTATCGGTTTATCCCGTCTCTTTTGATTTTGCTGTTTTCACTTTGACCGTATTCATTATATTGCGTAATTCATTGCATGAAAAAAATTGAAAGCCATTTAAATGAAACCGTGAGCGAAGTAAGTCAGAACTCAAACGTGAAAATTGTGACTAATGTAAAACGAAAAACGTGATCAAAAGTTAAAGCGAATTAAAAAAAAACATTGGACAAGTCCTGAAATACAATTCAAATCATTATTTTTGACCTGAAAACAATTTACTCGGCTTCAAAAGGCAAATGAGAGCTTTTAGTAAAGAGAATAAGCAAAAATTGATATTCGAAACTAAAACTCCAAGAATTAGGGCATATAAATTTGGCACTACTTAGATGCACACTATTGATCTTCAACTAGAAGATGTTCATAAAATTTTAAAGTTCTATAAGTGAGATCAGAAGTCATTCCTTTCGATTGAGGTAAGTCACAGAATTGACCTAAAAGCAGAACTGACATCACACACAAAAATTTTAACTGCAAAGCAGTAGAAGTCACTGAAGTTATCGAAAACGCCGCCAATTCCAAGAAATCGGGTCGTAAGAATCATCGATGAAGACGAC
Organism: Convolutriloba macropyga; assembly: GCF_964194025.1. Lineage (NCBI taxonomy): Eukaryota > Metazoa > Xenacoelomorpha > Acoela > Convolutidae > Convolutriloba > Convolutriloba macropyga. The sequence continues at coordinate 64,048,816 of NC_134475.1, forward strand.
GAAAAAAACCACGATAACCCCAAAAATAGCCACTATCACAGCGCGGTTATTAATTACATCAATTAATTGACTCCTCATTAACCACGCACGGTTGAGACCTGTCATCAATGATATTAAGTAATAAGACAGCAAAAAGTACAACAAATACTAGCAACACAAAAAAATCACTAAGATTTTTTTTTTAAAAAAAACGAACAAGCGTATAAGTCACAAAAAGCAAAAGCTATGAACTGAAATGAATTGCCTTAATTGAAGCTTTTTTAGCAACCAATTAGATCTGTCGATTAAGAGACTAAGTTAAGACAAAGTTGAAACGAAAAACTCGCAAAACTCAAAACAATCGAAAATTATTACTGAGAACATGTTGTGTCAAAGTCATAGAAAGCACTAGCTTTGAACAAAAACGAACAAATCCATAAACTTCACCCCTATTAGCACCATCAGAGACCTTTACCCAATGAGATTAAATAAAAAGATAAAAAGTACAACAAAAACTTGTAGAAATCAACAATTCACTCCAAATTTTTGAGAAAAAGTAGTATCAAAGTCATGACAACCACCAGCAATCAACTCGAGCCATTAATTAGGTTCTTTTATGCCTCATTAGCAACCAATCAGACCTGTCATTGATGACAATAAGTTATAAGACAGAAGTTAATTTTAAAAAAAAGAAGGTGAATTCAAGCGAAGGCAAACAGGCAATATTAGAAAACATATGTACCGTCTTAGAAGCACTGAATGACAGGAAACTTTGCAAACAGAAGTCAAATTGACGCAAAAATACCTGAAAAAACCCTCTCAAAAACCGCCAAACTGTTCAAACACCAATTTCTAACTCCACTTTAAAGGTATTTTGAAAAAAGTCACGCCTCAAACCTACTCGATTTTTCACTCCATTTACTATTTCAGTGTGACCAAAATCACCGCTCTTATTTGAACTCTCACTGACGTGAGACAGCCAAAAAAAGCGAAACAGATCTGGAAAGAAGACAGCGCACCAATACAATTCAAATTCTTTGAATTGTAAAACATAGCCGGCATATTGCCTGAAAATAGCCGCTATAGATGGCTATGACCACCAGTCCGTTAACAGACCACTAGACTTTTTGTGTTAGATTCGGACTGTCATTTTTATGAGACACATAAGCCCTATAATGAAAAAGCCCAAATAGGTCTTTTCAAAATTAATATTCGAAATCAAAGATTCTAATAACCAAGAATTAGGGCATATATGTTTGGCACTACTTAGATGCACACTATTGAGTTCAGAAGTCATTTTATTGAGTGTGGTAAGTCACGCAATTGACATTAAAAAAAACAAACGCGGGACGCAGGGCAAGACGAAAAAAAATCTGTTAGACGAAGTAAAAAAAACATAGCAGGGCAAGTCCTAACATACAATTCGAAGAATTTTCATTGAATAAACAAAAAATTAGACCTAGAACGGACTATGAGTGAATTGTGAAAACCATTTCTAAAATAACTCAAAAACAAAAAAAAACAGAAAATCAATGTCAAAATGCCGCTAGAGAGAAAAAGCGACTAGCGAGAAATGTATATTTTATTCTAACAAAAAAACTAGGCCTATGGACTAGGAATGAAAAGAAATGAGGACACGAACACAAATTTTAACTGCGAAGCAGAAGTCACTGAAGTCATTGAAAAAGTCAATTCCAAGAAGTCAGGGTAAGACGAAACAAAAATCTATTAGACGAAGTTAAAAAAACATAGCAGGACAAATCCTGACGTACAATTCAAAGAATTTTCATTGACTAAACAAAAAAACTAGACCTAGAACGGAATATGAGTGAATTGCGAAAACCATTTCTAAACAAATCAGATCGAAAAAAATAACAAAATCAGCAAATTAATGTCAAAATGCCACATGTGAACAAAAAACCACAAACAAGAAATGGATATTTGGTTCAAACAAAAAACTAGGCCTAGAATGAACTATGAATGGACTGGGAAAACCATTTAAAGCAAAATCCGATCCAAAAAATTCGAAAAAACAGCAAAAACCGAAGTGAAATTGCCGCATGTGCACAAAAAAACTACTAGCGAGAAAGGGAATTTTTGTTCAAACGCCGTTTTCTCACTCTACTTTGAAATTAGAGCAAAAAAATTTCACGCCGCAAAACCACTCGCTTTTTCGCTCCATTTCCTGTTTCGGCGTGACCAAAACAACTCCAATTTGACTTCAAAAATCATGAAAATGTGTCAAAAGATCTTAAAAAAACGTACCCGCAGATTGCCGGAAAATAGCCGCCGTTGATTCCAATAAGCATGATTGGGATTGAAAGAATAGAAGATATTGAAAAAAAATGATTTTTGTACAAAAACATTTTTTTATGTCCGATTTATTTTGATGGCATTTCGTAGTTGAACATACTTCTATTTCTTAGAGAGAGGCTACAGGGGATACTATCAATACCAATAAGCATTAGAGATGGTAACTAAGACTTACAGGAACGACGTTCAAATAGCGAGCATCTAAAAATGGGCTTTACGGGTTTATCCCGTTTCTTTTTCTAACTTCAATTTTTTATACTGACTGTTCATTTTGAATTGCTTTGCTGAGCAACTGATGTTCAAAATCACTTTTAGCAGATAGAGATAAGAGAGAAACTAGCCTAGATAATTCAAAAAGATTTCACGCAAAATGTTGAAAAAGCGGCAAAATGAGGTAAAGCGAAACATTTTTTTGTTCGATGAAGTGAAAACCACAACAGGACACGTCCTGACGTACAATTCAAAGAATTTTCATTTTCTAAACAAAAAACTAGACCTAGAACGGACTATGAGTGAATTGGGAAAACCAATTAGAAAAAAGTCCGATCCAAAAAACCGAAAAAAACAGCAAAAACCGAAGTGAAATTGCCGCATGTGAACAAAAAACCACTAGAGAGAAAGCGAATTTTTGTTCAAACGCCGTTTTCTCAATACTTTAAAAAAAAGGGCAAAAAAATTTCACGCCGCAAAACCACTCGCTTTTTCGCTCCATTTCCTGTTTCAGCGTGCCCAAAATCACTACTCCAATTTGACTTCAAAAATGATGAAAATGTGAACAGATCTTAAAAAAACATAGCCGGAAGAATTCCGGAAACGACTCGAAGCAGAAAATTTCCCATACTTATTACTTAACAACTAGAACAACCATTGTGAACCCTAAACCTGCACAAATGCCAAAAATTAAGGAAGAATAGAAACAGCATTCAAAAACAAATTGAAAAAAAACTATAAAAACTTAATGAGTTTTTTTAATAGTACACGGAAACATAAAGCCGAATAAAGTTCCGTTGCAATTTAAAAAAGAACTGCAAAAAAACATAGCTGGCAGATTGCCAGAAAATAGCCGCAATAGCTTCGTAGATCTGCAGTCTCGAAAAATCAGTAAAAAAGACAGAACAAAAAAACCGTATTTTCATTGAAGGCTGATTTGTTACATTTTGATTAAACATATGTATAAGTTTTTGCCGCCTCTATTAGCTGCTTTCAAATAACCTTCATTTGGAGTGACACACACCCATTTGACCTTATCTCTCTGAATTACAGTAAATAAAAGTCAATTTCAAAGTGCGGAAGTCATTTTTGAGAGTGAGGTAAGTCAAGTGTGACCAAAAATTTAATCACGCGAATGAACAAAAAACTCGCTCCACTAAGAGGTATAAATGACGTCACACATGCACTTCAGTTGAGATTGCATGAACGAATGAACAAAAAGCAGATTTGAATTGGTTGTGACGTCATATGGTCGTAACAAAAATCGCGACGACGAAATAAAAAAAACAAGAGAAGACCAATGATAGCCCCAGCTATCGCTGTGCGCCTATTAATATCTTAGTTTAAAAAAACTTAGAAACTGAGTTCGTTTTTTCAAAACTAATGCTCAAATTCAAGAATCAGAATACTACTCGCTGTGCGGCTATTAACAAGAAAAACGGTTTAAAATTTCTCAACTTTTGTCATTTTTTCAAAGAAAAAAATGATTTATACCAACAAAACGTTATCAATAGGTATCTGACAATTCCTTGAGTAACAAGCTTTAGACCTTTAAGAGACCACCAGATTTTTTGTGTTAGATTTGGACTGTCATTTTTATGAGACAATTAGGCTCTATAATGACAAAGCCCAAATAGGCCTTTTCAAAATTAATATTCGAAATCAAAAGCTCAAAGACTCTAATAATCAAGAATTAGGGCATGTATGCTTGGCACTACTTAGATGCACACTATTGAGTTCAGAATTCATTTTATTGAGAGTTGTAAGTCACGCAATTGACCTAAAAAACAAACGCGGGACGCAGGGTAAGACGAAACAAAAATCTGTTAGACGAAGTAAAAAAACATAGCAGGAAAAGTCCTGACGTACAATTCGAAGAATTTTAATTGAATAAACAAAAAATTAGACATAGAAAGGACTATGAGTGAATTGTGAAATTCATTTCTAAAAAATCAGAAACAAAAAAACAGAATGTCAAAATGCCGCTAGCGAGAACAAAAAGCCACTAGCGAGAAATGTATATTTTATTCTAACAAAAAACTAGGCCTATGAACTAGGAATGAAAAGAAATGAAGTCACGAACACAAATTTTAACTGCAAAGCAGAAGTCACTGAAGTCATTGAAAAAGTCAATTCCAAGAAGTCAGGGTAAGACGAAACAAAAATCTATTAGACGAAGTTAAAAAAAACATAGCAGGACAAATCCTGACGTACAATTCAAAGAATTTTCATTGAAAAAAAAACAAAAAACTAGACCTAGAACAGAATATGAGTGAATTGCGAAAAACATTTCTAAGGAAACTCAGAATGAACAAAAATTAAAAGCAAATCAATGTCAAAATGCCGCATGCGAACAAAAAACACCTAACGAGAAATGGAAACTTGGTTCAAACAAAAAACTAGGCCTAGAATGAACTATGAATGGACTGGGAAAACCATTTAAAGTAAAATCCGATCCAAAAAATCAAAAAAACAGCAAAAACCGAAGTGAAATTGCCGCATGTGAACAAAAAAACTACTAGCGAGAAAGGAAATTTTTGTTCAAACGCCGTTTTCTCACTCTACTTTGAAATTAGAGCGAAGAAATTTCACGCCGCAAAACCACCCGCTTTCTCGCTCCATTTCCTGTTTCGGCGTGACCAAAATCACTACTCCAATTTGACTTCAAAAACGATAAAAAATGTGTGAACAGATCTTAAAAAAACATAGCCGGAATTCCGGAAACAACTCGAAGCAGAAAATTGCCCATACTTATCACTAAACAACTAGAACAACTATTGTGAACCCTAAACCTGCACAATCAAAAAATTAAGGAAGAATAGAAACGGCATTCAAAAACAAATTGAAAAAAAAAACTATAAAAACTTAATGAGTTTTTTTAATAGTACACGGAAACAAAGCCGAATAAGGTTCCGTTGCAATTAAAAGAAAAAATGCATTAACTTAATAATTAAAACATAGATGGCAGATTGGCAGAAAATAGCCGCCGTTGATTCCAATAAGCATGATTGGGATTGAACGAATAGAATATATTGAAAAAAAAAAGATTTTTGTACAAAAATTATTTTTAAGTCCGATTTATTTTGATGGCATTTCGTAGTTGAAAAACTTCTGTCTCTTAGAGAGAGGCTACAGGGGCTACTATCAATACCAATAAGCATTAGGGAGAGGTAACTAATTTTTATAAGAACGACGTTTAAATAGCGGGCATCTAAAATTGGGCTTTATGGGTTTATCCCGTTTCTAATTCTGACTTCGATTTTTATACTGTCTCTAATCATTTTGAATTGCTTTGCTGAGCAACTGATGTTCAAAATCACTTTTAGCAGAATGAGAGAAGAGAAAAACTAGCCTAGAGAAGTCAAAAAGATTTCACGCAAAATGTCGAAAAAGCGGCAAAATGGTCAAGCGAAAAAAAGTTTGACGAAGTAAAAAAACATAGCAGGACAAGTCCTGACGTACAATTCAAAGAATTTTCATTGACTAAACAGAAAAACTAGACCTAGAATGGACTATGAGTGAATTGAGAAAACCATTTTAAAAAAATCAGATCGAAAAATAAAAGAAAATCAATGTCAAAATGCCGCATGTGAACAAAATAAACCACTAGCGAGAAATGAAAATTTAATTCAAACAAAAAACTAGGCTTAGAATGAGCTGTGAATGGATTGGGAAAACCGTTTAGAAAAAAATTCGATCCAAATAATCGAAATAACAGTAAAAATCAGAGTGAAATTGCCGCATGTGAACAAAAAACCACTACCGAGAAACCGAAATTTTGTTCAAACACCATTTTCGCACTCTACTTTAAAATTTGAGCGAAAAAAATTCACGCCGCAAAACCACTCGCTTTTTCGCTCCATTTCCTGTTTCGGCGTGACCAAAATCACTACTCCGATTTGACTTCAAAAATCATGAAAATGTGTGAACAGATCTTAAAAAAAAAAGACAGCGCCCCAATACAATTCAAATTCTTTGAATTGTAAAAAATACGAGCGCAATAATAGCCGGCTGAGAAGATGAGGGCGGCTATTAAAAAACAGTAAAAGACAGACCAAAAAAATCGTCTTTTCATTGAAGGCTGATATAAAAACATTTATAAGGCAACATATATAAGGCAACATATATAAGGCAACATATATAAGGCAACATTTTGATTAAAAATCTGTATAAGTTTTTGCCGCCTCTTTTAGCTGCTCTCAAATAACCTTCATTTAGAGTGACACACACCCATTTGACCTTATCTCTTTGAATTAAAGTAAATAAAAGTCAATCTCAAAGTGAGGAGGTCATATTTGAGAGTGAGGTAAGTCAAGTGTGACCAAGAATTTACATTTCAAATTCTTTGAATTGTAAAAAAAATAGGAGCGCTATAATAGCCGGCTGAGAAGATGAGGGCGGCTGTTAAACAGCTAAAAGATCCATTTTACTCACCTCAGTTGTATCCCCACAATGAGACGGCGATTTCGAGACAGCATCATCCTTTCGAATGGGGGGATTTTCTGGGGAGAGGAGTCGGGAGAAGGCGGTGGGAGGGAGCTTGTATTGCATGTCTGCCACTTTGGGTTTCTCCAACTCCTCATAAATGAACTGCTGACTTTCATACATCTGAGGAGGACTGGTGTTGGGCAGAGACACCGATGCTGAAGAAGCCCAGCTGAAAGCAATGTATCAATTTTATCTGTGACACAACTCTGAGAAATCTTTAACTTTCTTTTAATCATTTCGTTCAATTCTGTTGTTACATTGATTGCTGTCATTTTGTTTTATGCAATATAATTGAAAGAATTTTTCCTGTAGTTGAATTTCACGTATACTACAAAAACGCTATCCTTAAAAAACCTCAAACAAAACTCAATTTCACAAGCAAACTGTTTCTTTTTATGTAAAACACCCTAATTCCCATATTTGACGTCAAACTGCAGTTTTTTACCGTCAATTCAAAGAGCAATTGGAAAGACAAACTGATGAAAATAATTTGATGTTACTTTTCGGAGCCAGTGCTGGGCCTGGTGTCTGGAGGTTTAGAAGCCGACAGTCTAGGGAACTCCAAGCTCTTTTGAGATTTAGGTGGAGAGAGTGTTGTGGTGTCGGTTCTTGCCTTCACTTTGGATCCAGTCGGCCTCGCTATTGACGAGTAGACGTGATTGGCGCCAGGGTTGGCTCGACCGTAAGAATCGGGAGCTTCACCTCCGCTTTCATAGTACTCGCCACCCGAACCACCGCCAAAGTGGTTGTTCGATCGGGCAGTGTACTGGTCGCACGTGTAAAAGCTAAAAACAACATCAAACATGGTCCAAAATTTACATAACCCACTAACGTCGGTCGAATTGCTCTCAACTACTGGCGAGCGGGTGGATTCGTCATTAGTTAGCTACGGTTTACGGAGGCTAGCCATAGCTTAATTGAAGGGGCGTAGGGTGAGCGCGGCGGAGATTGGGCAAGAAAATTCAATATGGTCAGAAAAACAACCGATCAAGCAAAAAATTGCATTAGAAAGGACTACAGAACTATAATTGCTACCAACTTCGTTTGAGAGCAGAAAAACACAATCTCTACCTTCAATTTTTTCAGCAATTTCAGTGTTTTCACTAAGTAGACGATTTCCAACGCATTCCTCGAAGAACTTCGATCGAACTCTTTAGTGTTAATTAAATGAACCAAATCTATAGTTGCTGCTGAACGCTCGACTATTAACCAAAAACTTTAATATTATTTCAATTGTATATTTTGAGTCAACTCACTTTGCGGAGTTTTCTGTGCCGTAATAACTATGAATGAGTCTGGGCTCTTCATTTGCAGTCCCATTAGCCCCTCCAAGAGCACCTCCAACCAGTCCTGTATTCTCCAGCGTATAGGTGGCCAGCTGACTGAACCTGAAAAACCACTAACTTTTGATCGGTGAAAATATTTCATGTTAATAAGAAACTATTTAAAACTACACAAACATAGCCGGCAGTTTGCCTGAATAGCTGCGAAAGAATAGACTTGCGTGCCGTATAATAGAGATAGAAACAGATACATATCTAAATTGAAAAGAAATCGACGCCGCTCAATAAGCTAGGTAAAAAAACATTTAGCGATAAATTAATAAAGCTTGTTAAAATTAACTCCGCAGAAGCATTTATTAGGGACCTTTACTGTGCATATGAGTTCAGATTAAACTTAAGTTAAAAGTCATTTTAATGAGTGAGGTAAGTCACTTGTGATCAAAATCTAATCACGAAAATGATCTTAAAACCTTTGCTAGAGAGCGAATGAGAAATGGCGTCACGCGCGCAAACGCAGTTAGTGACAGGAAGACGTCATTCAGAAAATTTGACTTTTTCAGCTTTGCTGAGTAAACAAATGTAAAACGAAAAAGAGCGTAAGACGACGAAACAAAAAAAAACATAGCAGGACAAGTCCTGGCGTACAATTCAAGGTATTTTTATTGACTACACAAAAATGAGACCTAAAACGGACTACGAGTGAATTGGGAAACCTTTTCTAAACAAATCATATCGAAAAATTAAAAAAAATCAGAAAACCAACGTCAAAATGCCGCATGTGAAATAAAAACCAATAGTAATAAATTGAAATTAGGTTCAAACAAAAAACTAGGTCTAGAATGAACGATGAATGGATTGGGAAAACCATTTAAAAAACCCAGTCCAAAAAATTGAAAAAACAGTAAAAAATGAAAGTGAAATTGCAGCATGTAAACAAAAAAACCACTACCGAGAAAGCGAAATTTTCTTCAAATACAGTTTTCTCACTCTACTTTAAAATTAGAGCAAAAAATTCACGCCGCAAAACCACTCGCTTTTTCGCTCCACTTCCTGTTTCAGCGTGACCAAGATCACTACTTCAATTTCACTTCAAAAATCATGAAAATGTGTGAACGGATCTTAAAAAAAGACAGCGTCCCAATACAATTCCAATCCAATGCGAATAGAGCTTCTCAGACAGTGCTGTCCTTAGCCCGCCATATTCATGTCTCTAACAAGCGCTCTCCACTGACTACGGTTTCCAGCCATTTCAATGGTCAAATCAAACCATTGCTTCTCCGAATTCTTCAATGAGAGTTTGGGAAGCTTAACTTGTTTTTCAGATCGTCTCGGACAACTGTTCTCCAGCTTTCTCGTTCTGCTCCACGATGTCTTTTTCAATTCCCGCCTCTTTCAAATTACAAAACTGCGTTGGGAATGTCAGATGGTTTCATGCGTAGAACATGTCCCAGGCATATCATTCCGCGTTTTCTTATGATCAAGGGAATCAGGTCGCTTTTCGCAATGGCCGATACTAATTCTCTACGGAGATCTTGCCTTTTGCGGAGCCATCGTAGTAGGCAACGGATTTCAAAAGACTGAGGTCAGATTCTTTTATTGACCAATTTTCACATCCGTATAAAAGTACACTTCTCACGCATGCCTTGTATAACTTGACTTTGATTGATTGAGGAATGTTTTTCTGGTTCCATATTATCCCCAGGTTATTAAAGCTTCCTGCTGCTTTTCCAATTCTAGCTTTGACCTCCGATGTTACATTGCCGTCTAATTGAATATTGCTACCCAGATATGTGAATTCATGAACACGCTCCAGTTCTTCGCCGTATAAATAGAATTTCTGGTATTCATCATTGAACAGAATTTAGTTTTCCCAACGTTCAGCTGTAGACCGACACGCAATGCATTGTTAGTAACATTAGCAAAAAACTTGTGCGTCGTTGCCATTGTCGTCTTTTAGGCAAATATCATCTGCAAAATAAATAACTGCAATCATGTCGTCTAGAGTAATGCCTAATAAATCATTTGAAAGCGCCAGTTCCATCATCCAGTCAATAACAAGATTAAACAAAAATAGGGAAAGGATGGATCCTTGCCTAAATACACTTAAAAGTTTAAATTTCCGCGACATTGTACTGTAAACTCGAACTTGACTGTAGGTTTCAGAGTAAATTGCATTTAAAACGTTTAAAGCTTTTTCGGGAAGCCGAATTGCAAAAATTTGGTCTCTACATCTTTTGTTCGACTTGAAACCGGCTTGGTTAGGCCGTCCGCAGTATAACGGTTCCAATATGTTTTTCATAACTGTTTCGAGTATCATAAAATCAATCGCTAGAAGGGAGATACCTCTGTAATTCGTGCAGTTGGTTTTATCGCCCTTCTTGAACAGAGTCGACTTTTTTGGGGTTGCCGTTTTCATCTGTATTAACCATTTCTTGCGCGAGGTAGTCGTAGTAAGATGTCTGTTCTCTCAGCACTGCTTTTTAATCTTTTTCCGTAGTTCAGCCTTTCTTGACCGATTGCGAGCACGGGCACGTTGCTTAATGAGCTCAGTGGTATCATTACTGATCCATGGGTTCCTTCTCTGTTCAGTTTTTCCAAAACTCTTTTCTGATGCTTCGTGAAGGATTGATTGTCTTCAGCTGTGACCATTGTGCCTCGAAATCCACACCATCGCGTGTTTCCTCTGCTGCCTCAAATTTCTCATGTAGCATATCTCTAAATTTCTCAACTACATCAGGCTTGCGCAGGGATTCTGTTGTATCTAACAACTTTCGACTTTTTGGTGTACGCTTTAAGTTTTTACTTGATATCTGAAATGATTCGTTTATGGTCTGTATCTGTAAGGAAGCATCGGGTACTAAAAGTGTTTGTTATGGAGGATCTCCACCTTCTTTAAAGGAGGACATAATCTATTTTATTTCTAGTTTTCGTGTCATTGGAACTCCAAGTAAATAAGAAATGTTTCTTTTTCTGAAGTTTAGTGTTTGATATGACGAGCTCATTCAATAGTGCAAAGTTGGCCAGTAGTTCGCCATTTGTATTCCGTGTGCACGTTACAAAGCGTCCAATACTTTGTTTTGTAAAAAAAAACCAAGAGCATCGCAATTAGCTTACTTCGCAGCTATAATAAAAGACCTAAAACGCTCTGTTTATTAAGTACCCCTTTTCTCTTCTTCAAATTCGAACAGATGAAACGCTTTTTAATAAGTAAATATTAAGCAACCCTGGTTGAAGTCACTGACAAGTTCTGGCGGTTATTGAGAAATGCGTAGCAGATCGAGATGTAAGCTAGAATTGCAAAGTGACATCTGCAAAGCCGCCTAAACTTGCTTCAAACAGGCATTCTGCGCAACTTGAAACGTCGAAAATCCACGCTAAGTCAATTTTTGGCTACGTGCAAGAACTTCTACTGTAACTTTTTGCAAATTTTTGGCATTTTATATCCTGCACGTGCGTGGTTTAAGGCTAACATACCCATCCCGGCTGTTTGTAGTTGAGAACTTTTTGTCCAAATTAGGGGTATCATAAAAGTTGGGAGGCCTGCTTGCAGAGCACTTATTAGGACACGAGGCTTTGAAGTAGTTGGGACACCTCGGTGGCTGATTGGGCGGAAGGGCAAGTTGAGAGATACCCGGAGTTTCACGCGACTCATTGCCTAGTTCATCAATTTCCTATAACACAATAAAACATTAACACAACCATAAAATCTGCCGTATGTTTAAAAAATTGTTTGTGACAGATAGATTGTTATTATTGTTATCTAGCTCACGACTCTCCATTCAGGATTTACAGATCTTCAGGTGAAAAAAGAGGGAAGGCTGAATGAAGATAACGTGGGCACGTGATCCAGATTTAATCTGCCCGAGTATTTTAGATTGCAAGAATTTCTACCGAGTTGGAGGGATTTATAAATAAGTTGAGAATAAATGGAAATATTGCAAACAAATAGTGAACGCATTAGACTATGATGGCACTCTATCCAATGAGCAATCGACTTCTGGAAATAGTATTTAACGCGAACCACTTCAATACAGCGATTTGCTTCATTATTCAACGAGCTAATCTCTGGATTAGCAAGAGATTTTTCTTCTTTCTCTTTATCTGCGTACTAACTATTTTTTCATCCACCTACAATCATTTCAATGCCTTCTTGATTGTTTCAACTTAGTGATATTTCCACCCTTCTCTTATAGTCATTTGTAAACGAAACATAAATTTAAATGATATTCAACTTTGAATTTCACCGAAAAAGGCACTTGGAAATTCACTGTGAAAAATGTCTAAGAACTTTGATATGTTATGCGCCAAAAATAATTTAATATCTTTATTATTATTATTACACATAACTGGGAGACACTCAATAGACCATTTTGTCAGCTTACATTTTTGAATGAGTAAAAAGTTGCATTAACATAGCTGGCAGATTGCCAGAAAATAGCCGCAATAGATTCGTAGATCGGCAGTCTAAAAAAAAACAGTAAAAAAGACAGACCAAAAAAATTCGTCTTTTCATTGAAGGCTGATCTGTTATATTTTGATTAAAAATCTGTATAAGTTATTGCTGCCTCTATTAGCTGATCTCAAATAACCTTCATTTAGAGTGACACACACCCATTTGACCTTATCTCTTTGAATTAAAGTAAATAAAAGTCAATTTCAAATTGAGGAAGTCATTTTTGAGAGTGAGGTAAGTCAAGTATGACCAAAAATTTAATCACGCGCATGAACAGAAAAACTCGCTCCACTAAGAGCGAAAAATGACGTCACACATGCAATTCAGTTGAAATTGCATGAACGAATGAACAAAAAGTGGCTGTGACGTCATATGGTCGTAACAAAAATCATGACGACGAAATAAAAAAAACATAGCAGGACAAGTCCTGACGTACAATTCAAAGCATTTTCATTGACTAAACAATAAACGACTTATAACGGACTATGAGTGAATTGGGAAAATCATTTCTAAAAAAACCAGATAAAAAAATTTAAAAAAAAAAAACAAAAAATTGGTGTCAAAATGCCGCATGTGAACAAAACACCACTAGCGAGAAATGAAAATTTGGTTCACACAAAAAACTAGGCCTAGAATGAGCTATTAATGGATTGGGAAAACCATTTAGAAAAAACCCGATCCAAAAAAATCGAAAAAACAGTAAAAATCAAAGTGAAATTGCCGCATGTGAACAAAAAACCACTAGCGAGAAAGCGAATTTTTGTTCACACACCATTTTCTCACTCTACTTTAAAATTAGAGCAAAAAAATTTCACGCCGCAAAACCACTCGCTTTTTCGCTCCATTTCCTGTTTTGGCGTGACCAAAATCACTACTCCAATTTGACTTCAAAAATCATGAAAATGTGTGAACAGATCTTAAAAAAAAAAAAAGACAGCGCCCCAATACAATTCAAATTCTTTGAATTGTAAAAAACCAAGAGAAGGCCAATAATAGCCCCAGCTATCGCTGTGCGGCTATTAAACATGGTAAAAAAACATTGTATTATTCGTAAGATCGCAAAATTACATGTGTACAGAAAAAGGTAATGTGAAAGAATTATTTGCTAACAACATAGCCGGCAGATTGCCGGAATAGCTGCGAAAGAATAGACCTGCGTGCCATATAATAGAGATAGAAACAGATAAAGATCTAAATTGAAAAAAAATCGACGCCGCTCAAAAAAACTAATTGAAAAACATTCAGCAATAAATTAATAAAGCTTGTTAAAATTCATTCCGCAGAAGCCTCTTATTAGGGACCTATACTGTACATATGAGTTCGTTTGACCTTAAACAAATTCAAATTAAACTTAAGTTTTAAAGTGCAAAAGTCATTTTATTGAGTGAGGTAAGTCACGTATGATCAAAATCTAATCACGCAAATAACCTAAAAACTTTTGCTAAAGCGAGTGAGAAATGACGTCACGCCCGCAAATGCCGTTAGTGAGAGGAAGAAGTCACTCAGAAAATTTGACTTTTTCAGCTTTGCTGTGTGAACAAATGTAAAACGAGAAAAGAGCGTCAGACGACGAAACAAACAAAAAACCAAGAGCACCGCAATATAGCTTCGCTCAGCTTACAGCTTCGCAGCTATAAAAAACCAACCTGATTTATACTTCCATTAATAAGCGAAATTAAAAGATTTTCAAGTAAGGTCCCCATGTTGAATATTGACTGGGTCCTTATTGTACTCATCGTAGAAAAACATTTTTAATTTTCTTTTCGCAGCTTTAAGAAATAGACCAAAAATATTTGAGAATAAAATTAAATTGCATTTTCTTCTAGTAAACTATTTTCTGCAATTTGCAGCTCGAAATTGTCCTTATGACAATTTTCTTATCCATTCGTGTTGAGACTAATTAGCCATTGGTAACGGCATTCCATCGTCGAAAAAACAGGTGTTGTTTCCTCAATCCTTATGAAGTTGCGTGGCGTTCCGACACTCAAAGAACTTAGATATAGGACAATTGCAAAATTGCATATTGCACTTTAAGACTTCAATGTTGAATTCGGTCTTAAACGTTTCAAAAAACTGTTTCCTCTGTCATAATTTATCGACGTTTATGATAGGCGGTTCATTGGTGGTCGATAATTTTTCGAAAAAAAACCATCGACCACCAATGAACTACCGGCTACCAAAACTTCGTCGATTTCCGAAAAAAATCTGTGTTGATCCTTTTTAATTTACCACAGAGACGTAATTTGAGTTTGTTGAAAGAATCTTCGGTGTCAGGACAATTTACCCTATACAATTATACCCAATGTCAATACATCCAACCTGCAATTTTCGGAAGGACTGTTTGGTCGACTATACAGTAAATACCCTTTTTGGGATCCTTTCCGTTTGCAATGTTATGCAACCCCCAATTCAAGCACACGTTCAATTACATACTAAATCACTGCGTAAAAATACGGCACGTGCCTCTGGGGGTCAAATAACAAACATAACCGACTAAACGTCGGAAGAATTGCTCTCGAACGACTAGTGGGAGCTCTAATCAATTGGAGCCTGATCCAGTCGGGGGGTGGTCTAAATGGGACTAAGAAGTTCAATAGTGGGCATCAAATAACCACATTAGAGGTTAGCATATACCACTTAAGATTTAAAGTGAAAAATGGCACCAGTTTCGCCCACTGGTATTAAAGCGCACTTTTCATTTGACTTTTAGTATTAAATTGCCGCCAATTGATTTCAGCTGCTTGAAATTGTGATAGAGAGAGAATTTTAGATCACGCGAAACGCAAAATGTTAAGGGCGTAAAAGTCACTTGAAAAGTCAAAATTGTCATGGGAAAATTTTGCATAAAAAAGACACACACACGTTTACAATAATTGTTTTGAACTTCGTCCCACTAAGCTAGCGGCGCACAACCGGAAAAGATCCAATTTTCGCTACCAAGAGAAATTCTATCGACTAAGACACGCTCCCGGGGCCTAGCTATAATTGTCAACTGGGGTTTCTTTGCTATCTGAAATTGTGTGGCGGCTTTCTTAAAAATAATATTCAAACTTTTTCCACTAAGGGAGATTTCGATACAACTTTTCTTTACCAAAGTGGTCTCGTAATCTCCTTCCCAAAAAACCATAATGTGAAACTTGTTTGAGAGCAAATAATGAAGCTTTCATCAGATTCAAATCATTAATCTATTTCCTTATTTAAATAAAACGCGTTGTACACAATCATTCTCAACTGAAAAATAACAAAGTAAAAAGAATGTGCAAATATTCAAAGAAGTTTTTCCAGAATTAAGAGGCTGCTCTCAATTTGATTGAACACAGAAATTTGTCAAAAAAGATAGTCGAACTAGCATTAGTTTCAAGGGTCTAGTAAAAACATCAGAGGTAAACCTTTACATAATTCTCTGGAGAATCGGATGAAAAAATCCTACAATTTTCTCTTTAAAATGACCTCATTCTGACTAGCACTGAAAATTGACAATGTTTCTGTTTGAATATTTTTTCCGTAGATTTTCTGATAACTAAATATTCGAACACGCCTGGTTGCATTACCTTTTCTTTTGAGTTTTGAGGGCCTCAGATTTGCAAAAGCCTATTGTGCCCTAATTCAGGTTCTGGTTGCCGTATAAACTGAGCACTTATTTCATTGCTTTTAATGATTCATCAAAGCAGTGAAGTGAATTGAATTCAATCTAGTCAAAGCCCCAGACTTTAGAATGTATTGATTTTTTTTTTATTTTCATGTCATTTGAACTGTAGAAAAAAAATGATTCAAATTTATGAGGAAATTCTTCTCCCAGCAAATTATAGATGGATTCCTTTACTCGAAAGCGCGATTGAAGGCGCAAGCTCAACCAATTCTTGAACTTTTAAATGTGACTTACATTATAGAATACACCTTCACTGTATACATGGTCGGATGCCTCCTGAGATCGGTTGGACAACCGAGGAGCAATCGAGGGTCTGAATGACCGCCAGAGATACCTGGCTGGACTGAATCCTCTATTGCGCCTCAGACTTACAGGTGTTCTAACGCTTGGAACTTCAACAGGGGGAACGAGATTGTTGTCTACAACAATGTGGTGAAGCACATCAGTTTTAGCTTTGCTTTCAATCGTGCTCGGTGTATTTCGTTTGCGACGTCTTTTGAACCACTTGCACATTTTGATTTTGCGACAGAAGCCATTGTTGACGCGCTCGTATCCATTGCTGTAGACATCATTGTTCTCTCGGTTAGAAGCTTCCCTAAAGATTAAAATCTTCACCGATATAACATAAACTAAGAAATGACGGATCAATTGCTCACGAACATCCGGCGCGGCAACTTCATTCAGGGGGGGGGGGAGAGAGGGGTGCAGCTTACACAATTCATTTATGGGGGTAAAAAACCCACCAACCTGAGATGTGTACTAAACCGCACCTCCCGGATAAGTATTGGACCTTAACGACACGCAATTCCTGCTTTGGCTTATTCTCGCTCACGTCAGCTTTACGTTAGCAACAGACTTAATTTCTGAATTCGAGCAGTTTGGATCACGCAAAAATTACAAAATCAAACGTGAAAAGGTCACGATTATTGCTGTAAACAAAAGCTCAAAAACGTTCAATCGAAAATTGGCATAAAAAGTCACATGCACGTTCACAATAATTGCTTCAAATTCTGTTAGAGAGCACTTTATAAAATTATCCATAAAAAGCAACACACAAAAAAACGTTCATTTCAATTTGCTGTCATGATAATTATAAATTTGTTGCTTGCAAACAAAACCAACGAATTAAAACATTATCCAACCGGTGATATTTTCACATTTAGCTACTAACCCAAAATGAGCAAGCCTCTCATATAAGCATACCAACAAATTGCAACAAACAGCTCGATTAAAACTACAAATCGGGGATTGAAGTTTAAAAAAAACCGAACTAATTTCAAGCTACGATTGCAAAGATCTCTGGGTTATGAGCCTACCTTTCACTGTTTCCACTTCCGCACATCATGGGACTGGTGTCTGATGTCCATCAATATGGTTTCCAGATTAATCGAAGATCATCTAAACGTCATATTTGAAATTTAGTTAAGTCACAGCAAAAAAAAAATCGGTTTCAATTGGAAATTATAGTTTTGAGGTGAATATATTTATAATTTAACTTAATTCATCAGAGGTAAATGATGAAAACTCAAAGATGCTCTATATCAACGCAAACTATATGAATCCATCAAACCGAAATAATCTCTTAAACTTAAAACATAATATGTAAAGCTTTCTATTGATGAACTCAACTAACTCAATCGGAACCACGGGACGCCATAGGCAATTAATTATTCTGTTTTCGATCCACCCTTTAGGTTTGATCCTGCCGACAATATTACCCTTTGATGTTTCAGACAGCACATAATTTACTATCAAAGTAGTTCCTCCTATGAGAAGCCAGTTATTATTGTAGCAATTCAAAACAAGAATTTCGTCTGTTTAAGAGGATAGCAAATGATAGAGTTTTGATATATTATGCTTTCATCAAGATCAATTCTGGTGAAGTCCTTAATTAATATTTCGTTTCAAGATATTTCTATCTCTGATAATTTCCCGCAATGAACCATAGCATATCAAAAGAGAAAAGTCTAAGAGATAACAATTACAGTTATACAGCAAGCGAGAGCACACAAAATTGAAGATTTAAACAACCGGCGGGCGAACTGCTCTCAAACGACTGGTGAGCGCCTTGCTTCCTCAGTAGTTAGCTACGGTTTAGGGAGGCTAGCTTTAGCTTAATTATTGAAAGGGCGTATGTTGAGCGCGGCGGGGGGGGGGGGGGGTCACGTGGAGGGGGGTGAAGGTGAGCTGATTGATGTGGGGGTGGGGTTAGTTGAGGGGGGGGGGGGGCAAACTCTTAAGAACTGCCCTTCATTCACACCATGAATTAATGTCTCCAAAACTTTTGGTGAACTACATATTTAAGAGTCCCTTAATGCCCTCCGTGCGTTACCTGTTTATCCCGTTTTGAGGACGAAAAGTCAAAGGGTCAGACGGAAAACTGTTCAAGCAAAATTCGCATAAAAAGACCACAGGACTAAAATAATTGCTACAAACTTTGTTTGAGAGACAATGCAAACGCAAATATTCCCAACCGATTGAAAACACGCGAGACTGATCACTCCCATGACTCGATTGGGTAGACACAAAGGCAAAAAAAATAGAAAAGTAACAGTGAATATGTGCTTCATTTAGTTAGTTAAAGATTGGCTAACATTTAAGTGTCTCCTTCTAATGAAACTTTACATAGAATTGGTCTAAAAAACAATTGCACAAGACGCAGACTTCCAAAAATCACACAAAGCAGAAAATTACGGAAAAAACATCAAAAATGAAAACAGCGCCAAATCAGACCTTATCATTTTTCTTTCTCCATAACCACATGAAACGGATTCGCTTCAAATGAAAAGGTCGACTAAATTACAATACATAAACATGGCTTCGAAAGTAACTATCTAAGCTTTAGAGAGGTTAGCTTAAGCTTAATTAAAGGGGCATGGTGAGAGCGCGGCGTGGGTGAATAGGCAGACGCGAGAGCACGAGATGGGAAGGCAGAGGTGTCGATCGCACTCTGGATTATGGGCGGAACGACTAGCAGAGAGTAGGCATGTGTGTGTGTGTGGGGGGGGGGCGTCAAACACTTAAAACCACATCTAACACCATGCATATGAATTTATGTCTCCAAAACGTTTTCGGTGAATCGTATACTTAGATTCTAGTGAAGGCTTACGGTTCAAAGAAAATTTAATGCCCTCCGGGCGCTACCTGTTTATCCCGTTTTCGAGAACGAACCGCCAAAAGAGGTCTGGTCAGATAAAAGACACTGCTCTAATCAAGCTACCCATTTGACAGAAGGACATTATATAGCTCAAAATTCCGTCTAAAAGTTTCAAATCGCTTAAATGTCACATGTTCCAAGGTGTCCAATTAAAAGCAAAAATTTGTAAGAGCTATGTAAACTCAAAAAGTTGCATCAACATTTTCCACACCTTTACTCGCAACATTTTCCAACTGTGGGAACAAGCAAGAACCACTTTAAACATTTCTCAGCTTTTGAGTTCTTCAGCAGATTAACCTATACCTGTTTTCACGTGCAGCTTTTGAGTTTGAATCAGGTGGAAAAATAATCAACGATTAAAATTTTAGAACATAACTGACTAATGTGGGGCGAATTGCTCTCAAACCACCAGCTGGCCTCGGTAGTAGCCAGAGGGTCAATCTATGGAGATGGGGCAATTTGTGGTAGAGCTGGGCGAGAGGGCGTCCAATTAGCAAGGTTGGAGGGTGGGCGGGGTGGCTCAGGGAGACCAAGACAAGAACCGCCCTTGACACCCTTAAATTGTCTGCTCAAAACATTTTCGGTGAAACGCATACTTAGAGACTAGCTAGGCGTAAGACTCTATGAGCGGCTGGTACCCTTAATAACCACCGAGCACTACCTGTTTACCCCCTTTTCGGGGACGAAAAGTCAAATGGGTCAGACGAAAAAGGGTTGGACGACAGAACTAAAATAATTGCTATTAACTTCGTTTGAGAGCAATTAATCGCCATCACTCATCTTTGAGTAGGAAAAATAAACCTGGCCATAGGACCCCGAATCGACTCAAAGCAATTTTGAATCTAAGCATTAAACTTCCTTCTAAAATGAAAACAAACAAGTATTAGTCACATCAATTATTTCTTTGATTACTCTTAGTGGTAATATCTACATCATAACACTTGAAAAGAGATGTAAAACAAGCAAAAATATTCAGGTAAAAAACCGGACATTTAGTCTGAAATATTGAAAACGACAAAAACAAGCTCAAAATGAATCTAAAAGTTTGATAAATCTCCAAATTGTCAAGGATACAACCCGATTGCAAGCAAATAGCCAATTGAATTTCATATCCCAGATTGGGATTGAATGGACAGAAAACTTTAGCAAAAGCATTTGCTTTGCAAAAGATTTTGGAAGTGCGTACTATTTTTAATTGGACTTGGCAATCAGGCACACATCTCCTTCTTAATGAGACGATAAAGGGATTAGTAACAGAACCAATAAACATTGGACGAATTAGAAAGTCCTAATAGTGGGCATCTTAAAACTAGTCTTTATGGATTCATCCCGTTTCTATTTTTGATTTCGTTTTTCTATATTAAACCCCATTCATTTTAGATTGCTTTGCTAAACAACTGCTATTTAAAACCAATTTTAGGAAAAATTCATGCAAAATGCTGATTAAGCTGAGCTAAAGAAAAGCAAAATAAATTTTGATTTGACAAATATTTAAAAAATAGGTCATGAATAACATAAAACACACCCAAACGTACAATTTCTCGGGCATATATGTGGGCATAGCTATTTGGACCGACAAAAATCAAATTAAAAAATTCTCGCTCAGCAAAAATATTCTACGCCAACTTTTATTGCTCTCGCAAAAAAAATGCACGAACGAAAAACACTCTGTCTCTTCGGTTCAACAGATTGACCAAAAGACTTGCTTTCGCGATCAGCATTGACTTTAACTTCCTGTTTCAGTTACACTTACCAGATTGAAAAAAAAAACAGATCACGATAAGTTTCTTCTATTCTTAAAAATACGAACGCAATAATAGCGGGCCAGAAAGATGACGCGTTCATCAAAAAGCATTGTTCTCCCCACTCGAACCAACAAACATCAATACTGAAAAAGTGGTGTTCATTTACTCGAATAACTTGAAAAAATTCAACGTCTTACACAGTGATCGCTGTAAAAAGGCTTCTTTAAATTTTGGGCAACCAATACTGGTAAGTAAAATTACTGTTTCTACCTTCTGGCAACAAGGAACTCAGGCGCGCAATCTCCATATTCAGTATAAAGACATTGACTGACGTAAAAAAAGTTGCGTTGCGTTAAACTTTTTTGATTATTTTGCATATGCCAAGATGTTTGGAGTCAGACTCAATAAAAATTTTAAAATTTGCTTGTAAAAACTGCAAATCCAACTCTGCAAATCGATTTTCGGCGGCACATTGCATATCGTTAAAAAATGTACCAATGCAAACACATTGATTACCTATGAACACAAACAGGGTAAAAAGACTAACCTCAATCTGTCAAGAAGAGATGTCGGCAATAAACTTAGTTATACTAACAGTCGCAACACATCACGTATATAGCCGATAGTTACCACAAAAAGACAAATGTTTGGCTAAACTGCTGAGTCACAAATAATGGTCACAAAACAATTGAAAGAAGACAAACTAACCTTTTTCGTTTCTATCGAAGATAAAGTTGATAGATCGGTAATCGAATGATACTTTTGGCTAATTTCTATTCATCTCAAGTCATACTCAAATTCAATATTATAAACTCCAAACCTACCAGAGCTTGAAAACGTTTCTCTGTAAAATCGCAGTTTTAACGTGCGATTGAGCAAATTATATATACTTGCGACTCAACACAAACGTTTCTACCGTTGAACCTTCTTACGAATCAATTAAGCTTTAACTGACTAATATTGAATAACTGCGACGAACTGATCGCAATAATATATAATAAATGGCAGTTAAAATACCGGATTTATGATTCACCCTTACAGTTGAACATGCACTGATTAGACATAGCTAGACATATCTGTCGAATAAAATATGCAACTCAAGATCTATTTAAACTAAATAAGTCCAATAACTTTCTTTCGCGCTAAAACCATTTTCAAAAAATGTACAGTAAGTTTCGGCAATTGGTACCTGTTTATCTCGTTTTCGAGAACGAACCGCCAAAAGAGGTCTGGTCAGATAAAAGACACTGCTCTAATCAAGCTACCCATTTGACAGAAGGACATTATATAGCTCAAAATTCCGTCTAAAAGTTTCAAATCGCTTAAATGTCACATGTTCCAAGGTGTCCAATTAAAAGCAAAAATTTGTAAGAGCTATGTAAACTCAAAAAGTTGCATCAACATTTTCCACACCTTTACTCGCAACATTTTCCAACTGTGGGAACAAGCAAGAACCACTTTAAACATTTCTCAGCTTTTGAGTTCTTCAGCAGATTAACCTATACCTGTTTTCACGTGCAGCTTTTGAGTTTGAATCAGGTGGAAAAATAATCAACGATTAAAATTTTAGAACATAACTGACTAATGTGGGGCGAATTGCTCTCAAACCACCAGCTGGCCTCGGTAGTAGCCAGAGGGTCAATCTATGGAGATGGGGCAATTTGTGGTAGAGCTGGGCGAGAGGGCGTCCAATTAGCAAGGTTGGAGGGTGGGCGGGGTGGCTCAGGGAGACCAAGACAAGAACCGCCCTTGACACCCTTAAATTGTCTGCTCAAAACATTTTCGGTGAAACGCATACTTAGAGACTAGCTAGGCGTAAGACTCTATGAGCGGCTGGTACCCTTAATAACCACCGAGCACTACCTGTTTACCCCCTTTTCGGGGACGAAAAGTCAAATGGGTCAGACGAAAAAGGGTTGGACGACAGAACTAAAATAATTGCTATTAACTTCGTTTGAGAGCAATTAATCGCCATCACTCATCTTTGAGTAGGAAAAATAAACCTGGCCATAGGACCCCGAATCGACTCAAAGCAATTTTGAATCTAAGCATTAAACTTCCTTCTAAAATGAAAACAAACAAGTATTAGTCACATCAATTATTTCTTTGATTACTCTTAGTGGTAATATCTACATCATAACACTTGAAAAGAGATGTAAAACAAGCAAAAATATTCAGGTAAAAAACCGGACATTTAGTCTGAAATATTGAAAACGACAAAAACAAGCTCAAAATGAATCTAAAAGTTTGATAAATCTCCAAATTGTCAAGGATACAACCCGATTGCAAGCAAATAGCCAATTGAATTTCATATCCCAGATTGGGATTGAATGGACAGAAAACTTTAGCAAAAGCATTTGCTTTGCAAAAGATTTTGGAAGTGCGTACTATTTTTAATTTGACTTGGCAATCAGGCACACATCTCCTTCTTAATGAGACGATAAAGGGATTAGTAACAGAACCAATAAACATTGGACGAATTAGAAAGTCCTAATAGTGGGCATCTTAAAACTAGTCTTTATGGATTCATCCCGTTTCTATTTTTGATTTCGTTTTTCTATATTAAACCCCATTCATTTTAGATTGCTTTGCTAAACAACTGCTATTTAAAACCAATTTTAGGAAAAATTCATGCAAAATGCTGATTAAGCTGAGCTAAAGAAAAGCAAAATAAATTTTGATTTGACAAATATTTAAAAAATAGGTCATGAATAACATAAAACACACCCAAACGTACAATTTCTCGGGCATATATGTGGGCATAGCTATTTGGACCGACAAAAATCAAATTAAAAAATTCTCGCTCAGCAAAAATATTCTACGCCAACTTTTATTGCTCTCGCAAAAAAAATGCACGAACGAAAAACACTCTGTCTCTTCGGTTCAACAGATTGACCAAAAGACTTGCTTTCGCGATCAGCATTGACTTTAACTTCCTGTTTCAGTTACACTTACCAGATTGAAAAAAAAACAGATCACGATAAGTTTCTTCTATTCTTAAAAATACGAACGCAATAATAGCGGGCCAGAAAGATGACGCGTTCATCAAAAAGCATTGTTCTCCCCACTCGAACCAACAAACATCAATACTGAAAAAGTGGTGTTCATTTACTCGAATAACTTGAAAAAATTCAACGTCTTACACAGTGATCGCTGTAAAAAGGCTTCTTTAAATTTTGGGCAACCAATACTGGTAAGTAAAATTACTGTTTCTACCTTCTGGCAACAAGGAACTCAGGCGCGCAATCTCCATATTCAGTATAAAGACATTGACTGACGTAAAAAAAGTTGCGTTGCGTTAAACTTTTTTGATTATTTTGCATATGCCAAGATGTTTGGAGTCAGACTCAATAAAAATTTTAAAATTTGCTTGTAAAAACTGCAAATCCAACTCTGCAAATCGATTTTCGGCGGCACATTGCATATCGTTAAAAAATGTACCAATGCAAACACATTGATTACCTATGAACACAAACAGGGTAAAAAGACTAACCTCAATCTGTCAAGAAGAGATGTCGGCAATAAACTTAGTTATACTAACAGTCGCAACACATCACGTATATAGCCGATAGTTACCACAAAAAGACAAATGTTTGGCTAAACTGCTGAGTCACAAATAATGGTCACAAAACAATTGAAAGAAGACAAACTAACCTTTTTCGTTTCTATCGAAGATAAAGTTGATAGATCGGTAATCGAATGATACTTTTGGCTAATTTCTATTCATCTCAAGTCATACTCAAATTCAATATTATAAACTCCAAACCTACCAGAGCTTGAAAACGTTTCTCTGTAAAATCGCAGTTTTAACGTGCGATTGAGCAAATTATATATACTTGCGACTCAACACAAACGTTTCTACCGTTGAACCTTCTTACGAATCAATTAAGCTTTAACTGACTAATATTTAATAACTGCGACGAACTGATCGCAATAATATATAATAAATGGCAGTTAAAATACCGGATTTATGATTCACCCTTACAGTTGAACATGCACTGATTAGACATAGCTAGACATATCTGTCGAATAAAATATGCAACTCAAGATCTATTTAAACTAAATAAGTCCAATAACTTTCTTTCGCGCTAAAACCATTTTCAAAAAATGTACAGTAAGTTTCGGCAATTGGGTTCCTCGGCAAATGGTTCTTAAAATATGTAGTTGATTTTGCCATTAAAACTATGCCATTTTTGATAATTGAGCGTTATTTTTGGATTCTGACATTTGCCAGATAGTGACTGCCAAAACATACCAGGATAGAGACAACACAAATAAAAGAAACCTACGAAGAACCGCACTTCACATTATTTAGGTCTCCAGAACAGTGTCAGTGAACTAAGTCTAGTAAGACGGAAAAACTGCAAGACGGAAAAATCGGTCAAGCAAAAAATCGCATCAAAACACGGCAGGACTAACATAATTGCTAACAAAAAATTTTAAAAAATTAAAGAGCTGTGATGTTAAGACTTCGAACTATATTAAAAATGGCAATTGCTTAACCGAGTTAAAACATAGCCACCAAATTGTGGGAAAAATCTGGCGTCGACCCGCTTGATGCACATCAGAATTGACAAAAAAAAAAGAAGAGACAAAAACTGACCGAATTTGTTTCTAAGTGTCAAAGTCTTCTAATTTGATGTGCAGTTTCAATTCAATTTCTCAACTGAAGACTAAGCTTCAAAGTACTGCAAGATAGCAATCGCTCTCATGAGGTGTGAAAACCCAAAGCACAATGACTTGACTGCCGGACTTCTGTGTATATCCCGTTTGTTTTGATTTTGCTCTTTTGACATTGACCTATATACTGTGCGTTACACAATGAGTGAAAGAAGTTAAATTCCAATCAGTTGAACGAGTGAGTGAGGTGAGTCGGATGTGAAACCTGAAAGTCATATGACAATTTCTGACCTACAATTCGAAGAATTTTCATCGATGAAACAAGAGAACTAGACCTAGAACTGACAACAAGTGAGCTTAAAAAACCAGTACACGACCACAATCACTACTCCATTTGACTTGAAAATCATCAAAAGGTGAAACGAATTACATAACACATCAGGAGGAGTCATGACATGCAACTCCAAGAATTTTCATCAACTAAACAAAAAAATAGGACCAGATGGGATTATGAATGGTTTTGGAATACCATTCAGAAAGAAATCCGATAAAAATCAAAAAAAGGTAAAAATTGAAATCAAATAGCCCTATGTGAACAATAAACAACAAGCAGGAAAGTGAATTTTTGTTCAAACATTGTTTTATCAATCAATTTCAAAAAATGTTTAAAAAATTTACGCCACAAAACCGCCTACATTTTCGATCCACGTCCTGATTCGTCGTGAGCAAAATCAACATTTCCTATTGATTTCAACAAACACGAAAATGTGTAAACTAATCTTAAAAAAGACCGTCTATATCTGGAAGCATCTCTGAGCAAACAGAGTTGAAACGAAAACCATTCTTTTGTCTTGGAACATTTATTCCTCACCTCACCATATTTGATCAAAATAAGATTAATCTTCACATTCATGTTGTAACGACAAAAATACGAGCATTGATATAAACATAGCTGGCAGATGGCCAGAAAATAGCAGCAATAGCTTCGTAAATCTGCAGTCTCAAAAAACAGTAAAAAAGACAGACCAAAAAAATCGTCTTTTCATTGAAGGCTGATTTGTTATATACTTTGATTAAAAATCTGTATAAGGTTTTGCTGCCTCTACTAGCTGCTCTCAAATAACCTTCATTTAGAGTGACACACACCCATTTGACCTTATCTCTTTGAATTAAAGTAAAAAAAGTCAATTTCAAAGTGAGGAAGTCATTTTTGAGGGTGAGGTAAGTCAAGTGTGACCAAAAATTTAATCACGCGAATGAACGAAAAAACTCGCTCCGCTAAGGGCGAAAAATGACGTCACGCATACACTTCAGTTGAAATTGCATGAGCGAATGAACAAAAAGCAGATTTGAATTGATTGTGACGTCATATGGTCGTAACAAAAATCGCAAAAAAAACCAAGAGAAGGTCAATAATAGCCCCAGCTATCGCTGTGCGGCTATTAAAAAACAGGCTAGGAGATAAAATATAACCAACTAACGTCGGGCTAAATGTTCTCAAACGACCGACGAGCGTTTGGCTTTGTCAGTAGCTAGCAAAGTTTAGTGAAGCTACCTTAGGCTTGATTCGACTCAGCAAATTTTAGTTTTCTAGCCTTATTAGTAAATAAATCAAATTAAAAACCAATATTTTAAAAATTTGCAAGATTAAAAAGAAAAGCTCCAAGATTTAGCAGTGAGAAAGTTCAAAACTATTTTTTGTCTCTGGAGTTATGTCAAGTAACCCATCTGCAAGACTTGAAAAGCTTAGTTGGCCAGTAATGGTCGTAAAACTCGGAAAAGGACAAAAATAATCAAAAATTTTGAAAACAATCGCAAATTTTAAAAATCGAGCTAAAATTCAAGATATTAAAATCATTAAAACCATTTCATTGTCTCAAGAGACTATCCAGTATCCATATTTTAAGCTTTAAATAGTTTCACTGGCTCATAAAGATACAAACAAATTTGGAACATAATAAAAACTTTCCGAAAATTTGGAAAATTAATTTTTATCAAAAAATTGCTTCAGCTGGAGTCATTTAAAAATTGATAACCATTCCATTAACCCTATGAACTATGCAAGAGCTAATCATCAAACTTGGAGGCTGTCCCTAGGATCCTGGTGCTAAAAATTATTTAAAAAAACTCAAAAGATTAAAAACTTGAAAAAATTGCAATTTTTTTCAAAAATTGCTGATATAAAAATCTTGAAAAACATTTCATTGCATATAGAAGCTCTGCAGTAACCTGTAATCAAAGCCTAGAAAAGGTTATGTGGCTCTTGAGGATGGAGAAACCTAAAAAATTGCAAATTTTAAAATATTTGAAAAAAATGCAAGTTGCAAAAAAAAACTGCTAAAATTTGTGATTAAAAAAAAGTGAAAACTCATCCAGGACCAAAAAAACATTTTCCAGTAACTTATTATCAAAACCGAACGGATATTTTCTGTTAGGCTGAAAAACCTGAATAATGACAATAAATGTCAAAAAATTGAAAAAAAATTGCAAGTTTTGTAAAAAAAAAATTCTTGAAATCGTGGTGTTGAAATCTTGAAATCATTTAGAAACTATACAGTAACCTGTAGTCAAACTCTAGAGAAGTTCCTCGGCTCTTGAGCCTGAAGAAAACTAAAACCCCACAAACATTTTTCAAAAATTGAAAAAGAAAAGTTTTTTCAAAAAAATTGCTAACATATAAATTTGTCATATTAAAAAATTGAAAGCTATTCCATGGCAAATTAAATAGCTTCTACCAGTTTATCCCGTTTGAGGACAAAAAGTCAAATGGGTCAGACGAACAATCAATCGGTCAAGCGAAAAATCGCATATTCGTTTCCAATTAAGGAGAGCAATTAAAAATCAAGTTTCCAGCATAAAAATGCAATTAAAAAATCAAGTTACCAGTATAAAAATTGAGCCAGATGGACGAAAAACTGCTAAATACAGCAATTTGTATGCGCAGTTCTCTCAAAAATTGTTCTTAAAGTCGAAACCTCGCTCACTGAATGCAGCGCATAATCAAAAAACTTCTCTCGCTCAGAAAAATTAGTTCACCCAACAATTTTGCTCACTTTTGCTATTACGTTAAAGCTCCGTTTAACAAATAGTAATTCCGGTAAAGAAAACCAATACTCCTCTTCGAGTCGTAAAAACCTCAAGAAAACCAATACTTCTATTCCAGTCGTTAAAAAGGCAGCGCCCCAATACAATTCAAATTCTTTCTTTGAAACGTGAAAAAAGGAGTGTGCCTAAAAATATCCGTTGAGAGGCTGACGGCACTCAGAAGTTTTCATCTGTAGTTCAAAATTGTTAAAGCAAAAGACACATTCAATACATAGCCACTTTTTCATAACAGTAGCTTAGATCTATTCTGTTACGGCCCCCAAGGCGCACGTGCTATTTTTGTACATAAAACTTAACCAGAAATTTGACAACCATGCACTTTCGTTATTTTAAAACGTGCACGTTTCGTGTGTTAAGCGAAGTTACGTGACTCTGCAAAAGTCACGTCAAAATTTTGACTTAATATCGAACCTCTTCGCAGTTTTCGATAAACGCCAGAGGTTCTCAGTTACTTCAAGCAGAGTCAAGTAACCTATATATAATTTGTAAGGGTAAAAAAAACTAGAGGACGAAACAGAAAATATTCGTAGCTTTCAGAATTTAGAAAAAATATCACAACATTGTTTACCCCCGCCGTTAATTTCGACACTTCACAATATAGTATACAACAATGTTTGCATAATAGGTTACAAAAATGTAAATTGAACTTACCAATGCAGTTCAAAGCAAAGCTGTCATCTGTCGCTTCTTCAATTGTCCGATACTTGATTCAATAGCATAATACAGATCAATCAAATCAGAAGTAACATATCAGACAACACGCGCTAATTCTCAA
The DNA here is from genome assembly GCF_964194025.1 of Convolutriloba macropyga. NCBI lineage: Eukaryota > Metazoa > Xenacoelomorpha > Acoela > Convolutidae > Convolutriloba > Convolutriloba macropyga. The sequence goes on from NC_134475.1 coordinate 64,078,593, forward strand.
CTTAGTTCCAATGCATTCTCAGTCCAATTCGTTGTTTCACTTCAGCATACTTCATCTGAAATATTGACAAGTAAACAGACACTTGACATATATCGCTACTTGTTCACGTTTGGCGACCTGCGGTCAAACAATGGAACAAAAGGTATTAGAGTAATATCACTTCAAAACAGATCAACTATTCAACACAGAGTAGCAGCTGTTGTAGGGCGAAAGGGCAACATATATCAAAAATCCCAGCAGAAACTATAGCTAGCACGACCTCGATTTAAAAGAATCGCTTCAAATTGCGTTGTATTTAATTTGAAACAATTACATCAAATTTACCGAAAATTTGGGATAATCGCAGCATAGCCCGCATGATCAACAAATAACCGAAAACCAACACAAAAAAAATCATAATTTAAAAAAAACGCTGTGACAATTCCTTGTAGCATAAGCTAAATCAAAATTTAGATATCGCCATCAGATTATTTTTTACATCTCGCATTGAACTCAGTTTTGCTCAATAATTTAAAAGTTTTCATAGCACGACAAAGACTTTATAACAATCCGAAAGTGTATTATCAAAATTTGCCCTCCTGGGCTTCCATTTTCTGAATGATTCTACTGAGGGCTTTCTTGGAGTCTCCCTCTGGAAAGTTGCTCATGTCGAAGTACTGCGGAGCAATGGACACTAGCCACTCTGGCTTCGAATCTGTGACTGTGCGGATGTAGTTCTTAGTAGTCAAAACGAACTCATTGTAGATAACCCAGTCTGGCTTATGGTCCAGACATGTTGAGGGATGCAACTGCACCACCTGGAAACATTTCACCCCTTTTGAAATTTTTAGCTTTTTTGAGCACGTATTATATAGAGACACTTATCAATCCTTTGACGTATTTTGCGGAGTAGATGTGAGAACAAATAAATTTGAGCAGAATAAAATTACCCTATGAAGTCAAAAAGATTTCATTCAAAATGTCAGAAAATCGAAAAAAGAGGAAAAGTGAAAAAATTTATTCGACAAGTAAAAAAACCGCAGGACAAGTCCTCAAATACAATCCAAATAATTGACGTAGCTAATGATCCTTACAATTGAAAAATTTTCAGCAGCATCAAGCTAAGACGATGAACAAAGCCCCAGACCATGTATGCGCAAAATGAACAAAAATCAGAAAAAGCAAAGAGAGTTTTTTTTCCAAGATTAAGTGTTTAAGAATTCCTAAAAATAACACTTTAAGAAAATATTGATCTTAGTGTTCTTAGCATCAGTAAATAATACAACAACTCTGCGCTAATCAAGGACAAGCAAGGTAAAAAGGAGGCAAAAACTGAGGAAAATTTGGAAATATTGACTTGGAAATATTGCAAAAAAATACTTAAGTCACTGGCGCAAAAGTAAGAAAACCACGTAACTACATGAACTATAAATGAAGGCAAGATTCGCAAAATCGCATATCGAAAACAGTTAAATGAAACTAATAACAAAAAGTTGTAGCGAACAATTTTTCTAAAATTACTCCGCAATAGAAGGCCGATGAAGGAAATCAAAAACAAGTTAAGATCAATGACTCAATTATTATTTTTAAAAAACCGATGTCAAAATCTTAAAAAATCTAGCAAGATCTTAAAAGATCTTGCTCAGAACTCAAACGACCGATCGAATTCATCACTCAATAACAACCGATAAAACCTGCTATCTATGAGATTAAGTGATAAAACAGCAATAAGTACAACAAACACTAACAAAACTAAAATACAGTAAAACGAATAGCATGTTATTCAAAGAAAAAACAGCTAGCAACTCAAACGATTAAATTGATCAATAAAGGCATCCTAAGCAACCGGTGACACTTGTCATTCAGGCGACTAAGAGAAAACAATCGAAGTCAACCCATAGAAAATTAGCTTTGAACTTAAACAATTAAATCGGTTGCAATAGTTCACATTAGCTATCTATGGGACCTGTCTCGAATAAAATCAAACGTTAAGACAACAAAAAGTACAACAAACACTCTCAAAGTTCAAAAATCTTTAAAATATTCTAATAGTGTAAAAGTCATGAAAACCGTTAACCATAAACACAGACAACTTATTAGGTTCATTTATTCCCCAGTAGCAACCAATCTGGTCATTAATGATACTAGATGAGAAAACACCCAAATAGACAAGAAAATAGACGCCGTTGACGCGCTTGACGCACATGGGGATTGAAACAGAAAAAAAAGGAGATCGAAACTGACCGAACTATTTCTGCCTTTTTCAGTGCAAAAATTGTTTTAATTTGGGGTGCAGTTTCACCTAGATTCTTAAACTATACTTATTTCATCTCCTAAACTAAAAACTATTAAGCTTAATACTAATGTCAGCTAGCAATCGCTCTAATGAACTCTGATAACCTAATGTCTTAATGACAGGGCTTTATCGGTTTATCTCCTTTCTTTGATTTTTCTCTTTTGACTTTGACCTGACTCACTGCATTACGTAATTCAATGAGAGGAGGAAATTAAAACCCATTCAGTTGAAACAGTGAGTGAAGTAAGTCAGATATCAAGCGTGAAAATTGTGATTTATGTTAAACGAAAAACGTGATCAAAAAGTAAAGGAAATTTAAAAAAAGGAGAGCGCCTAAATAATAGCCGTTGAGAGGCTGACGGCGGCTATTAAAAAGTACTTGAAAACAAAATCACGCTTCAACCTATTGGCTTTTTTGGTCCCTTTACTACTCCAACGTGATTACAATCACCACACTAAATTGACTTCTCACTGACGTGAAAAAGCCGAACAAAGTGAACAGATCATAAGAAAACATAGCCGGCAAATTAACGGAAAATAGCCGCGATAGATGATTGTGGCCTACCATCAATTGAAACAACTAAAGAAATAAGATTGACCACCAGCTTTTTAATAGACCACTAGACTTTTTGGGTTAGGTTCGGACTGTCATTTTATGAGACTCATTTGCTCTACAAGGAAAAAGCCCTAATGGAGCTTTTTTTCAAAAATAATATTTGATATTAAAACTCAAGAAATTATTATTCAGGAATTAGGGCATATAAGTTTGGCACTGCTTAGATGCACACTATTGACCTTTAATTAGTAAATGTTCAAAAAATTTAAAAATCCATAGGTGACTTCAGAAGTCATTTTTGTACTGAGGTAAGTCACGCAATTGACCTAAAAGCAGAAATGACGTCACGAACAGAAATTTTAACTGCAAAGCAGTAGAAGTCACTGAAGTCATTGAAAAAGTCAATTACAAGAAGTCAGGGTAAGACGAAACAAAAATCTGTTGGACGATTTTAAAAAAATCAGGAGCGCAATAATAGCCGCCTGGAATTGCTGACGCGGCTATTAAACAGCACACCAATACGATTCAAATACTTTGAACTGTAAAAAAAAAATAGGAGCGTAATATTTGCCGGCTGAAAAAATGAAGCGTCTATTAAAAAGTAGTACTCTTATTTCATATTTTGTTTTAAAACTTCGATGACTGCATTACATACCGTCTTCGGGTCTGAGGTCGCATTTTAAGCAAAATAGTTTCGGATTATACCTATTAATCGTCTTAATCTCATATCACTAGGACACCCGTTACAAAATACGTCAAAGGACTGATCTCAGTTTCCTAAGAAATTCTGATTCAATGTCTGGCTCTCAAGCAATTTACAATATTCAGGACCACCTCGCAGAGGTTTTTTTAGAAATTCAATGGCCAATGATCACCTTTTACGGGGGACGGTCATACCCACCTCCCCCATACTGGTACACAACTATTTCATACTACTAAGCTATACGACAGAGTCAGACAGAGGTAGGAAAAAGCAACGATGTTGAAGTTTTGGAGGAACTTTTGTTTGATGTTTATTTTATTTGATCTATTCTGTTTCGACCCCTCCCCCCCCCCCGCTTAGTGAGCATAAATGTTTTATGACCCCCAGGCGCATGTGTTATTTTGTTACATAGTAACGTGCTATATAACAACATAATTTGTATTTGGGGGTCATAAAAAATACTGGGGGGGGGGGGGGGGGGGGGACAGAATAGATCCATTTTATTAATTGACTGGATGAGACCTGGTGATCTTTGACAGTGAGGTAGTGTCCACTTCTCTGTAAATGCGCAGTCTGCATGAAGAATCCAGTGACAAGTGCCTTTCTAATATTGATGTAGTAATCTCTGCTGGCGAAGTCAGTGCTCGCTCTCTTCAGTTCAAATCGGTCCATGATTCTAGCCAGTTGGAGACGGACATTGTCCGCAGACTTGAGGGTCCTGCAACGATCACAGAGCCCCAGCAGGGACTAGAAGTTACTAAAGTTCAATCACAACCATTAGTACATCATTACATTCCTGTAGAATCAAAAGCACCACCAACAAACCAACTATTTCTGAAACCCATAATTCTGAGTTTAGATTAGAACAGACAAATTTGGTTGCTGATCCAAAAATAACTGTTGAACCCAAAATTACAGAACCATGATTTAATCACCGATATTTTTAAAACCCGATCTCAAAATGCTAGAGGAAAAAAAATCTTTTGACAAAGCGATTGTAAAGACACCTGTAACTGCAAACCTCTTGAGAAAACCAGAACTTTAAGACAGAACAAGGGTGAAAAAACCCGTGGGAGTTACCAGAAGCCTGATTTGATAATGCTAATACCTCTATTACGAATGCCTCTATTAATAATCATTCTTGAAGTTTTATATCATAATTAAGCAATGACCAGCGAAAACTAAGATAATTTACCCACAAAAATTTCATTAGGATCAAGTGTGCTACCACATTTCCATAGTATCAATCAACCTGGCACAAACTAGAAATACTAATTTCAAAACTGAACTTCAACTTTTACATTTTGACTCGAAAATCGCACATTGAAACTTTGCGGCAGACAAAAATCAAGCTCAAATAGCATATTTCCTTCCTGAAACGTTTCTCGTAAACCCACAAATTGACGTCTCAAGGTTTCTACATTGTTCATATCTGAACAGCTTTGATCTCAAACAAAGACCATGAACTCACCGACCAAATACTTAACAGACGTCTAACGTGACTATTATTTTGCTAACTAAGCTGATTAGATAAACTAATACAACTCCTGTCTCTTAATATTTGATTACTTAGACACCATCGCAAATTAGATCAAACGGATACCTGTCAAAAAGCAATAACTGAACCAATTACTACACTCCCCTAACGTCAGTTCCAACGAAAGGTCGCTCAAACAATTGCCGCCGGAATCATTCAAACAACTGTAGACAATAAATAAACCAACAATTCCGAGTTCAGCTGAGAACGCTTGAAATTGTTTGCAAATCCAAAGGTGTAACACAAAATTACAACAATGATTCATCTACGGGTACGTCTATAGTATAGAACTCAATCAATTAATTAGAGACAACCGTTGATTTTTTTCTTGGTGGCGAGTGACCATTTTATAATCGATAATTTGGTACCTTTGTAAAGGTAAATGTGGTGATGGCTACAGCCACGGGCTATATAATCGGTTAACAGCTGGAAAATGTCAATTAGTTCGTTAACTCGATTTGACTATTTGCGATCCTCAATGACCAAATAAGCAATTTCATTGTAGTTCGTAATCTGCTCTGATTTGATTCTTAAAGTCATAAGAAATACTGAATTGTTACATAAGGCTCTTGGAACAAAAAAAATGCAAAACTACTGAAAAAGTCAAATAAAAGCGTCAAAACACGCCGTTTCACCCCAACGTGCACTATATGAAGCTATATGTTTATTATGTGTGGACTATATGTTTATTAAATATGAACCGACCTGTAATTGATGAAGTTGTCATAACACCACTGAGGGTCATCATGGTTCTGTTTAAAAGCATGGTACACATTGAGAAGAGTAAGATGATCTCCGTCAATGTGAGCGAATCGCATTTTGGCTTCATCGGCCGCCTTCTTGAGGTCATTCGGTCGCATGAAACACTGTGGGACAGACAGCATAGAGACTATTGACAAGATCTCGTTAGAACAGTTGTAGTCAGCAGAAGCAATCAGCATCTAAATAACGATGAAATTAATCAATCAACTCGTTAACACTGTCATTATAGAACTTTCTTTTTCCTAACTCATAATACAATACACCAGCAGGGAGATAAAGGCAATGTTCAGCCAATTTTTGCCGACTGATACCTTCTTCGGAGACACAAAAGTGGTATCGTTGTAAAACCTTTGAAAAATTAAATCAATCCATGAAGCAACATTTTTAATTTTTTGATTTCTTGAGGCGATAATGAGGTTTAAATTCTCCAAATGTTTCACTTTTCTTGACTTTTCACTTTATGCAATCGGAACCGAAATACATCAAGGACCTAAATAGCTACTTCATATAGTAATAAAAATATACTGGAAAATCTATGTTTAATAGAAATCTACTACAGTCTGTTGCTTTAAAAGTGAATCAAATTACATAAAACACACTTCAGATATGAAGAAGTATATACCTTTGCAATCATTTCATGTTACGATATCAAGGGGAAAATATTTAAACTGTTAACAAACCGCAATAGGGACTTGGCCAGAAAATAAATTTAACTGTATTAAAACAAAATCAAACATAACAGACTAACGTCGGGCAAATTATTATCAAACGACCGGCGAGCGATTGGCTTCGGTAGTATGCGTAACATATGAGCGTTAATGCATAAGACTCAGAGAATTTAATGACCTGTTTTTTAAGACTAAAAGTCAAATAGGTCAGACGAAAAATCCTCCGTTAAGCGACAAATTGCATTAAAAAGACCATAGGACTAATATAATTGCTACAAACTTTGCTTAAAAGCATTTAATGAAGTCACTTTTCAAATATAAGATTTAACCAAAAAAAGAGTTCAAATTACATTAACATACGGCTTAGATGGAATAACACAGATCCGGTATTTTTCAGTTGTCAATTGATAAAGCATTTTAAAAAGTCGCGAACCATTCAAACAATTTATCTAAATTATTCGAATATTATCCCCTTATTTGTGCTTATCCTCAACGGATGACGCATACTTTGTTACAAAAATTTAGGCTGCAATAATGTTAATTTAATAATCTTAATTTAGGCTGCAATAATCATTTCAGGGTCTGATTAAGCTTTCCATGCAATTTTCAATAAGTTCCATTTTTTGAAAACTTTTGAACATTCACATCTAAAAAATTTTTATTGTCATTTTTTTGTCACTTTATTGGCAAAACTGAACTTTAATTTTTTTATAATAAAAAACAAACCGGCCGACTCTCGAACGAAAGGCGGGGGGATTAATTCAGATAAGTAGCTTAAAAAATGTTTTAATGCAGCAAAAAATCCGAACGCAAAGGGGTTCGAACCCACGAGCTCCAGGATAGCAGTCTGACATATTACCCACTAAACTACAACTGCTTTGATACTCAAACCCTCAAACTAGTTTTTATATTAGCTAGAACTTCTATTCCGGAGAGAGCAATTGAGATCCGTTAAAAATGAAGTGGAGTGTGAAAAAACACTTTGAAGTTACTCAAAGTATATTCTAAAACAAAAGCGCAAAACCAGTCAAAAAAACTTGCAAAAAAGACATGTTTACCATAATTGCATCAAAATTTGTTCGAGAGCAATTAAATACTTAAGGGGAAAAAATCATCCAAATAACGTATAGTTCGATGAAGTGCTCATGCGGCAGTGTTTGATGAAGGTTCTGATAGCAGGAAATAGATATTTTCAATAATTTAGGTGTCAATTTTAGCAGGTATTTTCTATTAAATCGGGATACCATTCTATAATTTATCACATATTTAAGAGTTTCTCGGAGATTCAACACTTCTATGTCTCGAAAAATAACGCTCGACACAAATTAATTTAACAAAAAAATTCAGGATCATCAAATGGTCCTGAACCTCATCCCCCTTTTAATGGGGTTTTTGAAACAATAATCTCAAAATGTGATCAATTAAAAATCATGACCAGACTAATCAACTTGCTAAAAATTCAGGCTTCAATTTTTAGAATTTTTTCTTGCTTTGTACGCCCGAAGAACACTTCATCGATTAATACGTTATTTGTTAGAAAAATTTCAACTTGTGGCCCGTCTTTTCAGCATTTTATATTGGTTCTTTTGCATGTTTGCATGGTTTTTCAAGCTTTTAGGATAAATCCATTTTTAATATTTTAGTTTTTTCTGATATTTTCACGCTTAATATACTCTATCGACGATTTCTCCATTTTTATCTTCTCATCCGAACAATGTAATCTTCAAAAGAGTACTATCCGTAAGAATTTTCAGTTTGTCGCAAATGGTTGCGGAAAATCATTAGAGTATGTTTCACTAATCTTACGGAATATTTCCGGTCTCGTACAAAGATTTCTTAATTCTAATAAAAATCTTCAGATATCGTTATTTTCACTTTCTTAAGGCAATAGATTTTTCAAGCAATTCATTAAAAATCAGAATCATTAAAATTTTTCTTAGAATTGTTAAATCTTGTTCAAATAACTTTATAAGAATAAAGTTTGAGGGACGAGAATAAAGTGACAATTCGTTGTCAAAGTTGCTATAAAACACTAGTTAATTAAAGGATTTTTGGTATTTTAATCTTTGATATTTGTATCTCTAGAAGCTCGATAGCCGTGAAAAATTGAAGATAGATAAAATTGGAGGAACCTTAACTTAAACGTATCATAACTGCTTCGAAACCTTTACTCGATAAACTAACAACCTTGGCCCCTTCAAAGAAGTTTTCCAATTTGCGTTTAATAACAACTTTGACAACTCACAAAAACAAGAATGCAGCAATTATTGACCTTTGATAATTAGCGCTTTCATCATACACGTGAATAACTGTGACGAATGGATAAATCAGAATATACTTATTTATCTTTTTTCTATTAATTTTGTCTTTTCATTTTTTACTTTTCTGATGGGTTGAGACATTATGTGCTAACGCACGTTACCAATCCTCCTTGTTGCTGCTCATTTCAAGTTTTGTTTACTTCAAATGCAGCTCAATTTACTAACCTTAGCTAGTTGGGGATCCAGTGGGAACTCTGCCATCATACTTCCGAGTGGTGTCAGGTCTCCGTTGTCATCCAATGCATTGAGATAGTTGAGCAATTCGAGGGCACGCATTAGTGTCTCGGGAGCAGGGGGGTCCATGAAGTCAAAGTGGACTAAGTCGTCAATTCCTGCAATTTACACAATTAGCAAATTCAGAACATAAACAATCAACAACCGATTAACGTCGGAAGAATTGCTCATTTATTGCCGCGGGGCTGGCTTTGATTTACCAAGCCTAAGCTAAGGGAGGCTAGTTAGGCCGAAGAACGCGCGGGCGAAAACAGTGGTGTTCAAAACTACCAAAAAAGCTGTTTATCTTAACAAAAGCCAAATATGTGGAACGAAAAACGACCAAGTGAATAATCTGAAAACTCCGGGTGGGGTGGGGGTCAAATCCCTTTACCACTATGAATTTAAAGGTTTCGTACAGCAACGCTTTTCAATTTATTTAACTAATTGCCTAAATCAAAATTCTAGATTGCTAAATTAAAATAGATTTGTCTTTTTAGGATGCTACCGTAGCAGTCCAAAACTGCGTAAACATGACCGACTAACATTGGGCGAACAGCGCTCAAACGACTGGCGAGCGGTTAAGTTTGTCAGTAGCTCGCTAAGGTTTAGGGAGGCCAGCTTTAGCTTAATTGAAAGGTTAAACTTTAAGAGCCACCCTTCAAACCATGAATTTACGTCTCCTCAACAGTTTCGGTGCATCGCATACTCAGAGACCTGTAAACCTTAAAAAACGGGGCTCGGCAAAAACATTTAAAACACTCACATGCACATTTTATTCAAAATGCCGAAAGTCTGCAGTGCCAGAAGTTAAAATGCCAGAAGTTGAATTTCGTTGACTTTCGTCATTTTAAAACGAGCAAGTTTTGTGTTTTAAGGAAGGTTGTGTGACTCTGCAGAAGTCACTTCGAAACTCTGACTTAAAAACTCGAACCACTTCGCAGTTCTTGATAACCGCCTGAAGTTCTTAGTGACTTCAAGCAGAGTCACGTAACGATTACTTCGTCTATTCAGATATAGAAACAATTATATGTAAAAAACTTCTAACCAAGTTTTTTGAGCTGCAACACAACCATGCCCAGATTACTTCTCAGAATTTCTGGATAAGTATTCTCTTGCATCTCGCTCTTGTACGCATTCTCTGTGTAGAGTCGGAAACACTTGCCCGGTTTTGTTCTCCCAGCTCGACCTGCCCGTTGCTGTGCAGACGCTTTGCTTATTGGAGAAACCAAAAGTGACTCGACACGGATTCTGGGATTATATACCTGAAACATTATCGACGTTGTCCCTTTTTAATTCTTGATATGTAAAATGTGGATCTTTTCCGTTTGTGCCCCCAGTAGGTTATGCTACCTCCAGTTTCAGAAATTGTGTCATTACATAGTAAATTATTGTGTAAAAATATGCACGAGCAAATAACGCGCACCCACAAAGCTGATGGGAAGGGGGGGCACAAACGGAAAAGATCGTAAATGTTTTCAGGAAGTCATAGCGTCCACTGTACAATTCCATTATTACAATACATGATAAACATCTAACATTTGATTCGCAAATCATCATCCTATGGACTGAAAATTGTACACAATCCCTGTGGGACTGTTTGCCACAATTTACTCAGAGACACGTGTCGTTGTCATTTTCAAGTTAGTTTTTCTGCCTGTGGTGGATGACGGACGAAGAACTTTGGCAAGCGAGGTCACTGAGATAGTCGAAATGACCAAAGCGAATGACAGTACATTTTGTATCTTTCGTGTTACCGGCGAGTAAATTGAGAACGTTTGACATCGTCGTTTGACATAGCACTGTAACAGACCTCGCCTCAACCACTTCGCTCAGCTGTGGAGACAGATATAGTTGAGCTGGATGCTACGGTCACATGCAGCTATTTCGTCCCCATGAGCGAAAAGCAGAACCTGAACCAGATTCCTGACTAATTGACCAATGAGAATAGCAGACAAGTCTCGTCTCAAACAAGTTCGAGGCATTTAACCCAGTTGGGGAACAGAAACATTATTTTCTGATTTGGACATTGTGGAATGAGGGCTGCTCCTGGCACTACTTGAACCACTTTCCAGGGAACTACTTTAAGACAGCACTCCACTTTCACTTTTTTAACCAGCAATCACAGAAATGCAGAATGGCAGCAATTTACAAGTTTTATGGCTTATAACCATAATAGGAATTCTGGAGAAATCAAAACTTTATTAAAAAGCAAAGAACATAGGAACCAGATTGGTAACTGATTCGAACTTGAATAGTACAAATTTTAACATAAACAGAGTATGAAGAAACAGCTAAATTCATTTCGATTGAGTCCAGCTATTAGAAACCACTTGTTGATCGGAAAATTAATTTGATGATGATGAGATGGCTTAAAGCTACCATCTTTCAGTAAAAAAAAACTTTACTTTCAAAATATGACCAAAGTGCAGCAGATCTCGCAGTTCTCCATGTCCTTTTTTTAAGAACGTCGGCCAGATTACGCAGATGCATTATGAAATTATGAGATAATTTACGTGAATAAGAAAACTCATTTTTAGGGTTTTCTAGGCTGTGAGATATCGCTTCGTTTGATATCCGTGTCAGTAAGAATGATTAATTTTTAATGCCATAGAATCGCTGAGAGCTGGCGAAGAGAAACGAACGACTTTCTGTGATGATGATCAAATGAACCAAATCCTCATCCTTCGCATACTCAGTGCTGATGGCTTCAAGACCATAGCAATAAAAATCCTCAGAATACCACACTAATGTTTGCCACCAGCTTTACTGCACTTCACGTGCGGTAACGCATAAACAAAAGCTAAGAAGTTGAGGCAAACTAAAGATTCAGACGACTATTTGAAAATTTTTTGAACTTTCTTATCGCAATCCTTGGTACAACTGAAAAGCCAATTACTCAGAATACCTGCAAGATGCCAATATTTAAAGAACTCACACGACTGGTTTCTGTTGTTGCAAGTATCTTAAGCTTTGACAGGCTAGCCTGACTGGGTGGGGCGAACAAGAATGGTGGGTTGTAAAGAAGGGCATGGGGGTCTAGAATGATACAAACTAGAATGTGAAGAATATGGACACAATGTAAGGAACGCCGTAACGAAGACTATTTCTTGATTTTTGAAAGTTAAAAATCAAACTGAAAAAAATCAGGAAAAACGAATACATTTATTTCATTGTTCAGCATTCGAGACATTCAAAAGACAAGACAACGAGTCAACCGAGACAAAGATTCATCCTCCCAAACAGAACAAAAAAAAGCAGAATTCAAACATCGAAACATTGCAATATTTCGCAAAAAAATGGTCGAAAAATTTTTAAAGACTGCATTTATGAAAAAAAAATTAAATGTTTTCCGAAAACTTAACGCTAACAAATGATTGAACTTTTATTGAAACGAAAACAAAGTCCCTCATGTCGCACAAAAGAACTTTAGTAATTAAAACAAAAATACAGACAAAAAAACAGAAAAATTGGAAAAAAAACTACCAAAATCGGATTAGCTTATGTACAATTTTATACAACAAAATTACATCGAGGTAGAAGGAGGCGTTGCGTATATGAATTATTAAAGGGAAATTGCCATATTAACTGATTTTTGACAAAAAGACGGCTGAAAGATCCAAAAATGAAGAAATTAGAAAAAAGCCAAAAGTTAACTAAAAAATCAAGAAATATGTGCCCGATTTTGAACTTGAAACGCATTTTCAGGCTCTGCAAAACTACATAAAAACCAAATTACAAGCAAAAAAGCTGGGCCACTTAGACGAAAAAACGGCTTAAAACGGTTATCTATATGTGCCATTCAGGCAAAAACCGCTCTTCAAAGTCAAAAAGTCATCCACTAAAGGCAGCGTATGATCAGAAAACTTTTATCGCTGAGAAAAAATTAGTTAACACGGCAATTTTTCTCACTTTTGCTTTTAGATCAAAACAGCGTCTGAACGAATAGTACTTCCGGTAAAAAAAACCTTAAGAAAACCAACACTCCTCTAGTCATAAAAAAAGCAAGAGAAGCCAATAATAGCCCCAGCTATCACTGTGCGGCTATTAATAAATTTAATAGTATTTCTCTGCGTTGTTCCTACCTTCTGCTTGGAGAATCCTGGATCTATCACAAAAACTACTCCATCAATTGTGAGGGAGGTCTCAGCAATATTAGTGGATATAACACATTTGCGACCGATTGCACCATTGGGTCTGTCTGCAGGGGCTGGGTCGAAGATTCTCTGCTGCAGGTTGGGCGGCAATGTCGAGTAGAGAGGAATAGTGCTCAACATTCCAACATCCGGACCTATCAAGTAAAATTGTAAAACATAACCTATTAGCGTCGGGTAAATTGCTCTCAAATGACTGACGAACAATTGGTTTCGGTACTAGTTAGCTTTGGCTCAGTCAGGCTAGCTTAAGCTTGGGAGGGGGAAGAGAAGGAGTAGAAAAACGGATTAGAAATTGACCATTTTGTCTGGAAATATTTTACTGTTCACCGATGCACCTGGATTTTTTTTTTTGGGGGGGGGAGGGAGGGAGGGAGGGAGGGCTGGATTGGGAGGAGACATGGGCGTACTCCGTAGTTGGGCTGTATGTGCGCGGTCAAGCGTAGGAGTGTGAAACTGGGTGAACGAGTGAACTTATGAGCAACACTCAGCTAATAAATTAATAAAATAACTTTGGAAGATAACTGACAATTGCTACCCATCGCATGGAAATATTATAACCTTCATTTGCAAAATTATGGTCGGATACTACCTCCCGCAATTATAAGCATACCCAATAGCAATTAACAGTAATCAAAGCCTGAGCACACGAGAATGTGCAACTTTTTCACCATTTATCTCACCTAAATTATCAATTTCTTTCTGCAATCGTTTGCATGCTTCTTCGATTTCTTCCTGTCCGGTCAAAAACAGTAAGATATCTCCCTTGACCTCTTCACACATGTGAATTTGGACCACTGTACGTATGGCGGCCTCCAGGTAGTCTCTGCAATCAAAACAACTAACCATTATTCTTTCAACAGGTCGCGTTAGATACCTCATACACAGAAAATACAAGCAAATGTTTCAAACAACGAAGGTAAATATCCAAAACTGCAGAGCACGAAGCGCGTAGGAGTATTAATACAACGACAAACAACTTAATGAAAATACTGATCTAACATAGGTCAACCACAACCGCAAAAATGCATATTTTGCCGATCAACGTGGAGTCTGATTTCGGTGGGGAGGGGATCAGACAATCTCTTCAGATCTTGAACTTACTAGTAAGGCGTAAAAATCTAAGAGAACTGCTCAGCAACTCAATGCCCTACGCACTTGACTTGTTAATCCAATTTTCGAGGACGAAAAAACATAACCGACTAACGTCAGGCCTGGCGAAATGCTCTCAAACGACCGGCGAGCGGTTGGCTTCGTCAGTAGCTAGTCACTGTTTAGTCAGGCTAGCTTAGATTAATTGAAGGGGCGTAACGTGAGCGCAGCCGGGGTGCACCGCAGCGGGGGGTGCAAAAGTCGATTGTGTGGACTGATGTGGGGCGGTGGATGGGTGGGGAGTGGGATCAATTTCCAAGAACCTCCCCTTCACACCACAAGTCTCCAAAACAGTTTCTGTTAATCGCATAGTTGAAAAATAGTGGGCTGAACGGCTCTAAGAGAACTTGATGCAAACTGGGCGCTACCTCTTTATACCGTTTCTGAAGACAAAAGTCAAATGGGTCTGACTTTGCGAAAAATTGCATAAAAGAGACAAACAGGATTAATAAACTTGCTACAAAATGTTTTTGAGAGCAATTGACAAAGATTTCCTAAAAAATGCCTGTGAAGTCATTTATGATTAAAAAAACATTTCTACTAACTCATTGTCATTGAGAGAGAGGGGGGGAGAGAGAGATAAAACGTGAACGAGAAAGAGAAGGAAAGACCCTAACCGACACAGAGAGAGAGAGAGAGATAGGAATATTTTACATGATTGGATTCGACTCTGCAACTTCTATTTTTCTAGCCATATTAGTAAACAAATCATAAAGAAAAAACTTGAAGACAATTTAAAAAAAAGGTTCGCAGTAAAAAAAAGGTTCAAAACCATTTTTTGTCTCGAAAGTTCTGTCAAGTAACCCATCTCCGAGAAAAAGTTTCCCTGGCTAGTAATGCTCGTTGTGTCAGAATGTCAGTAATGTCAGACTCTAGTATCCCAGTTTCAAGCCTGAAATATTTCACTGGCTCAAAGATCCATACACTTGGAACAAGACAAAAATTTTCCAAAAATTTTTAATTTGATCCAAAACTGACTAAAAATGGAGTAAAAACTACTGATCACCATCCCATAAACTCAAGAATCTATGAAGCAGCTTATTATCAAACCTTGGAGGAGGTCCCAGGGCTCCTGGTGCCGGAAAAAATTCGCAAAAACTCTTAAAATTTGTGATATTAAAGTCTTGAAAAACTTTCCATTACAACTATAAACTATGGGTTTGATAAACTATATTATCAAACCCAAAAGGAAGTTCCCTTGCTATTGAGGCTAGAGAAACCTAAAAAATGACAAAAAATTTCATAAAACTTTACGAAATTGCAATTCATTTTAAGTTGAAAATTAATCCATGACCAAAAGAAACTTTCCAGTAGTTTATTATCAAACCCTAACGCGGGATTTCTGACCATTCAGGCTCAAAAAACCCGAATAATGACTATAAATGTCCAGAAAGGGAAAATGGCAAAAACTGTCAAAAAAGCGAAAATTCCTTACGTCATAATCTTGCAAGACAATCTATTACATCTTAAAATTATACAGTAACCTGTTTCCAAACGATAGAGGAGGTTCCTTGGCTCTTGAGGCTGAAGAACCTAAAAAACGACAAAAAATTCAAAACTTTTAAAAAAAGCAAGTTTTATCAAAATTCCTAAAATTTGCTACATTAAAAAGTTGAAAAACTATACCATGGCCAATAAAAAGTAGTCACTAACTTATCATCAAACCTCTGGCCCCTGGGTCTGTGATGATCTGAATAATGAAAAATGAATGTCAAAAATTGGAAAAATTTGCACGTTTTGTCAAAAAATTGCAAAATTCGTAATGTTAAAAAGTTGAAACCATTCCACTGCCACTATAAACTATGCAGTAAACTAGGAGGATTTGATACGTAGGACAGATAGAAATCAAGAAAAGTATAGTTTAAAATTAAAAATTTGTATAAATTTTCGTTTTTAGCAAAATAGTATGAGTTTGCGTTTTTAGCGAGCCGTTTGTCGTCAGTAACTAGAAACGAGTCGGGGCACCGAGGGCTGATGGGGGTGGGGCACAACAGTGGGGTGGCGTAAGGGTAACAGCGTGCGGGGGTGGGGGCAATATTGGGAGGTCAACAGTGGAGGGGTGTTCAACCTCTAAGAACCGTCCTTCAAACCATAAGTCTCCAAAACAGATTGAGCTGAAACAGAGCTGATTAGCTCCATGAGCACTTCATACCGCCGGGCGCTACCTGTTTATCCTGTTTTTGAGGACAAAAAGTCAAAAGCGTTAGACAAAAAATTGGTTACGGGGAAATCGCATAAGACCGACAGGACTAACATAATTGCTAAACTTCGTTTGAGAGCAATTAATCAAATGATCGTTTTAAAAGTCTGTAGTGTAAAAAAACTGCATAACATAGCCGACAGATTGCCAGAAAATAGCCACAATAGCTTTGTAGATCTGCAGTCTCGAAAAAAAAGCAAAAAGACACCAAAAATAGACTTTTCATTGAAAGACGAGATAATATATTTTGATTAAGAATCTGCATCAATTGTTGCTACCTCAATTAGCTGCTCTAAAACCACATTCATTTAGATTGACACACGCTCACTTGACCATATCTCTTTGACTTAAAGTAAAGAAAAGTGAATATCAAAATGAGGAAGTCATTTTTGAGAGTGAGGTAAGTCACAAGTGACCAAAAACTTAATCACGCGAATGAACAAAAAAAATCGCTCCACAAAGAATGAGAAATGACGTCACGCACGCGCTTCAGTTGAAATTGCATGAACAAATGAACAAAAAGCAGATTAGAAGTGGATGTGACGTCAAATGGTCGTAGCAAAAAGCTTGACTACGAAATAAAACATAGCCGGAAGAATTCAGGAAACAACTCAAAATAGAAAAGTAGCCATCTTCACTGAACTAATGCATATTCCACTTAATTATACTAAATATTTTGAAGCAACAGGAGAAATATGAGAAAAATATCTGACAAAAAACACAACCTGATAAAATTGATCTTAAGTGCCAACTCCAGAAAAACTATTGGTAAAGGAAACTGTTATACTGATAGTTTGCAGCAAAATATTAACAATTGACAGCAAACCCAAAAAAAAGGGTTCATAAAATGAAACTCGAAAGGGAAAATCTCTAAAGTTCTCTGCATACGCTAAATGCAACTTCCGAGCCATTAATTCGAGAAAATTTTAATTACATTCTCTCAAAAATCAGTCACCAAACAATAAAAAATTCAAAGAGAAGTCATAAACAAAAATCAAAATCTATGAGCAAAAAAATAATTGGAAGTGTTGTTTAATTTGATGTGATATTAAGTGACATGTGCATTGTTTAGCTTACAAAAATCTTCTAAAACATTATTAGGCAAACAATTTTATCGCCTTTTCTGTCACATCAGTCAGTCATCTAAAAAGAGGGAGAGAAAAATCAGTTGATCGTTGGAAAATGCTAAGAAAAAACTGAAGAAAAAGGAAAATAAAAAAGAAGAAGTAATTTATGTTTGAGAAAATTGCCAGGACTAAATTTGAATTGGCAGCTCATAGTAGTATCACCTAAAAAGTAACGCTCAACTTAGAATTGACTGAGAAAAGATAGAGCAGGAATCGTAAGGTCAGAAGTCAGAAACCAAAAAAACATAGAAAAAACGGCAAAAATTTGCTCGAATTTAACTAATTTTTCTCAAAATTAAAAAACTATCGATCATAACGAACGACCACCAAAACTGCTACCAGAACTAGTTGCAACAACACCGCTCCGCAAACGTTATAAAAAAATTCAAGAAAACAAAAATTGTTAGAAAAGCTTAAAGTAGGCAAAAAGGTAAAAATAGATGAAGGTTGAATCTAAATGTGCAATATTTGCTTCAGATGGTCAAAAGAGTTTCCAAACACACTAATACTAGATTAGATAATTGTTAAAACACCTTTTAACTGAAAAATTGGCATTAAAACTAAAAAACTGTTTTGAAAAAGCCGCACGTGATCAGAAAATTTCGTTCTATTAGCGAAATTTTTTTCAAAACTACTTTTCTTGATTTTAATATATACAATGGTTATCAACGATACGATCAGAAAATCACTCACTCTTCTCTGCTTTTCGATTAGCTCATCCCTTAACCTAAACAAAGTTTTCACATTCGGAATTGACTTTTACATTCTGTTTTAAATACACTCCAAAAAATTATTGATCCAAAATTAAGTACAAATAATTACTTAGCAATCAGGGCCCAAAAACATGACACAGCCATGTTTCTGATGAAAAAATTAAGAAAAGGTTATAAAGATTCGCTTAACTAAAATAGTTTGCAAAAAAATTGTCAAAATATATAATAAATATATTAAAATTGTCATTAAGAAAGTTTCCCTTGAATTTCAAAGATAAGACGTCAAAAAACAAATCAGTTATTAATAACACGAAATTAAACCACTGGCTGTGCACAGAGAAACTTTTTCATCTAATTAAAACCAAAAAACCAAAAATGATGAAAAAAATTGGACAAAAATGCAAAAAACGGATAAGTATGTATACAATTTGATAAAACAAAAAAAAGTCACTTTCAAGACAGTTGTCCAAAGCACAAATTGCCAATCGAACGTTGCCACATACATTGAGTTTTCAGAAAAAAGTCCGGGAAAAACCTTTTATTCTCTTTTCTACACTTCACAGCTCTTGATGAATTGTAAAAAAAAAACAAGCATTTTCCCCTGCTCTCAAGAACACAAGAACAAAAGACAATATTAAAAAAAGTTTAAAAAACGAACGTCGCACAAATTACTATCGAATGACAAGCGGGGCGTTTTAATTAACAGGAAGGTGTAGCCTTTATAAAGTTTTACAGGTGAAAAACTCAAGACAACGGAGGTGTTCGATCCCGATTATATGATGAAACATTGGATACCCTAATAAAAGAAAACGCCATAAGCTTGAAGAACTACAAAAATAGAACATAACCGACTAAAGTCAAGCGAATTGCTCTCAAACGACTGGCGAGTGGTTGGCTTCTTTAGTAGCCGCAGTTAAGGGCGGTTGTCTTTAGCTACATTGAAGGGGGTGTGTGTCAAGCCTTGGTGGGGGCTGAAGTTAGGGTTCAAACTCTTAAGAACTACCCTTCATACCATAAATTTGACTCCTAAATAGGTTCGCCGAATCGCATAGTTCGTGAAAAGCAAGAGATCTTAAAGCAAAAAATCGCATTAAAAGACCACAGAACTAATATAACTGCTACAAACTTTGTTTGAGAGCAAATAAAAAGCCAGGGGTCAAGTTTGACATTTTTTTCATTAATCGATTATTACATATCAAACAAGACTCATAAAAAAATCAATCAGCATGTATCGTAGAGCAGGATAAGCGCAGTCAAACGACCGACCAGCAGTTTCCTTTGTTAAAGACAGCTGCGGCTTAGGAAATCTACCATTTAGTGTGGGGAAGGTGAGCGCAGTGGGGGTCTTAGGTGGCTGGACAAGCTTGCGGGGATTATGGATGGCTACAAATTCCATTCTAAATAATAAAACATAACCGACTAACGTCGGGGGAATTGCTCTCAAACGACCAGCGAGCAGTGGGCTTCGTCAGCAGCTAGCCACGGTTTAGAGAGGCTAACTTTAGCTTGATGCGACTTGATGCAAATTTTATTTTTCTAGCCTTGTTAGTAAATAAATCAAATGAAAAACTGATATTTTAAAAACTTGCAAAATATTGCAAAATTTTGAAAGCTTTTAGATTTTGCAGTGAAAGTGTTCAAAAGCATTTTTTGTCTCTGAAGTTATGTCAAGTAACCCATCTGCAAGACTTGAAATGCTTCCTTGGTCAGTACTGACCGTTAAACTCAGAAAAGAACAAATACCGGAAATTTTGAAAACAATCGCTTAACAAAATCTTGCTACGAGTCAAGATATTAAAATCTTCAAAACCATTACATTGCCTCAAGAGACTATCCAGTATCCCTATTTCAAGCATTAAATATTTTCACTGGCTCATAAAGATCCATAAACTTGGAACATGTTAATAATTTTCCAAAAATTTGAAAAAATAAAGTATCAAAAAATTGCTAAAGCTGGAGTTATAAAAAAAATTGATCACCACTCCATTAACTCTAGAAACTATGTGACACCTTATCGTCAAGCCTTGCAGTAGGTCCCTAGGGGGGGCTGATGGGGAGAGAAGGGGGTGTGAGCAACAGTGGTGTGGGGGGCAATAGAGGGGTGGGGCAATAGTGGGGGGTCAACAGTGGGGGTGTCTTTCTTCAACCTAAGAACCGCCCTTCACACCATAAGTATAAGTCTCCAAAACAGTTTGAGCTGAAACAGAGCTGATTAGCTCTAAGAGCACTTAGAGCTACCTGTTTATCCCGTTTTTGAGGACGAAAAGTCAAAAGCGTCAGACGAAAAATCGGTCACGCGAAAAATCGCATAAAAAAGACCGACAGGACTAATATAATTGCTACAAACTTCGTTTGAGAGCAATTAATTAGAAGCGCGAAAGATTCCATTTCTTCGATTTCAAAAGATAGCTTTCCGCAATTAATTTAGAAAATCAATCTGCAGTCAACTATTCTAACAGATTCGTGCTGATACAAAACTGGTCATTCTAATGCAGTTTTTATACAATTCTTCAGAACGCATTTTACTCGTTGAGTTCGAGCACAAATTTGTCTTAACAAATGGATCTATAGTACTCTCCAAACATTCTCCCAATAGCGGTTCCCGAGTTAGTTTTCTCATGCAGGGTTAGGTTAAAAGATGTTCTCGGTAAGAACAAAGAGACCTCGAACATACATCGAAGTTTAGTCCGATATCCTAATTCCTAACATCGCAGAACCTTCCTTCTAAATTCGGTCCAGGGAAATCGTCTATTATCCGACCAAATATGCACTTGCCTCTCTGGCTCTGGCGTGTAAAATATTTCCACAGGGTGTGTTCTGCCTGGTACACTCATCAAAGGACAGTTGTCAAAATACTCTTGGAATTTTCCCGCATCTAAAGTTGCACTCATCACAACCAATTTCAAGTCTGGACGGTTCTTGATCACTTCTTTCAGCAAACCCATCAAAATATCAGTAGCCAGGGTACGTTCGTGTGCCTCGTCCAGAATAATGACTCCGTATTTCTCAAGAAGTGGATCTGTCATAGCCTCTCGCAGCAACATACCATCAGTCATATACCTAGAAACAACATGCAATTAATATTATTACACGGTTGTAAATTAAACATAAACCAACTAACGTTCAATGAATTGTTCCCGAACGACAAGCGCAGTAATTTGAATTATAGGAGGCGTAGATTATGTTTGGTTTATGGGTGCAAAAACACGCTCCCCACTGGGTTCCGAACACCGACCCTCCAGGATGCAGTTCCGACATCTTGGCCACTCAGATACATTGGCTCTCATTACCGTTCGCTCACAATCGCTTTTGTGTTAGTAATAAACTTTATTTCAGCAACTTAGATCACCCAAAAATGAAGAAATCAAGCCGGAAAAAGTAAATTGAGAAGTCAAAGAATGTTTTAGAACAAACGCGCCAAAAATGGTCAAGCAAAAAATTTTCCATAAAAATATACAATAATTGCCTCAAACTCCTTTCGAGAGCAAAAATTAACAAAATAGCAGTGTCTCTTTAGGATGCTACCAAGGCACCCCAAAACTACGTAAAAATCAGATGCAAATATTTACACACGCACACATGGGAGCAGATGAGTTGTACCTACTTGAGTAAGGTAAGAGGACCGGAGCAGTCTTCGAATCGAATCGAGTAACCCACTTGCTGTCCCAACACAACATCCATCTCCTCTGCCACTCTTGCAGCCACACTCATGGCAGCCACTCGTCTCGGCTGTGTACATGCTACGCCCTTCTTAGTCGAGAACCGCATGAAGTCCACACACCATTGGGGAATCTGTGTCGTTTTTCCACTTCCCGTTTCACCAACTAGTACCTAAACTCGGATGGATAAATCTCTCGGAGCGATAAAATATCTCCAATTTTAGAAAAATTTTGATAAACTTATTTCAAATAAATCCTCATCAGTTCGTAGAATGAAAAAGGACCAATTATCAGTAATATGAGTCTCTCTCCGATGGCAGTTTCAAATGTTTTTCCTATTCAGAACATGAGTGAATCGGTATAATTCAATTGAAAGAACAAGACTGTTTACAATAATTCATTCGATCAATGTGTTCGTCCATCAAAAACCTCAAAATGCAATAATTCAAAAATCCCATTCATTTATAACACCCCCAACAATTCGTCGAGTGAACAACGAACAACTGTAAGTCTATGAGATGCACTCTAATGACAGTTGATATCTTCCTACATATGGAATTGATGGCTACATTTGGACCAAATAAGACCACAAATCTTTGATCTAGCGCAATGAGTTCGTCCTTCATCAATTGTGGCAATTCACGATTGAGTTAAAGGCTGTAAAGAAATTGGAGCAAATTCTGAATTTATTAAAATTTTGAACGTCCTTTTTATATCACAGACACTCAATTTGGTCCTTCACTGCAATATAGCTACGCTCAGCCATCATCTTCGCAGCTAGGAAAAGAAAACCCGCAGAAACCTGTTTCCTTTTAACATACAAAAATAAAAAAGAAAGTGATCAAAAGCTCCAGGCGTAAAAAACTCATTTCATTTTTTAAGGTTTGTCAAATTCATCGTGTCGACATCAACATCGAAATGCTTAATACATTGGAAGTTTAGACAGCAAACACCAACTTTTGACAAAAAGATTTTTTACTAAAGTCTTTGAAAAAAAGCAGCATTAAAGTAAAAACATACCCGGCAGATTGCCGGAAAATAGCCGCCGTTGATTCCGATAAGCATGATTGGGATTGAACGAATAGAACATATTGAAAAAAAAATTTTTTGTACAAAAATATTTTTTAAGTCCGATTAATTTTGATGGCATTTCGTAGTTGAACATACTTCTGTTTCTTAGAGAGAAGCTACAGGGGCTACTATCAACACCAATAAGCATTAGAGGTGGTAACTAAGACTTATAGGAACGACGTTCAAATAGCGGGCATCTAAAATTGGGCTTTATGGGTTTATCCCGTTTCTATTTCTGACTTCAATTTTTTATACCGACTCTGTTCATTTTGAATTGCTTTGCTTAGCAACTGATGTTCAAATTCACTTTTAGCAGAATGAGAGAAGAGAGAAACTAGCCTAGAGAAAAAAAGATTTCACGCAAAATGTCGAAAAAGCGGCAAAATGGTAAAGCGAAAAAAAGTTTGACAAAGTAAAAAAAAAATACGAGCGCAATAATAGCCGGCTGAGAAGATGAGGGCGGCTATTAAAAAACGGTAATTAAAAAGCGAAACCTTCAAATCTATCTAACTACACATTAATAGAATGCATATAAAAACTCAAAACAAACGACTAAGTGTCGGAAGAATTGCTCTCGAAACCTTCAAATCTATCTAACTACGCATTAAAAGAATGCATATAAAAACTCAAAACATAACCGACTACGCGTCGGAAGAATTGCTCTCGAATGACTAGTGGGAGCTCTAATCAATTGCAGCCTGCTTCAGTCAGGGGGGATGGAGGGGGAGCCTAAATGCGACTAAAAAGTTCAATAATGGGCTGCAAATAACCACATTAGAGGTTAACATATACCACTATTCAGATTTATAGTAAAAAATGACACCAGTTTCAGCTCACTTTTCATTTGACTTTGAGTATTAAATTGCCGCCAATTGAGTTCAGCTGCTTGAAATTGTGATTGAGAGAGAATTTTAAATCACGCGAAACGCAAAGTGAAGGGCGTAAAAGTCACTCGAGTCAAAAAATTTTGCATAAAAAAACACACACGTTTACAATAATTGCTATTTCGTTCAAGAGCAATTAATAAAAACAGGTAGAAAATCTATTAACAATAACAGCAAAAACAATCATCCTCAGAAGCACAAAAAATGTCAAGGCCCAAAAAATTAGCAGTTAACTGACATCATTAAATTGATTCAATAAAACCTCAATAGTGAGCAACTGTAAGCTACCACTAACGGAACTGAGCGACAGAACAACACAAACTTCAAAAAGAGGGAGAAATTTAAAAATTGCTCATTTTGAATTTAGATTCGTGTTAAAATTAACAAAAGAGCTAGATATGAATAGAAGCGATAGAATAAATTTTTATGTCTCTTTAGAGTTCCAAGAGACCTGTCGTTAATGAGACAAGATAAAGCAGTGAAAAATAAGAGCGGTCAAAATCTTCAAAAAATAGAACTTTTTTCTCGAAAACCGTATGTGAAAGTTTAATAAAATGTTAGATTTGAAATGGCTTATAAAATACACTCGCAAAAAACCAAGTTGGAGAGCCAACAAGGCCAAGTATTAATGAGACTAAGCGACAGCAAAACAGAACAATGCCGGCAATTCGACGGAGAACAGCAGCCGCTCGACAAACATTGAGATTAAAGTGTTCTAAGTTGATGTGCAGTTTCAGTTAGTTCAGTTATACATAATTCAGCTTCTAAGTTATACATAATTCAGCTTCTAAAGAGAAGGCTTTTGAGCTGAATACTAAAGGCAACTAACAATCGTTCTAATGAACATTGAAAACCGAATGCATTATAAATTAATGTATAGGTTTCATAAGTATATCCAGTTTTCTTTTCACTTTTGACTTGGACCGTATATCATACATTGCGTACTTCAATAAGTTAAAAAATTCAAAAATCCATTCAGTCGCACCAGTGAGTTGAATAAATCAGGGATCAAAGGTGCAAGACGTGATTTAAACCTCATCGCTTGATGAAACCAGTTAAAAAAGGAGTTCCTTAAAAATAGCCGTTGATACGCTGACGGCGGGTGATAAAAACTAAGTGAGATGCAAAAAAAATCACATACTCCTTGAAAACAGGCATCTAAATCGTTAAAACTGTTAGATATCCATTAAAACATAACCGACTAACCGGCGAGCGGTCGGCTTTGGTAGTACCCAGAGCTTAGGAGAGATGCTAGCATGGGGGAGGGGTTTAGGGGAGTGGTGGGGGGATAGGAGGCATAGTTGCGGGGTAGCATTCGGAAGGCTGGACGAGAGGGTACAAACCACCGGTTGGAGTGGACTGGGGATGTGCTAGGTGGAGGGGGCGAGAGTGGTGAGGGGAGTGACTAAGGAGGGCAAAATTTTAAGATTAAGAGCAGCCAATAACACAGTGAAATTGTCTCCTCAAACCCGTTTATGTGAATCGCTTCCACGCCCTTGGGGCGTTACCTGTTTATACCGGTTTTGAGGACAAAAAGTCAAATGGTTCAGACAAAAAATCGGCTGAGCGAAAAATCACATAAGACCACAGGACTAATATAATTGCTACAAACTTCGTTTGAGAGCAATTAATCAGTCAATTAATCTAAGCATGCCTCATTAAAAAGCATTGAGATCTGTCATTACTAAAACAAAGTAACAGAACGACAAGCACAGTTACAAAAAGAGGCAAAATCTGAAAACTCTCCAATATTGCTCGAAAAAATAGCTAAAAGTCTAACAACCACTAGTTGCTTTTTGAGGGCTTTGAACAACTGCAAATATGCATAATTAGATAACATGTAACACCTTTTAAAAACGTTCGTGTGAAAAATGAATAGAAAAACAGCGAAAACAAGTAAAAGTGCAGCGCGCAAAAAAAAATGGCCGGTTACAACTTCCGCATTGGCCGAAGTTTCAAATCTGGCCTGGTATTGCAGCTCAGATGAAATTGAAACAATATGAGCGGATTGAAACATTTTTCTAGTTTTTCTGACGACATTATTGGAGCACAATCAGTTCATTCAGTGTACTGATGTTACAATATCTTAATTCCGAGGATGATACAATCTTTGTTTCTACCCAAAAAGACACCTGCTACAGATTTCAGGAGACAGGTCGTGTCTATACAGGATCCAAATTAGACGCCTTTATATGAAGATTGTCATTCTTTTGATTTCTTATGCCATTTCACATATATTCTCCACAAGTCTCCAGTTCACAAAAAACTTAGCAAGAATAAGTCAGTATTTTCTTTAAAAAATTCTTTGAATTTTGGTGAAAAACGCTGACGTGTGCACCATTGTCTAGGGAGGCATCTGGCAGTGATTGTAACAAAAACTTTGAACAATTGCTACAGTTTTTTTTGGATCAATGTGCGTCATGGTCTAGCAACTCAATTACAATTAAGCCAAATGGATAAAGATAAGGCTATCTTTAGTATAGAACGGGAGTGGCGCACCAACTGGAGGGGGGCTTCACGCCATGAGCTGTCTCCCAAACAGTTTCGGTGAATCACATACTTAAAGTCCAATTAGGCGTAAGACTCGACGGCAACTCAATGCTCAATGGGCGTTACCTGTTTATACCGTTTTTGAGGACGAAAAGTCAAAAGAGGTCAGGCAAAAAGTTAGTCAAGCGAAAGATTGCAAAATACTGCATGACTAATATAATTGCTTTAAACTTCGTTTGAGAGCAATTAACAACAATTCTCTTCAATGTGGTCAAACAAGCTATCTGTATTTGACAAAGATTTATGTTATCAGGATTACAATACATCAGATAAGATCTTATTTCTCGGCACTAACTCTGAGATATCGCATTTATGTCATAAAAAGGTTTCAAAGACATTTAAAACTAAGTTCTAAAAATGCACCAATATCCATCGCAGATCGCAACAAGAATTTGTACCCAAATCGCTTTTAAGAAATACTTCGCAGGTCTTGAAATTAAAGCAATTAGACATACGTGGCATTGGTTAGATCGCAAGATATTCATGAACTTTTCTTGGTACTCCCAAACAGGCAACTTTTTCCTCTTGACCAGTAACTCCATGTATCTCTGTGAGAATGAGGAATTGTTGTAAGGGTTGCGATTGGGCACCTGAAACAAATAATTTCAGATATTACGGGAAAGAGGTTTGGTTGAAATTTTAGTACCCTGCCTGTGAAAATTGTCAACTCGACTAAAAACATCAGCTTTCCTATATCTTCAACTATATTACTGACTCTATTCTTTCTCAATATGGGATCGGAAACAGTTTTTCCGCTTTCTCACTTGTGCGCTGACACCCACAACATCCTCATATTTGAGTATCTTGGCCCCCGATGACCCACCAGAGGAAAGTGCCCCGGACGAAGAGGAAGAGGGAGCGTCTACCGCCACCCTCCGCTTCTGAGACATGAGACACTACTTGCACTGCTTTATAATTTGCCCAACGATGTATATGCTGCTTAAAAACTATTAATCATATGCAGATCTAAAATTATCAAGAACGATTCCATTCGTTTAACGAGGACTATACTGAACAGGAAACGAATTCTAATCTAAAAGCAAATCGCGAAGAAGTTATTCCAGGCAGGGATACAGTACATGACAAAAATGAATCTTAATCGCCCCGTGGACTAAGATTTCTGTTCTACTTAGAGAAGCCAAATGAGCCTTTTGTTAACGCTTGAAAAATTCAAAAGTAATTTAATTTACTGAGAGAGGGCGACTCAGAAGAGTAAGAAAACCAAGACTTAATTCCTCATTCGGGAAAGTCAGATTCTTTGAGCAAAAAAATATTTGGATCTTTTTTGTTTGTGCCCCCCCCCCCAAGCTTAGTGGGTGCATATTATTTGCACCCTCCAGACGAACGTGTTTACATAATTAATTACTATGTAATGGCACGTGCTCTGTAAATTGGGGTTGCATAACGTATTGGGGGCAGAAACGGAGAAGATCAATTTATTTATTTAAAAAACATCAGTTAATAGTAACGAATTGCCTTTTAATATACAATTTCTGACTAAAATGGAGCAAGTATTGTCGAGCAGATGTTTGAAAAGCGGCCCAGGAGACGGCCCAGGAGACGTGTTGTGCTTCCAGACACTAGATTTGAAATACAGAGGCAAAATTTTTGGTATAGGACTGGATTCAGAATAAACGTCGTGCAAAGAGCTCTTGATTTCTTTAACCCGGAGAATCTGAAGAACAAACTTATTGAATACATGTGGAGTTATTTTAATAGACATTGGACTGAAAACAATCCCTGTACTTTGATTTTTATTTGTTTATGTACAAACTGTCGTGCCAATCCTAGATTGTAAACGCGGGGTGTGATTCCCCAGTGGCATATCCACGAATTCATAATAATAATAATAATAATAATAATAATAATAATAATAATAATAAAAGCAATCGTATTTCGTTCATACTTTTTTTCTTCTTTTCACCAATAAATAAAAAGGACCGTGTACACCATCCGGCAACGATGGATGTAGGTCGGAACATAAGGGATGAGTAGCACTTAGCCCGATGCTGCACTCCAAGCTGTCTCCCTCCAGACAGTGTAGAGACGGCCCAGTCACAAAAATAACTAAAAAGTAGAGAGTGTAATATCCGTGCACTGTTTTACGGTTACGGTGTGGGTTGGATGTTATTCTTAAGCACTTTAAACCTCGGAGATACTGAGGAAAATTTTCCAAGTTTCAGACTTGAATTTAATTGAACAGATGTATATGCACAATCAGTTTAATACAAAGTTAGAACTATTGCTTGTAAATATTAGAAGTTTTGTGAAGATGAGAAATGTAAAGCAATTAAAGAGAGGCAGCTCGATTGTGTAAGGTTTTGTCTTTAATGTTCTTTGGTTTCAGTCCTATCAATGGTTAGTTAATCTTAGGTTATTTTTACCCATTTTCGTTAATCTCTATGGGATTTTCTCATAGTTATTTTCTACCGCACGGGTCCCTGTTAGTTAAACTAACAGATAACAGGTTTACCTGCTTGACGAATCCCGTCATGAACAAACATTCCTTGACGTGTCCCGTCAAGATGAGATTCGATGATGATTCCCATCATTATTTATGATGCTTTCTCTATATTGTTAAAATCCGGTTTACTATTAGTGACCATCTCTTTTTGTTCTCCTATTTGTTTGTGAAAATTTTGAATTATGCGTTAAATATGTAATTTATAAGCATGTCATACATTATGGTTCACTATACTGCCACCCTCTTAGAAAAATGTGAGTGTTCCACTCACTCACAAAGCAAGAGTTTCAAATGTCCATTTTCGAGTTCATGTATTCTTGTGCTTTTTCAATGCCGTACTTGTCATAGATATTACGGGCCTCCTCGTCTTCCATAATTTTCTTTGCTTGAAGAATGATTTTGAACATGTCCTCACGACCACCCTTGTCCGGATGACAGAGCATTGCCAACGTTTTGTAATGTTTCTGTGTAATACTGGTTGTGGCCCCCTGTGGCAGGAAGAGAAGTTCATAAAAGTTTGGAGGTCGACTGAACGGGCTCTGCGCGTTGATCGCCTCCAGCCTCCTCTGTATGACCTTCTTTGAGGTTTGCTCTGTTTTTACTCTACCCCTTAGCTTTCTATTGTCTATCTCGGCATTCTCCAACTCCCGAGCTAAGCACTCCCGCTCTTCCACCAGAGCGATACATTCCCTTGTTTTTGTTTCGGCTATATTTGTAACCTCCTCCAACTCTTTCTTCAATGTTTCAACCTGCCTCCTGCAGGACTCCCGCTGATTCCCAGCGTATTCAAGTTGCCGTTTGGTCTCCAGCAATTGATCGCCTAATCTTTGACTTTCAACTTTTAACTGCCGGAGCTCCTCTTCAAGCCGAGCCCCGGCTGTTCCCAGCATTTCGCTGTTGTCAATCTTCTTTTGTTGTTCCTCGATTCTGTGTTGCATCTCACTTAACTCCCCAACGCTAATTGCGGCTCTATCCACTATATTGGGTGGTTGCAGCTGCGTCAGTGGCACCACGTACCTTTTGTTTGAGGTTACTCCAACAATCCGATACACTTGGTGCCTGACTATCGACCTGACCTCGAACAACTCGGGTAGGTAGTAGCAATAATCACCAACTTTTGGTTCTGCCATTCCTACATATCATACATGTAAATTAGTCTAATGTATCAATCTCAATTTCTGCTATATCTGGTACAGATTTTGCTTTTTTTGCTTTTATAACTACGATGTTTTTTTTCATCATCACACCGTTCAACTGTCCTTTTTCTTGTCACTTTTTGTTCCTTTGTACGTTGTTTTAGATGATGAAAATAACCTAGTTCCCCCATTGGGTTAATGGGTTGCAGTGCAATTACAGGATTGGTGCCACTGCGTAGCATATCGATTGAAAGAAACACGCGTACCAAACAAAATATGATTTTAGATCCAATAAAAATAGTCATCAAACTGATGATTATTTCCCTGGCCACATGCCAGATTTGTTTCACTTCTTTACCCAAGTATTCAAAAATCAGCGATTCATGCCACTGATTAATGTACTTTAAGTCCTTGTTGAAATACTCTAGAGTCTCATGCTCATATAAACCTCCTTGTCCCAGGAAAACTTCTCTTCCTGTTATCGTCTTTCTCGAATGCTTTAACCTTTGGGCCCTTTTGCTAAGTTCCAGGTCCTTGTCATTGAAAATTCCTTCCATTGGCGCCGAAGTTGACCAATTGACATTAACTCTATAATTAGGCATATTATTGGGTTTTTCAATTAATTGTATCCTTCGCCCATATGTTATCCATGACCCATTCTGCAATTCGTGAGCGTTCGGGTACATGGGGATGCAATTAATCAGTGTGAAATTTCTATAGAATACTCTAGAAATGGGGTCCATGTATCTTATTACTTCTGAAGTATTGTCAGAAAACACCCTAACTGGTACTTCCTCCGTACAAAACTGATTTTCGACAACATGTACGATTACTTTAGCGCACCTATGGACATAAAGTATTCCTCCCGCTCTTTCTGCGTGTGTACCCAGAGCGTTTTGTTGACTTAAGAAAATTTGGTGTGAATTTCCGTTAATTGATGTCGTTAGAATCATAGCTCTGTGCAGTTTTTCTATGTGACAATTAAATAACTCTATTTTTTTCAGGTTTTCAAACAAGCTTCTAAAATCCGACACAAAAAGTTGGTCGAGTTTTATGTCCCTGAAACCTGTCTCAGATATATCTGCTGTTGAAAAATTTTGTTCCGTGGCCGTCAACTTTTCCGTTGTGCAAAACAAATTTCTGTGGTTTGTTTCAAAAAGCAGAAAATTGTCTATATGTTTTGTCTTGTTTTTCAACTGGACAACTAAATTTCTTTTTTTGTCTAATTTGCTTGTCAAGTACTTTTTGTCTCCAGCGCGGACTAATTTTGCTGTTATCGAATCTGAAAATTTAACGATCGTTAAGATGTTTGGTTTTTTGTCTTGGTCAAACAGATATTGTAGTGAATCTATTTCAAATGTGTCTCCTTGATATAACAAGGTCTGCTCCTGCTTCAAAGGTTCTTTAAAATATAACCATGTTCCTTCATTTGCTTCCCTAGTTTCAATGAACAAAGTCCCCATGAAAATTTCAGCATTTATCATAATGTTACCTTTCTGTGTTTCACCTTTTGGATTGATCCAATCCACGGGGTAGACATAATTCACTCATTTCTCATCTCTGCCTTTCATGAAAGTTTTTGATATCTTCTGAACAAATTCAGCGTCGGTTCGGTCAACATTCATCTCGTTGAGGACTTCTTTGGGAGCATTGAATTCAAAA
Organism: Convolutriloba macropyga; assembly: GCF_964194025.1. Taxonomy (NCBI): domain Eukaryota; kingdom Metazoa; phylum Xenacoelomorpha; order Acoela; family Convolutidae; genus Convolutriloba; species Convolutriloba macropyga. The sequence goes on from NC_134475.1 coordinate 64,110,400, forward strand.
TCACCAAGACCCGGTAACCGCGCTTTGTGTCCCTGCCATAGATTTTGACAGACTGACTCTTTTATTGGGTAAAACGTTGGAAGTATTTGTGATTTTTCGTTTAAGTAAGTTGCGTCGTCATACCAACTACTTTTTTTCAGCACAGTTGCCGTATATGCAGCCCTGTACATGCAGTATTTTAGTTTACTCATGCTGCTTTTGGCGTAGATCAATCCTCCTTTGTTTACCTGCTCCTCATTTATATGTGACGTTTCACCTTTTGTCGGTTCCGTCATTGCAAATTTGTGCGTCTGTAGAATGTTCTCAAAATCATACCCCACAATCTCCAAGGATTGTGAAAAACCTAATATGCTAACCAACTGAAGAAGTTTCCAGTTCAGCTGCACGATCCAATGTGGGTTCCACGCCCTCTGCATTTTGTCGTATCACCTTTTTAAAAAAATACATCCTTATCAAATTTTTCATCTGAATTGTTATCCTTGAATAAAAAATAGTCTTTCAGTTTCCGTGGTCTTGTTATTCCCGACGCACTTCTTGTCTGATATCGTCGTTCGGCGAAATTTTGCGAAGTAGAAGCCGTGCTCCTATTTGGAAATTCTTCGCCTTCACTCCTTTCGGATGTTGACACCGAACTATCCCGCCTCTGCTGTGTGGCTACTTTGGGCGCAGGTATCTTTGTGTTTCTGCTCTTATTGTTGGTGTTAGTATTTATTGATGTTCTTGTAATCCCACCCGTAGGTGTTTGAAACGATTCGTCTTTGACTGTCTCATTGTGAGTTTCAGTATTAGGATTAATTTGACTAATATTTCCTTCAGGTTGAACTTCTCTTCTTTCTGTGTCATTCAGTTTTGGGGTCACCACTTCAATTTCCACAAAGTCATTGTCCTCCGTAAGGTCGTTTTGTGTAATTCTCGGTTCAATCTTTCCCTTCTTAGGTTCTTTTTTATCAGTGTTAGCAATTCTACTGTTAAAACGTTTGAGTCGATCGTAGTGGACCTTTTGTTGATTTTTTGTTTTCACATCCTCAATAACAAAATTCAGATCGTTTATTATTTCGCGTATTACCTGCGGTCCGCTGTAAAAGGATTTAAATTTCTTTGTCTGGCCAGTTTTTATTGTGGGGTTGAACACCATTACTAAATCACCTATTTCATATTGTGGTCCAAATGTGCTACGGTCATAGTAGGTTTTTTATCTTTCTTGCTCCACATCGATGCTTTCCCGTACCAGCTCATGGCGCGTTTGTAGTTCGTCTTTCAAGCAACCAACGTAATCACTCAAATTTGGATAGATTTTGGTTTGTATTGTTTGATACATGCAATCAATCGGCAGCGCGCATGATCGTCCAAAAAGGAGGTAAAAGGGGCTGTACTTCGTAACAGAGTGAATTGATGATCTGTACGCCATCATTACTAGCGGAAGGTAGTCACTCCAGGTGTTGTGATGCTCACCCACGTATTTTGCAAGACTCTCTTCGATTGTGCGATTGGTGCGCTCTATCATTGCGTTTCCTTGAGGTTGATAAGCTGTGGTTGAAGTCCTGTTAATTCCCAGCTCTTTACACTTGTTCTTGAAAAGATTCGACTTAAAATTACTGCCCTTGTCGCTATGAAGATTTGCCGGACAACCAAACCTTGAAACCCATACGTTTAAAAAGGCCTTAGCTACCGTTGAAGCTTCTTGGTTGCTCATGGGAATTGCTTCATACCATTTTGTAAACTGATCTCCAATTAACAAAATGTATTTGTTTCCGCTGGACTCGGGTAGAGGTCCCATGATGTCTAAGGCAACTTGCCAGAACGGATGACTTGGTTTCCACGTTGTCAGGCTGTGTATGTGTTTCTGGTGTGGAGGTTTCTTTTGACAGCATTCTTCGCAAGAACTTACCCACTCGTGGACATCTTTTTTCATCCCGGGCCAGTAGAATCGTTCTCGAACCCGATCAAATGTCTTGGACATACCAAAGTGTCCGCAATGTTCATGAAGGAAAGGTAGAATTTCTTTTAAAAGTGATCTCTGAATGACTATTTGTGTTAAGTTATTAAATTCGTCAATACGTTTCTGTCTCTTGATTAGATCATTTTCAATCCGTAAGTTTCTGAAATCAGTCCAAAGTTTCCACAGTGCCCTAGGGGCTCCTGCCATGTGTTTTCTTTGAGGGCGTTTCTGATGTTCAACTAGTTGTTCAACAGATTTCCCTAGTCCAATGGAACAGATATTTTTTTCTTCCGTATTTATTTGGTTCACTTGATCGCAGTCTTTGACTTGGTCTTCAGTCTGTGGGACCCTCGACAGACAATCCGCGTGAGGGATCTTTTTTCCCGCTTCGTGTTTGATTTCAAAGTCAAACTGTCCGAGCTTTTCTACCCATCGGGCCAATAATCCGTCTGGTTCCTTAAAACTATATAACACGTGAGGGCCCTATGGTCAGTAACAATTAAAAATTTTTGTCCCAGAAGATAATTTCCGAAGTGTTGAGTAAAATAAACTATTGCAAAAAGTTCTCGTTTTGTCGCAGAATAGTTTCGTTGACTTTTGCTGAGCGTTTTGCTTGCGTAAGCAATAACTCTTTCACCCCATTGTTGTCTTTGGGAAATAATTGCGCCAGTGCCAAACAAGGAGGCGTCGGTGGTTAACGTATAGGGATCCGTGTCATTCGGATAACCCAAAATTGCTGCTTTCTGTAAAGCTTGTTTTAGTTGTTCAACTGCTGATTCACATTCCTTGCTCTAAGTAAAGCGTTCTTTTTTGTTTAATAGCTTATAAAGCGGCTCTGCTATTTTTCCGAAATCTTGTATGAATCTTCTGTAAAATCCTACTAGTCCTAATATACCTCTCAATTCTTTTATTGTTCGTGGGCTTTTCATTTTACTGACTGCCGCTACTTTCTCCGGATCCACTTCTACGCCTTTATTTGATACAATTTGTCCCAGGAAATGAAGTTTTTCCTGAAAAAACCTGCATTTTGAGCCTTTTATTTTCAATCCAGCGTCTTTAAGTCGCCCAAGTACGAGATCTAGGCGGTTGAGATGCTCCTCAAAGGATCTACCGAAGATGATTATGTCATCCAGGTATACTAAAGCAACTTCATAGGAGAGTCCCGACATGATCAATTCCATTAAATTTTGGAAGGCTCCTGGCGCTGACGCCAAACCCATGGGTAGTCTCTTCCATTTGTAGAGTCCCATTGGCGTTACAAAAGCTGTCACGTTCTGTGGCTCTTCATCGAGTGCCATTTGAAAATGTCCCGATGTCAAATCGATATTGGAAAAGTAACAATTTCCGTCTAGAGAATCAATAACGTCATTTATTCTGGGTAGCGGCCAACTGGTTTTCTCGATTTGTTTATTCAAACCTCTGTAATCTACAACTAATCTGTAGCTGCCATCTTTCTTCTTCACCAATATTGATGGTGCTGCCCAATACGAATGGGTTGGTTCAATTAATTTTGCATCCTCTAGATCTTCGACAATTTTTTTCATTGCTTTTCTTTTATCAAAACTCATACTGCAATAACTTCTTCTGAACGGCTGTGCATCTTTGTTGAGTTTAATCTGGTGTTTATTTTTGTCACAATATCCTAAGTCATTTGAGTTTCGAGAGAAGACTTATTGATGTCTCGTGAACAATTCCTGTACTTTTTCTTTCTGCTGGCCATTTAGTTTAGAACCTTCCAAGTTTGCGTGTTTTCCCATTTGAAAAGTTTCCAATGTTTTTGGCTTATTTTGATTTGTGAAAATTCCATTCACAACTAAGTTCTGTTTATGTTCAAAGTAAGTTCCCATTTTAGTGCTTTTATACACGGTTACTGGTGCGTCCGTTAGATTTAACACTTTTATCAAACTCCAACCATCTTCCATTGATATCATACAGGCGGCTAAAAACAATCCAGTCTTTAATTGCTTCCACTAATCCTTCCACTCCCGGAATTTCTTCTCCGTTTTCATCAACTAATCTAATTTTCATTAGACTTTCGTTTTTACTCTGTATATAAGTGTTTTGTCCCGCAATTGCAAAAACTTGAACACCTTGCGTTTTCTCTGTGGTGAGCTGTATTGAAATTTTAAAGTGACTGCTATATAGTTTCTCTTCGTGTAAGTTCAATACACATTTATTGGTTTTCAGGAAATCAATTCCCAGCAGACATTCTATACCTTCGTCTGCCGTTATCACAAACTCTTGTTCGACCTCCGGTAGTCTTGGTTGCAACTGTACCAAAAGCGTTACTCTGCCTATTTTTTTGACAGCTGAGTTATTGGCTGTTAACTCTCGTTTTGTGTATGTTTGTACAATTCCCGGTTTTCCCAGTTTTTCGTATGTGGACCAGCTCAAAAGCGATATACTACTTCCACTGTCTATTAATCCAACGCATCTGTTCCCATGAAGTATGATTTCTGTGTTTAGACTTTTAATTGTGTTTGTCGAACAAACTCTAATGACATTGCAGTTCTCGGTGGTTTTCTTTTTAAAAGGGCAGTTTCTTTTCAAGTGTTGGGAACTTCCACATAGGAAACATTTTCGACAATTTCTCGAAAGGTGTCCTTCTTGTCCACAGGCTCTGCACTTGAAACTCTGCCTGTCGTTCCTCCTAGACGGTTCCTCTCTTCCAAAAGATCTGTCTCGGTGACTAGGTCCTGGCGTTGGAAATCGCAGCCGATCGTTAAACCCACGATCTTGTTGCTGTCCTCTGTCACGTCTGTCGTCACCCCAACGTCCCCGGGAACCGCTTCGCTCCCTAGATTGATTTCGACGGTTTTATCACTGTTTGTCATCTACTGACAATTGGTTCACAAGCTTGGTGACTGCCTCCACTAAATCTTTTGTTTCATCTCGTCTAATTACCGCAACTTTTGGTGTTTGCTCTTCCTCCTCTATTCTTGTTACAGCTTCCAGATGCAATGCTCTTTCCAAAACTGTTTCAATTTTCATATCCTTGTCGCCGATTTGCTTTCTGAGATCTAACCTCACCTGACTATGGTTGATTCCTTCTAGAAATCCTGTCAGTACGAGATGGTCTCTAATGTCTTGCGACTCCGTTGGGTAAGCTTTCAAAGCCAACTGCTTTAAATCTCCCAGAAAATCTGTCAGTTTTTCTCCTGGTTGCTGTACGCGGTGAGCTAGCCGTCCCCGGAAAACGACCGGTTTTTCGTTGTAGTGTTCTCGAAAAGCTTTAACGCATTCATCATAATTTTCTCGTGTAGCTTGCGGTAGAGTGCGATAGAACTCTATGGCAGATTTTTGTAGCCTAAGTGCAAAGTAACGCGGCCGTTCATCAACTTCGCGAGCCGGATCTCCTTCAGTTCTTCTCTACTTTTGTAGTTCCGCTAATAGCTCAAAATGCGTCACGTAACTTTCCAAGTCGTTTGAACCGGTCTCCCATCTCTGTCGCCAGTGTAATATCCGTGCACTGTTTACGGTTACGGTGTGGGTTGGATGTTATTCTTAAGCACTTTAAACCTCGGAGATACTGAGGAAAATTTTCCAAGTTTCAGACTTGAATTTAATTGAACAGATGTATATGCACAATCAGTTTAATACAAAGTTAGAACTATTGCTTGTAAATATTAGAAGTTTTGTGAAGATGAGAAATGTAAAGCAATTAAAGAGAGGCAGCTCGATTGTGTAAGGTTTTGTTTTTAATATGTTCTTTGGTTTCAGTCCTATCAATGGTTAGTTAATCTTAGGTTATTTTTACCCATTTTCGTTAATCTCTATGGGATTTTCTCATAGTTATTTTCTACCGCACGGGTCCCTGTTAGTTAAACTAACAGATAACAGGTTTACCTGCTTGACGAATCCCGTCATGAACAAACATTCCTTGACGTGTCCCGTCAAGATGAGATTCGATGATGATTCCCATCATTATTTATGATGCTTTCTCTATATTGTTAAAATCTGGTTTACTATTAGTAACCATCTCTTTTTGTTCTCCTATTTGTTTGTGAAAATTTCGAATTATGCGTTAAATATGTAATTTATGAGCATGTCATACATTATGGTTCACTATAAGAGGAAAGCACCAATTTATATAAATAGCACACGTAAGGAACTGGTAAGGAAGGATTAAAATTAAAATAGGATATCAAGGAATGAGCAAAGGAATAAAGTTAAGCAGCCATATACTCAGTGCAGCCTTCCCTCCTCCACGACGGCGCTAATCGAAGTCTCACAGAGAACACGAGGCTTGAGGGCGCAACATCCCCTCAAGAAGAGAAGTGCAAAGCTGATTTTCGTTCGGATGTAGCTTATAGTGTCGGCGCACGGCTCTCCGCGTTTTTCGCTGATCTTGGTTGCGAGTTGTTTCATAAATCGAATAGAAAAATACATTGAATTTAATACGAAAAAAGGCCTTAAAAATCCAGTTTTAAATTTCATGTGGAAGTTTGTAAACGAGCGATTCAACGAAAATAACATCTGTACCTGGCATCTATGCTGTGACTGTCAGATCTGCAGAAATAATAGGACAATTTTCTAAGACGACGACTGGGACGAAAATCCCCTCAGTGAAAACTGTAAATCCCCAACAACAACAACAACAACAACAACAACAACAACAACAATAACGCGCGATGCTGATGGCCCAGCACCTCCCAAGCAAGCAAAAACCAGTGCGTTGAAACTACTGTGCTCGGTTTCGCGGATTCGCTCCTCGTACTTATTTTGCGTGATGCTCTCGTGATATTTGTATGCATCTTTTATAGTCTTAGAGCAGCTCTTCGCGTGAGGGTTGAAAATCTTCAAATCGAAGAAAGTGCGATTAAAGCGGATGCCCCACAGACAATTTGTCTTGATGTCCAGTCGAGCGTCGTCATCAGTAGTGGTGGAATTACTCGAGAAAATTTCTCAATCGAGCGACTGAAGTTTTTGCTCTAACTGGACATCGTGGCAAACGTCATCCATCAGGTTTGCAAACAAGTCTCTGATTTCGTTGTGTCGTAGGTGCGTATAGCCGCCTTTGGCGCAATGAAGGGCATGGTGAGGCTAAATTCTTTCCCGTATGGGCATATAGCTGGCGTGTTCTTCGCTTCCCAGGTGTAGCGAAGTGCTATTCCATCACGGAACTCAGTCTTCGTGAGATCAAAACCATGTTTTGATAACGGAAGCGCGTTAAGCCAGCTAGATGCTCCTTTCTCCGAGACCAGCTGGATGGTATACTTCATTTCTGGTAGATTGTTCTTGATTCTGGATTTTTTCGATATGCGTTCACGTTGAATGTCTGCTTTCTGTTTGAGACTGATCTTGGTTTGTTCTATTTCACATTGTTGAATTTCGATTGAATCCTTATTAAATGACGCCAACGGAGTTGAAAGTTCAGTTGATTTCTCAAGATTTTTATAAAGATCTTGTGGGAGGGTTATGTTATGCCCCCCCTCCCCCATTCTGTGAGGGAGAGAAAAAGTTCTCTTTCCTCTTGGATTATTTCTTTGCCGAAGATGTTCAGTATGACTCTGCCAAGCCACTCCTCTACTTGTCCAGAACCCCGTCCATGGAGGGTGTAGTTCGAGAGAGGAAGCTCAACTTCTGTTGAACCCCCTTCGTCAAACATGCATAAGCATTCTGTGGAGAGGTGAGAGCAAATTGACCAAGTCTGTCCAAACTTTTTGTGTATTTAATTTCTGCATCTTTCTGGAAATTTTTACTGGCCTCAGAGCTACCGATTACTGATCCCAGGACTCTATCGCCCTGATTTCCACATTTTGGCCTGCAAACTCAATTGAGGCTTTGCGCTCGCCTCCTGGCTTAATTATCAACTGACACTTTGGAAGATTGACATGTTATCCGTACTTGGGACCAAGCTGAGTGAGCTTGTCGAAGAGTGTCCTGATATCTTTCAACTTACCGACAAGGCTACCATCATCACCATACCTTTTTGTGTCAAGGAGTCATTGTGAAGTCTTGATATTAAGGGTAGGATTGCGATTCCATAAATTGCCATCGCAAGGGGATCACCTTGTTTTGTACCTTCCTGAGACAGAATGGTCAACTTACCGATGTAGAGATGAGACGGATGACCATTGGAATTCTGTAAGGCAACATGCAATTGTGGGCATAAGGCTTTCACGTTTTCTAATGCTGTTCCTCTATTGAGCACATTAAATGCGTTTTTGGCATCAATTAGTAGAATTGCTTCGTTTTCGGGATCATCAAAACAGTGGCGAAGCGAATGTATGGCATGTTCTATGCCGCATTTCTGACCCAAGCACAGCTGCATGTTTCCACCAAGGGATGTTAGATCTTGCCTGATGCAGTCGACGATTATGCGTCCGGTGATGCGACGCATTACTTCACCAATACCAATAGGTCTCACAACTGGACATTTATCCAGAGCCACTAGTCGACAACCATTGTATGCAATCAAATCATCTGGTGGTATTATGGACGTGGCCAGCCTCTTAGCAAATTTGACACCTAGCTTGACACCTTAGCAAACTTGACACCTCTTAGCAAACACACAGATTCGTGGAGGTCTGTCCGAAAGCAGAAAGTAGTCTACGCCAGTCATCGGCATCGAGACCTGAAGGCCCGGCACTGCCATAAGTCTTCATTGCATGCCTTCGAACAAGCCTCGCACTGATTTTGTCGAAAATAGCGGGGTGGTAGGGAAGCGTGCGTGGATGTTGGCTCTGAATGCAGTTGGGCTCCAAGGTAGCCCTTCAGGATGTTTGTCGGGTAATATCTCGAGGACCGGTCTACCAACTATGAGATCGGTAGGTGCGAGCACGCCACCTTTATGCTCATCCGAAAGAACGCGAATAGCATTACAGATCTTACCACGAGACATGAAATCGTTGAACATCTTGAGGTCAGAGTGTTGCTTTTTGTTCCTTGAATTCATTCTCATTTGGATTGCCTTCGCTTCACAGAACAGGTCTGAGAAGTTGCAGCTGTGCCATGCACGCAGCCTACGCTTGATAGTCTTATTGTTCGATCCATTGTCCGTGTTCTTTTTTTCGACTGAGAGTTAAGTGCGGAAGTATCATACAGAGTGTCAGAGATATATCGGATTTATCCGTGTCTACGGCAATCGGGGAGAGGACACCGTGAAGGGCTTCAGCGAACTGTTCCCCTGTCTTGTTCTTACAGAGCGCGAAGAACGAGGGCTTCCATGTGACGAACTAGGGGTATATTTTGCGCACTGTTACCGCGTGATGAGGCTGGAAGTTATCCCAAAAATTATCCGATGGTGCGGCGAAGGAACGTTCGGGGTTGTGCGATGTTGCAGGATCTATGAGTGCAGTGTCGGGAACGGTCAAATCGTTTTGTGTTGCCGGCGTTGCGATTGCTGTTTCGTTGGATGCGGCAACCTCAGAGCAGCTTTTGCAGCTGAAGATTTTGGTCCACTGTTTCGCTGCGAGTAGGCCACTGCATTTCACGTGAAAATATTTATAACACGTATGACACCAGACGCCTCCCCTACGTAGGGGGCCCTTGCACAGTGGACAATGGGTTTGATCAGCCATCAGGCTACGGGCTAGGAGTCGGGAAGGCTTCACTTAGGGGTACGAGATTAAGTTAATTACAGGAGAGTAATAGTAGCAACGATATTCAAAGTATAGAATGATGTTAAAAAGAATAAAAGTGAAAACATGCTTTCCATAAAGGGAGAAAAGCACGGTGTCTTTAAGAACAGGTTAGGTTCAAGAACATTCCTAAATGAGGGTGAATTAATGAACAGCTTCAAGGCACAAGAATCAATCGGTTCTGAACATCGCATTTTGTTCATTATGGCCAGTGAGGGTTCATCAACTGCACCGTATAAAGAAAACCGAACGCTTTGGAAGCTCGGTAGAGGAACAATCAGCAACTTTAGGGTTAGTTTAGATTGGGTTTAATGTCGTCCTTGATTGGAAGCAAGATATTGTTCAGCTCAGTTACGTAAGTAATGGGTAAGATAAAGTAATCTGCATATATGCATTCAGATCTTTCAAAAAATAAAGGAGAGTAAATCTGCTATCCGCGTAACATGAACATATTTTTGTTGTGAATTCGCAGCAACCAGCTGCAGGGCACATTCGGTCCCCTTACTTTCTTCTAACAAAGTGTCCACTTGTTTCTTCACAGGCTGCAGCCATATATCCTCTAAAGCACAACTGTTCAACACCTACTTCGTCTTTTCTCTAAGAGTGCCTATAAGAGAAACATTAGCGAACTGAACTTGCAACGACTGCACGAGGTCCATTTTTCTGAGCATGACATCAATGATAGACTCAAGCAACTAGACACCACGAAGGCTAAAGTTGCAGATGGGTTGATCAGAGCCGAAAGAAAAAGACATTGAACTCGCCGCAGTTGAACTACCTACAAAACCAAAACCAAAAAAACTCTGGTGCACACACAACACACTGAAAAACAGTCCAAGCAGAGCTAGCAAAAACGATCTCGAAGCCTTTCCACCCTCTAAAGAGAACAGCAGCAGAACAAGAATCCACGATTGTCATCACTTGTGATCTAAACCTTGACGCAGCTGACTGGGAGAGCATGACGTCCGAGGACAAGCACGAGGAAAATGTGGTCCGCAATCTGGACGAAATTAACTAACAACAAGCCCTACCACATTGAGACAAACCACCTTTAGATGTGTTCCTCACGCAGTCACCTGAAAGCATCGAAATCGCCCAAATAGATACAAAACCCGAAGCAGGGTATTCTGTTAACGTACAATGATGCTCCGACCACCGACCATTCCAAATCACCATATCGACAGACAAAGCCACCGCCACCCAATAATCGACCATGCGTATCAAAAAACCGACTGGCAGAAAATGAAAACTTACATTGTTGAACATACATTCACGCCATACTGTTATAGCAATATTGATGAACTAGTGACGCAATGGTACAATTGGCTCCAAGAGATCATCGACACCCACATCCCCCGTTTTACCTATCCTATCACCGAGCCAAACTTCCAACCTGGGTAACGCCTCCCACCTCCCACCAAATCAATACGTTCTACACCATGAAAAGGAAATTTGAACGAAAACCGAATCTATCTCTCCTCTTGAAAATGAAAAAGAAAGAAAAAGAAATCAAAGACCGGATCTTAAGTGACCAAACTGCATACGAAGAAAAACTCTTCAAAGTTAAACGTATGTCCAACATGCAAAAACACCTCAATTCTCTCCACAAGACAAATCAGTTCGAACAAATCAAACGAAATGTACTACACCATCACTGCAAACGGACAATCCCAGAAGACTATAGCGCATACTGACACCGAGAAACGCAATTTGTTCAACGACTTCTTCTCCGATGTCTTCATTGACAAAGGGCAAATGCAGCAAAAAAAACACATCCAAAATCAAAGCTCACTTTCTTTACCATCGCCGATAACGAAAGCAAAGAAACACTACTTGGGCTCCAGATAAACAAAGCAAGTGGACCAGATGACATTGGTAACATCATTTTGAAGCACACACCAGCGTTAGCGAAATCCCTTAAACTAGCCAAACTAAGCAAAAGAAAATTTCCCACTAGTTGGAAGATCCCCGAGATCACACCAATATACAAAGAAAACGACCGCGCTGACATATCACAATACCGTCCAATCAGCTTACTAAAAACGTGTCCAAGGTCTTTGAGAAAATTTTCTTCGCCAAGATGTACCCCTGATGGAACACCAACTCAGAGACAAACAATACGGCTTTCGACAGGCACGATCTGTAGTTCTCTAACTAGTAGTCTTTCTAGATGAGATTTTCAACTGCATGGACAACAAAGAATGCGAAGAAACCCTGGCCCTAATTTTCGAATTCCGCGAAGCTTTCGATAAGGTTACCCACCAGAAACTCATATCCAAGCTGGGAGACAGTGGAATTGTTGGGAAATTGCTAAAACTGCTGGCAAGTTCCCTTACAGACCGACAACAACGAGTTAAAATTGGACAACAGAAGTCTGAAACGTCCAAGGTCATCAGTGGAGTACCAGAGGGCTCAAGCCTGGGGCCTCTAATCTTCATGGTGCACATCAACACCTTAATCGATTGCGTACAAAGAACACCGCCTTTTTGATAAACTGATGACTTCAAAGTTATAACATAAAGTCTACAAAAAATTGATCAAGCAACCAAATCCAATCAATAATGGCGCCACGAAAACGATATGGTCCTTAACCTGAACGAGAGCAAAATCTTGTCAATCAGGGCTGAAACCCCAAACACTGAAGAAAATCAGAGTTTCGAAATCGTAAAAAACCAAAAAGACCTTGGGGATAATCTTGTCTTCAAACTTATCTTGGCTGAAAACTGCCGAAAACGAGTTAGAGAGAGCTGGAGATCCTTCAATGCACTAAAGAGAAACATTTCACCCTTCGCAAACCTGTCAAGCAAGCTATATGCTTTTATTAACTTTCTTGTACCAGTACTCACGTATGCATCTCAGCTGTGGCACCCCTCCAAAATTGAGTCCAAGGCACTCGAGAGAGTACAAAAAACAGCCACCAAATGAATACGCAGTTCAAGAGACGAGTACAGAGCACGACTGAACCGACTGAATATACTACCCATCTCCATGTACATGGAACTACATGATCTCCTGTTTCTTATATCTGTCATAAATGGAAATTACAACATCAATAGTGCAACGATATCCAACTTTAAATCAAAAGAAACGAGACAAAGCAGAAAATTCAAAGTTCCTAAAAACAGAATGAGAAAATACGTCAAAAATTCTGGACCCGAGCAACGAGACTATACAATATAGTCAGAAAAATGACTGACAAACCACTGAGCAAGACGTTTCTGACGCAAATGTACATGAACTTTTTTCACAGACGCTACAATCAACTGGACAGCTGCAGCTGGAGAGTCTTGTGCAACTCTGGAAACTGTAACCCCCATAAAAAAAACTTGTGCTAGATGAAAAATGAAAACGTTAAACACCCAAGGGCGAGACTCTAAAGCCTCTCCTACTACTACTACTACTACTACTACTACTACTACTACTACTACTACTACTACTACTACTACTACTACTAATACTACTATTACTACTACTACTACTACTACTACTACTACTACTACTACTACTACTACTACTACTACTACTACTACTACTACGACTACTACTACTACTACTACTACTACTACTACTACTACTACTACTACTACTACTACTACTACTACTACTACTACTACTGCTACTACTACTACTACTACTACTACTACTACTACTACTACTACTACTACTACTACTACTTTTTTTGAAGCGAATGACAAATATTTTTTGCAAGTCGCTGAAAAATGTTTTCAAAACTATTGCAAAGAAACACGTGTTTCCAGATTTGTGGAAAACAGCAGAGGTTGAGCTCATCTACAAAAGTGGAGATATGCAAAATAGCGCTAACAATAGAGGAATTAGCTTTCTCTCCTGTACCTATAAGGTACTTGAAAAACTATCAATCGAAAAGTATTATGCTGTTACAAAAGATGTTCTGTCTAACGATCAACAAGTATTCCGTCAAAAGAGGTCTACAACAACCCAGATGATAATTTTTCTGAATGAGGTCCGTTCCGGATTGAACAGTAAAATTCTACCTGGACTTCCAAAGGGCTATCGATGAAGTGTGTCATGAGAAACTTTGGGAAAAAATTTTTTACTACGGTTTCTCGAGGGTTGTTTACGCTCTGAGTAAAAGCTATCTGACTAATAGAAGACAGAGGGTCAAAATGGAAGGTTTTTTAACCGAAGAAGTTACTGTTCATATTGGTTTCTCCCAAGGGTCCATACTCGGTCCTCTCCTTTTCATCCTTTTTATAAACGATTTAATTGCCTAATGTCCAAATGTTCTGGCTATACCAACTACTTTAAACTTCTATCTGATAACTCAGTAAAGCTTCAAATTGATTTAGCTCGGTTGTGGAAAAGGAGTAATGAGAATTTTACGCAACTCGATGTTTCCAATTGTAGCCTTACGGTCATCAATAGAGACGGGTCAGTTCGCATAGGGGGCCTTGAGGTAGAAGTGCGTGCGACTCAGAAAGATTTGGGCCTCGTAGTTCACACTTCCTTAACATGGACTTCACGTGCCGAATTTTGTTGCCAAAATTGCCATTTCATTTGATAAGACGTAATCCATTTGATCAGACCAAAACCGTTTTGACTCAACAGACAGTTATACACGTTTGAATCTCTAAGGGGTACATCGTACGAATTTTGTCCTATGGAGCAATTTTGTGGAAAGCTTCGAAAAACGACCTGAAAATTATTAAGAGTGTACAAAAAAACCTCAAAATTGATTTTAAGATACTGTCCCATAAATTATAAAGAAAGACTCCAAAAAATGGAGCTACACCCTGTGTCGGTACTCCTTTGTTTCTGAGGAAAATGTTCTACTCACTTTTATTGCAATTTTCGGCTAGACTGGCAATCAAAAAGGGAAATTGTGAAGATTGATAAGAGAAGGTCATCAATATAAGACAAGTGCAAATAAAATTAAATTAAGAGGAACAAGCAAGAAGGCAACTTTTGGCTGCCAGCCGCCACGTTGTTTAAGCTCTTTGGACACTATAATGGGGTGGATGTGGCCAAGTTTGATAATTATAAGAAAAAACTTTCGCTGGCGTATCTGAGCAATTTTATCTGCAGTTTCAACGAGATGGATATGTGTTCTTGGCGATTGACATTCAACTGCCCTGATTGTTGAAACATCAAAAAACTTGAACTGAAATGACTGTTAAATTTGGTTTGGGAATTTAAAAATCTCCATTGGTTGACCTTTAATCTTGTGATATTATTATCATTATTATTATTATTATTATTATTATTATTATTATTATTATTATTATTATTATTATTATTATTATTATTATTATTATTATTATTATTATTATTATTATTATTATTATTATTATTATTATTATTATTATTATTATTATTATTATTATTTTTATTATTATTATTATTATTATTATTATTATTATTATTATTATTATTATTATTATTATTATTAATATTATTATCATTATTATTATTATTATTATGATTATTATTATTATTATTATTATTACTATTATTATTATTATTATTATTAATATTATTATTATTATTATTATTATTATTATTATTATTATTATTATTATTATTATTATTATTATTATTATTATTATTATTATTATTAGTAGTATTATTATTAATATTATTATTATTATTAAAAATTATTATTATTATTGTTATCAGTATTATTAATTTTATTATTATTAATATTAATATTATTATTATTATTATTATTATTAATATTATTATTATTATTATTATTATTATTATTATTATTATTATTATTATTATTATTATTATTAATATTATTATTATTGTTATTATTATTATTATTATTAATACTACCATTGTTATTAATATTATTATTTATCGTCAACTGGGCTAATTTCTATGTGTACTAAAACAAAGATAAAAAGGACTCGGTAAATCATTCATGAAGATGCAGAAGAATGAAGGGCCAAAATGAATCCTTAATAAACCCCTCTGAATACCTCAAGAAGGTCCGAGTGGACATCATTGCATCTAATGAACTCTTTACGGTTTAACTAGTCAGTAAAAAATGAAGTACCTACGAAGAAAAAGATTTTGTTGTGCCATGATTACGTTGTGTCTATGGTAAAATACATTGAAATACAATAACCTGGTGTGGGGAAAACCTCAAAACCAGAGAATATGTTAAAACTGTTAAGAGTTAAAAACCCTAATCAGAAAAACTTTAAAAAACGTGCACCCTTTGCAAGTGAACAAAAGTAGTGCGACATTTTGGTTTGCTGTTTATCTCTCTACGACCTACACCCTCTCAGGCAGAAGAAGCAGCTTCGGAGCAGCTTCAATTAGTACTGATAGTGACCGGAAGAATTTTGTTAATAATGCCAGGCAGGAAACTAGGCAAGATGAAAAAATTGCCGCAGTGAGCACTTACTTCGGTGAAATGGGCTTTGACAACATATAGTACAGAAAATCTGAGTTTTGTGTAGAGTATCCTAGGGCAGTATCGTGGCAATAAAAACAAAGAAAGTACAATCTTTTAGTGGCTACTTTTTCCATAATTTCTGGCCAATATCAGGAATAGATTGTTTAGATGTCATGAGATAGTTGATTCTCAAATCATTGGCTTTTTTCAAGTACCTGTATGGTCTGTTATTGATAATATAAAAACTTTGGCCCACACTTGACGTTTAAACTAAATCAATGCATTGAAGACTCTGCCTTTCCTGCGATACTCAAAAGAAATCGCATAACAACAAACTAAGAAACGATAACAACACAGACACTGTCAATTACTCTCCTTTTGCATTCACTATTTACTTCTCTTGTTATGAAAAAAAAATATGCGCAGACAAATCACATGTAATATTGAAAGAGGGAAGTTAATTTTCCGACGTCAACTTAGATGCAAGCATGAAAAATTCAGGACAAGACTTAACCCAACATTTTGTTAACTCAGACCATTTATCTGAAAAATTTTCTGCTCCATTTATCTGAAACTTTGACTCACGATCACATTAAAGCGTATTCAGAAGATTTTTTGTTCTCGAAAATTTTTGGGCCTATTATTACAGATTTCTTTTTCGGAGAATTAATTACCACACGATTGTGTCAAAGGAGTGATTCCGATTTGGATTGAGCTAAAGCAATTTCTCTAGTTTTAGCGAGAGCCCAGGAATCAATTTCAGGCCATATTTTTTCGACTAATTCATAAAAGACTTCACAGATCAAGCAGGTAAATTTGGTAAGATTTTGCAGTACACAAAAAAATCTCTTCTTTTTTGCGTACATGGATAAATCCAAAATTGCCTCAAACTTTTTGCAGAAAAATTTGCAAACCCATTTATGTATCGGGGGATTATATTGAAGGCAAAAAACTGAGTTTTATTAACTTCTTGTGCAAAAATGATAGCAGGCTCAAAAATTCCAAAACTGTAGTTTTAGAAACACCTATAGAAGAAAAAACAAACGAGTTTAAACAAGATTCTACCATAACCAGTCACCTTGGTTTTTACATTACAGAATTTATAAAATATAGATTTCCTCCCACAGCAAAATTTAAGTCTTTAATCGCACTTGTCACAAGTCAGTCAGAGTATTCTGTTTGATGTCGGTTTAAAGTTGTTTCCATTTTGGCGGTTTTTCTGCAATATAACTTTTGGCGGTTTTTCTGACTTTTATAAACTTTGTTTTGTTCCAGTATCAAGTAGTCAAGGGATTTAGAAACATGTAAAAAGAAAAACAGCAAAAGACAGTTGATTGAACTTAAAGTTTTAAAGTGCTCCCTCCAAAACCCATGAAATAGGAAGAGAGTTTTCACATACCAGTCTAAATCACCCATTTCCAATTGTAGGATTTAAAGATGAGGTTGTAAGACTACAGTATTTAAAAACCGACTAAAAAATCTGAAAGCCAATCCACTGCAGTTTCAAAACCACAAGCTAGCACATGGTGCGGAATTCATTTCAAAGAACATATTCCAGCTAAAATGATTAAAACAATTTTGTGGAAGCAAAAAAATAAAGAACTTTTTTCTTCCTATCTCTCCTGTGAGGAAACCATTGAAAAAATAGAGCAATTAGCTCCATATATAATAATAAGAGATGTACCAATTTGATTCCGTTCAAATTTATCGTTAACTATTTTTCCATTTGCAAACCCTAGCTGTACCTTTTTCTTCATTTCTCCGATTTTACTTTGTTTTATTTTGTCTGCAAATCCAGTTTAGTCTTCATGTGTAACAATAGGGAGCAAATATCCCGCGTATCTTCTAAGTTTGATTTTTGCGTTGTGGACGCCAATGTGTTTTTTTTTCATCAAAAAGAATGCTTTCAGTGCCTTGGAGCACCTGTTTTCATTATGAAGCTTCCAATCTATTTCGGCTGCCATTATAATGCTTAGATGTTTGTCGTAATGTAACAATTCGTTGTTCAGCAAGGTTATGGTATCTTTTTCCCCTATTTCCATTGGTAGTGGGTTGCATTTATTTTTGTTTAGCTTTATTTGTTTTTCCAGCAATAGTTTGCTTTTTGGTTTGTGTCGTGCTCCATATTTGTTTGGGTCATGGAAACAAATTAGAGTCTTCGGCATGACCAAAGGGTTGGTTCAGACTAATGCAATTGTTGGGGTAAACCATTAAAAAAGATGATGAATGAGAGTAGACCCAAAGGACATTCTTGAGATACCCATTTGTTACTTCTACAGACTCTGGCTCACAATCGTTTAGTTTGTTATGTTCTCTCCATTTCCCCAAAATTGATAATTAACCGAATTCTTTTCTAATGTCCAAAGATAGTACCGATGCGCGTCCTCCTTAACATCAACTTTGTTGTACAATTTATTAAGAAACAGCAGCAACTGCGTTATCAATGAGCTGTGATTTTTGAAATCTTAATATGTTTTTATAGCAATGTTTCTACTATAAACTACAGTTCAACTGAACTACCTTTATCAAATCATTATATTGCATTGAAAGTCAGCTGATATGTTTGCTTTGTTCTTAAACCTGTCGTGCTTTCTTTTTTAAAGCTAGAGATAACCTGGAACGGAGGAAAATAACTTTTTGTTATTGCAGCTCTGAAAACTATAACAAAGATTCTGATGGGGCAGTTATGTTTTAGAGAACAAAAAGTCATATGTTGTCAGAGCCACAGGTTTTGTTGGTTCGAGATTTTGATATTTTTATTTTTTTCAAAAATTTTTTTTCTATTGTTAAGTGATCATAAATTTTTTTTACAGCTTATCGAATTTTATTAACTTGATCAAACAAACCTAAAAAATCGGTGCATCGTCGTTCGACTTGTTGTTGTCGTAATTTATAGTCGTTGGAAATTTATCGCTTTTTGATCGGTCGCAAACGAATAGGACTGAAAACTTTTGACTTTGGGAAGTTTTCTCTTCAAAATCAAATTTCATTAGGTTTTCGACGAAAATTATTTGTAGTTAAATTTTTTTGTTCAGTTTTTAGTAGTTTTCGCAGACCTGATTATCTGAATACGTCTCTTTTTTTTTGTGTGCTGATATTCTATAAGTGAGATGTCTTTTTTTATAAAAACTGAGAGACTCTCCCTGTGCTTACTTTTCTTCAGAACATTTGTCGAAAATTTTTCTAATCATATGTTTCCTTGTTTTATTAGTTTTTTGATGTGCCTATAGCAGCGTAGGCTGAACGCATTCTGTGATAAATTTATTATAATGTGCTCCCATTTTCATTACTGAAATCATATTTTCCTATTCTGTTTTCAATTATATTTTCTTGAGTTTGTTAATAAGCTATTTTGAACGCTTTTTTGCTCTTGTCAAAATTTCATTTTTCTGCAATTGATTGATTACCATGTTGAGATTGTTGATAAAAATTAGCTGACTCTTATCTTTTTGTTTCAAGATTTCTTTGAGTTAAGGTTCGCCCAACATTACAAGTGCAACATTGTTATAGTCATTATTAGAAACAAGAATTTCTCATATTGTTTAATCAAAACAAATCCGCCCAAATGATAATTATGTGTCATAATTAACTAATAACAGTTTTTTGTTTCATCGTAATGATTCACTTCATTTGCTTGAAAACCTATTTATTAAGCGAGCTTGCTGATTGGATCCCTATCGGATTGCTATATAAGCAGCAAACAAGCTTCGAACATTTTCCGACTCAACAATAGCAACAATCTACTCAATTTTTGATTTTAGATTTTACCTTCTCATGGGGATTGTTTTGTACGGTAATGAAATTTTTCTCCGCGTAATTGTTATGCGAGTTTTGTTCGGCCTTTTCTACAAATCTACTTTTGTTATGAAAATGAGGAGAACATAGTCTGAGATGTTATTAGTTCAGATTTGTTTTGAACAAATGTTACAGATTGTTATGAGCTGTCACGCAGTTTTTGAACTTTTTTCTCAGTTTTAGATCAACTAAATTCCAGAACCTGTGAGTCAAGACTTTCAGTTCTGAGTTTGGTAGTCATTCGTTCGCATTCTCGGAAACCATTTTTGTGTGATTTTTGTGCATTTTGGTTTCTGTCATTTGTTGCTCAGTTCCATCTTTATTTGAAGGGCAAACTTTTCAACGGCAAATTTTTATGATTTTTAAATGATTTCTCTGCTTATAAAAACTGATTTACAATAGTCTATCTTTTTGCACCATATTTTATTTTGTGCGTTTTTGTTTAGTTTTTTTCAGTTTTTAAGATAAAAGCAACAATTTTTAGTTAACTGGTTTTTGTTTATTTGCTTTAATTCAATTTAATTAAGGTTTACGGTCAACTTAAGAGTTTATACAATAGTCTTCGCAAAAAGTTTAAGTCTTCCAAATCAATTATTTTTACAGAAATCTCGACGATTGGTGGAGATTTGTACAAAAATCCCTATTAGATGGATATTATGGGTTTTATTGATGGTTTTATTCGATCCGAGCGTGGCTTTTGCTTTTAATAGAAATTTTAATTTTGCTCAGTTGTCTGTCAAGTAATTATACTGCAGCGCTCTCTGATTTTTGTCAGCTTCGTGTGTCAACATCTTTGTTTGTTTTGTGTGGTCGCAGCTCATTTTTTTCAGCTTTTCCTAAAAAAATTGGCTGTGAAACGATATATTTGAGATATAGTAATGTTACATAAAATTTTAGAGTTTAGGCTCCTGGATCCTGGCACAAGGCAAACGTCGCAAAAATTGCATAATTAAAGCAGGCTGAAACAACCTTCCAGTAATTTTGTCCCAAAATTGAGGACAGATAAGATCCTGATAAACTGAAACCTGTGATTTATCTTTACCCGCAAAAGAGTTCACAAACGCAATCGCATTGCCTCTTGCACTCGCACACATTAGGGTGTTTCGTTTCTCAGAGTAATTTATGTAGAGGTCCTTTTGTTGTCAGGAACAATTTAGTTGGGTTGCAACCAAAATCAGTTAAATTTACACTGTCTTGCTCTGTTATGTCCCCTTTGAGAGAACCTTTTCAGATGGCCATTAAAACTTACAGAGTTTGAAAAGATGGTTTTTGCTGAGCTCCGTTCACTAAGTCGTCTCGTGTGAACTCGTGGTCCTCAAA
The DNA here is from genome assembly GCF_964194025.1 of Convolutriloba macropyga. NCBI lineage: Eukaryota > Metazoa > Xenacoelomorpha > Acoela > Convolutidae > Convolutriloba > Convolutriloba macropyga. The sequence continues at coordinate 64,131,422 of NC_134475.1, forward strand.
TGATTATCCAAAACGTTCACATTCTGGCTATGGGGAATGAGCAGAAATTTACTAAAAGTAAAAAAAAATCAACTCCAAAAGTCAGAAATGCCCATCTGCTATGCAGCTGTATTGTACAATTCCGCGATCTGGTGTCCATCAAAAAGATTGTTGGCAAAAATTGATATAAAAAATTATTTTGAATCTACTTGTTCCCAGGATAAAATTGACGGTAAGAACCAGGGATTTGATGAACTGTTCTGAGACAAAACTGTCTGTCTCTTTTCTGGGTTTTTGTTTCGTCCTTTTAGGTCAGTTTAAATAGAATATACGGTTATTTTGAAAAATTATCCAATCTTCTCAATTATCTTGGCAAATTTTTCTGTTTCTATCAAATTGAGTTTCCGTTATCCGTACAATTGTTGGAGATTTGTTCATAAGTCCCTCTTAGTTGGATATCATCGTAGATTTACATTTTTTGTGACTTTTTCTGTTTCTTGAGGAAAGTTTGCAGGTTTGATTTCACTTGATTGGGCTGTGCATTGTGCTTTTGTCAATTCATTAATTTCTTTCAGTTTAGTATCAATCATTTTTGCTTACCCTCACTGTGATTTTTGTCAACTTGTAGTTTTGGCACTCTAATGATTTTATTAATTCTTAAACTAACATTTACATCAAGTATCTTGAGACATTTCTTCGACTCTTGGCACTTTTGGCATACAAGAAAAGCGTTCTGTTTTATACTACTGACGTCATTAAAAGACTCCTGTGACATGCCAGTACACTAGCCGTATACGTAGTTCACAAGCACTCACCACCTGCTACGCAATCAAGAACTTTGTATTTTGGTTCTATAATTGTTCAGCAGTCTTTTCGTTGTCTGTTCATTTTCTTTCGTCGCCACTCATAATTACAACATTTTTCTTGAACTATTAGCTTTGAAACGATTTCGTTGAGATGGAGTGGTATAAAATACATTTTTGGTGTTCAAGTCCCTGGATCCTGACGCAAGGAAAATATCGTAAAACTTTCAAATTTGAAACAGATTAGAAAAACTCTCGAGAAACTGCCGCCCAAAAAATGAGGTTGGTGAACCCACGAATCCTGGGGCAAGGAAAATATGACCAGTTGTTCATATTTACACAGGCAGCAATAACTCTCTAGAAACTTTGGCCCAAAAACGGAGTGTAAAAATGATCACGACAAACAAAAACTTATAATTTGTCTTTACCCCCACAAACGCAGTCGCTTTGCCTCGTGCACTCGCAAAATTTTGGGTGTTCTTTCTGTTTGTCAAAATAGTTTTGTAGAGGATCTCTGTACTCAGAGCTAACTCGAGGCCAAAATTGGTCAAATGCACACTGCCTCGCTTTGATAGGTCGTTTTTTGAGTGATACTGAGAAACTTTGGTCTCGTTTGATGTTATACTGAGAAACTTTGGTCTCGTTCGATGCTATTACTTCAGATTTGTTTTGAACAAATGTTACAGATTTTTATGAGCTGTCACGCAGTTTTTGAACTTTTTTCTCAGTTTTAGATCAACTAAATTCCAGAACCTGTGAGTCAATACTTTCAGTTCTGAGTTTGGTAGTCATTCGTTCGCATTCTCGGAAACCATTTTTGTGTGATTTTTATGCATTTTGGTTTCTGTCATTTGTTGCTCAGTTCCATCTTTATTTGAAGGGCAAACTTTTCAACGGCAAATTTTTATGATTTTTAAATGATTTCTCTGCTTATAAAAACTGATTTACAATAGTCTATCTTTTTGCACCATATTTTATTTTGTGCGTTTTTGTTTAGTTTTTTTCAGTTTTTAAGATAAAAGCAACAATTTTTAGTTAACTGGTTTTTGTTTATTTGCTTTAATTCAATTTAATTAAGGTTTACGGTCAACTTAAGAGTTTATACAATAGTCTTCGCAAAAAGTTTAAGTCTTCCAAATCAATTATTTTTACAGAAATCTCGACGATTGTTGGAGATTTGTACAAAAACCCTATTAGATGGATATTATGGGTTTCATTGATGGTTTTATTCGATCCGAGCGTGGCTTTTGCTTTTAATAGAAATTTTAATTTTGCTCAGTTGTCTGTCAAGTAATTATACTGCAGCGCTCTCTGATTTTTGTCAGCTTCGTGTGTCAACATCTTTGTTTGTTTTGTGTGGTCGCAGCTCATTTTTTTCAGCTTTTCCTAAAAAAATTGGCTGTGAAACGATATATTTGAGATATAGTAATGTTACATAAAATTTTAGAGTTTAGGCTCCTGGATCCTGGCACAAGGCAAACGTCGCAAAAATTGCATAATTAAAGCAGGCTGAAACAACCTTCCAGTAATTTTGTCCCAAAATTGAGGATAGATAAGATCCTGATAAACTGAAACCTGTGATTTATCTTTACCCGCAAAAGAGTTCACAAACGCAATCGCATTGCCTCTTGCACTCGCACACATTAGGGTGTTTCGTTTCTCAGAGTAATTTATGTAGAGGTCCTTTTGTTGTCAGGAACAATTTAGTTGGGTTGCAACCAAAATCAGTTAAATTTACACTGACTTGCTCTGTTATGTCCCCTTTGAGAGAACCTTTTCAGATGGCCATTAAAACTTACAGAGTTTGAAAAGATGGTTTTTGCTGAGCTCCGTTCACTAAGTCGTCTCGTGTGAACTCGTGGTCCTCAAATGATTATCCAAAACGTTCACATTCTGGCTATGGGGAATGAGCAGAAATTTACTAAAAGTAAAAAAAAATCAACTCCAAAAGTCAGAAATGCCCATCTGCTATGCAGCTGTATTGTACAATTCCGCGATCTGGTGTCCATCAAAAAGATTGTTGGCAAAAATTGATATAAAAAATTATTTTGAATCTACTTGTTCCCAGGATAAAATTGACGGTAAGAACCAGGGATTTGATGAACTGTTCTGAGACAAAACTGTCTGTGTCTTTTCTGGGTTTTTGTTTCGTTCTTTTAGGTCAGTTTAAATAGAATATACGGTTATTTTGAAAAATTATCCAATCTTCTCAATTATCTTGGCAAATTTTTCTGTTTCTATCAAATTGAGTTTCCGTTATCCGTACAATTGTTGGAGATTTGTTCATAAGTCCCTCTTAGTTGGATATCATCGTAGATTTACATTTTTTGTGACTTTTTCTGTTTCTTGACGAAAGTTTGCAGGTTTGATTTCACTTGATTGGGCTGTGCATTGTGCTTTTGTCAATTCATTAATTTCTTTCAGTTTAGTATCAATCATTTTTGCTTACCCTCACTGTGATTTTTGTCAACTTGTAGTTTTGGCACTCTAATGATTTTATTAATTCTTAAACTAACATTTACATCAAGTATCTTGAGACATTTCTTCGACTCTTGGCACTTTTGGCATACAAGAAAAGCGTTCTGTTTTATACTACTGACGTCATTAAAAGACTCCTGTGACATGCCAGTACACTAGCCGTATACGTAGTTCACAAGCACTCACCACCTGCTACGCAATCAAGAACTTTGTATTTTGGTTCTATAATTGTTCAGCAGTCTTTTCGTTGTCTGTTCATTTTCTTTCGTCGCCACTCATAATTACAACATTTTTCTTGAACTATTAGCTTTGAAACGATTTCGTTGAGATGGAGTGGTATAAAATACATTTTTGGTGTTCAAGTCCCTGGATCCTGACGCAAGGAAAATATCGTAAAACTTTCAAATTTGAAACAGATTAGAAAAACTCTCGAGAAACTGCCGCCCAAAAAATGAGGTTGGTGAACCCACGAATCCTGGGGCAAGGAAAATATGACCAGTTGTTCATATTTACACAGGCAGCAATAACTTTGGCCCAAAAAAGGAGTGTAAAAATGATCACGACAAACAAAAACTTATAATTTGTCTTTACCCCCACAAACGCAGTCGCTTTGCCTCGTGCACTCGCAAAATTTTGGGTGTTCTTTCTGTTTGTCAAAATAGTTTTGTAGAGGATCTCTGTACTCAGAGCTAACTCGAGGCCAAAATTGGTTAAATGCACACTGCCTCGCTTTGATAGGTCGTTTTTTGAGTGATACTGAGAAACTTTGGTCTCGTTTGATGTTATACTGAGAAACTTTGGTCTCGTTCGATGCTATTACTTCAGATTTGTTTTGAACAAATGTTACAGATTGTTATGAGCTGTCACGCAGTTTTTGAACTTTTTTCTCAGTTTTAGATCAACTAAATTCCAGAACCTGTGAGTCAATACTTTCAGTTCTGAGTTTGGTAGTCATTCGTTCGCATTCTCGGAAACCATTTTTGTGTGATTTTTATGCATTTTGGTTTCTGTCATTTGTTGCTCAGTTCCATCTTTATTTGAAGGGCAAACTTTTCAACGGCAAATTTTTATGATTTTTAAATGATTTCTCTGCTTATAAAAACTGATTTACAATAGTCTATCTTTTTGCACCATATTTTATTTTGTGCGTTTTTGTTTAGTTTTTTTCAGTTTTTAAGATAAAAGCAACAATTTTTAGTTAACTGGTTTTTGTTTATTTGCTTTAATTCAATTTAATTAAGGTTTACGGTCAACTTAAGAGTTTATACAATAGTCTTCGCAAAAAGTTTAAGTCTTCCAAATCAATTATTTTTACAGAAATCTCGACGATTGGTGGAGATTTGTACAAAAATCCCTATTAGATGGATATTATGGGTTTTATTGATGGTTTTATTCGATCCGAGCGTGGCTTTTGCTTTTAATAGAAATTTTAATTTTGCTCAGTTGTCTGTCAAGTAATTATACTGCAGCGCTCTCTGATTTTTGTCAGCTTCGTGTGTCAACATCTTTGTTTGTTTTGTGTGGTCGCAGCTCATTTTTTTCAGCTTTTCCTAAAAAAATTGGCTGTGAAACGATATATTTGAGATATAGTAATGTTACATAAAATTTTAGAGTTTAGGCTCCTGGATCCTGGCACAAGGCAAACGTCGCAAAAATTGCATAATTAAAGCAGGCTGAAACAACCTTCCAGTAATTTTGTCCCAAAATTGAGGATAGATAAGATCCTGATAAACTGAAACCTGTGATTTATCTTTACCCGCAAAAGAGTTCACAAACGCAATCGCATTGCCTCTTGCACTCGCACACATTAGGGTGTTTCGTTTCTCAGAGTAATTTATGTAGAGGTCCTTTTGTTGTCAGGAACAATTTAGTTGGGTTGCAACCAAAATCAGTTAAATTTACACTGTCTTGCTCTGTTATGTCCCCTTTGAGAGAACCTTTTCAGATGGCCATTAAAACTTACAGAGTTTGAAAAGATGGTTTTTGCTGAGCTCCGTTCACTAAGTCGTCTCGTGTGAACTCGTGGTCCTCAAATGATTATCCAAAACGTTCACATTCTGGCTATGGGGAATGAGCAGAAATTTACTAAAAGTAAAAAAATCAACTCCAAAAGTCAGAAATGCCCATCTGCTATGCAGCTGTATTGTACAATTCCGCGATCTGGTGTCCATCAAAAAGATTGTTGGCAAAAATTGATATAAAAATTTATTTTGAATCTACTTGTTCCCAGGATAAAATTGACGGTAAGAACCAGGGATTTGATGAACTGTTCTGAGACAAAACTGTCTGTGTCTTTTCTGGGTTTTTGTTTCGTTCTTTTAGGTCAGTTTAAATAGAATATACGGTTATTTTGAAAAATTATCCAATCTTCTCAATTATCTTGGCAAATTTTTCTGTTTCTATCAAATTGAGTTTCCGTTATCCGTACAATTGTTGGAGATTTGTTCATAAGTCCCTCTTAGTTGGATATCATCGTAGATTTACATTTTTTGTGACTTTTTCTGTTTCTTGAGGAAAGTTTGCAGGTTTGATTTCACTTGATTGGGCTGTGCATTGTGCTTTTGTCAATTCATTAATTTCTTTCAGTTTAGTATCAATCATTTTTGCTTACCCTCACTGTGATTTTTGTCAACTTGCAGTTTTGGCACTCTAATGATTTTATTAATTCTTAAACTAACATTTACATCAAGTATCTTGAGACATTTCTTCGACTCTTGGCAATTTTGGCATACAAGAAAAGCGTTCTGTTTTATACTACTGACGTCATTAAAAGACTCCTGTGACATGCCAGTACACTAGCCGTATACGTAGTACACAAGCACTCACCACCTGCTACGCAGTCAAGAACTTTGTATTTTGGTTCTATAATTGTTCAGCAGTCTTTTCGTTGTCTGTTTATTTTCTTTCGTCGCCACTCATAATTACAACATTTTTCTTGAACTATTAGCTTTGAAACGATTTCGTTGAGATGGAGTGGTATATAATACATTTTTGGTGTTTAAGTCCCTGGATCCTGACGCAAGGAAAATATGGTAAAACTTTCAAATTTGAAACAGATTAGAAAAACTCTCGAGAAACTGCCGCCCAAAAAATGAGATTGGTGAACCCACGAATCCTGGGGCAAGGAAAATTTGACCAGTTGTTCATATTTACACAGGCAGCAATAACTTTCTAGAAACTTTGGCCCAAAAACGGAGTGTAAAAATGATCACGACAAACAAAAACTTATAATTTGTCTTTACCGCCACAAACGCAGTCGCTTTGCCTCGTGCACTCGCAAAATTTTGGGTGTTCTTTCTGTTTGTCAAAATAGTTTTGTAGAGGATCTCTGTACTCAGAGCTAACTCGAGGCTAAAATTGGTTAAATGCACACTGCCTCGCTTTGATAGGTCGTTCTTTGAGTGATACTGAGAAACTTTGGTCTCGTTTGAACTCCTGATCTCCAAATGATTTTTGTGAAAGTTCCAATTCTGGTCAGGGGGAAAAAAGGAAAATTACCAAGCGTAAAAAATCTGTTATCTGTTCTCAACGTCACAAATGCTTATCTGCTATATAGCTGTCTTCTATTTTTACGCGTTGTTGTTCTCCGTGAAAAAAATGGTTGGCACCAATTCATATAATGGTTTTGAACCTAGCTCGTTCCGGGATGATTCACTCTTTGCATCAAGGATTACATGAAATTGTCCTGAGGCGACACTGTCCTTGACACGTTGAGCGAGAGAATATAAACCTTAGGGAATTCTACCTATTGTGTCTTTTGAGCGTTTCTCCCGTAATCCACACTTTGTTAACGTTTTTGGATTGAAAATGAGGGTTCCTTGCCTGATAAGTGCAGAAATGAGTGAAGTCCGTGTTGAGAATTTCGTCGGATTCAAATATAAGAATCGTTGGTTTTCGTCGGTTTTGCTTCGCCAAAACCGTTCAAAGCCTTTATGTTTTTTGTCGTTTTGATCGGTTTTCGTCGGTATTTAAACACATGAATCGTCGGTTTTTGCCGTTGTAAAAATCTTACAAAAATGACAGCCCCTGTCAGGATTCGAACCTTCGACCCCTGAATTGCTATCCACCTTTTCCTCAACTGCTCCACATGTCACTTAGGTTTTCTCTAACTCTTTTGTTTTTAAAACAAACTGAGACTGACAAAACCGACAAAAACGACGATAATTGACACCTTTTACATTACATACCAACAATACCGACAAAAACGACAACAATCAAAATTTCCTACATAAAAACCAACCAAACCGACAAAAACTACGCTAATCGACACTTCTTACATTACATACCGACAATACCGACAAAAACGACAACAACCAAAAGTTGCTACAAAAAAACCCGACAAAATCGACAAAAATTCGACAAAAAAGCGACGCTTCTTGCGTCAGTTGCGTCGCATTTTCTCAATCCGGGAGCCAGAATACAGCGTATGAAGGCATTGATCTTTCACCTCACAATCAAAAATGTTTTCAAATGGCTTTCCGAGGCCGTAAGTATTGCCATGGAACCGTTTACTAATTTTATCATAGCAATCATGCTAAAATCTGTAAATCTAAAGCTGCCCGTGCAGTCAAACACTAACTCGCGGAACGTCCAAATCTATACCAAGATCTCTCGTTTTTTGTTTTTTGCTTCCTTATTAGACTAGTGATACTTGTATGCATCTGGCAAACTTTCCGGAAAACATAATGTCAGGGGGTGAAGATCTTAACACCAAAAACGTTCTGACGACTGAGTTACTTGTGGTATCATTGTCAAGTATGGGATTATCATTGGTTTTTGCAACACACAAGAAGATCTTGAGTCCGGGGGACTGAGGATGGGCTTGATTTGATCATCGTAGTATAATCCTAATTTGATTCTGTCGCAAAGGCGTATACCACCTTTGCTGCAATGCAGGGCTTGAGTGACTAGAAAACATTCATAGCAGCGCATTTGAAGGATAAATTTTGATTGTTCATCCATATATCAGACATAGGCTGGCCATGGAGTTTTGTTGTCCGAGATCTAAATCGTTTCTTGAAAGCAAAAGGGCATTTAGCCAATTTGCAGTTCGATGAACGTTTTCAGAAGCTCATGGCAAAAGTTGATTCTAAAGTTTAAAAGCTTTTTCTAAGAAACTTCCGCCTGGTTTTTAGATGAGTGTTTTTTAGATTTGGCGCTCTCTTTGATTTCATCCTTCCTAGCACAAATAAAAGTAGGTAAAAAGCAAATTTCTATAAAAACGAATTACATACCCCAGTTGAGAGGTCGGCTTTATGAAAAGACTTATAAAAGCGACCTAGGGGGTTTTTCCCTACCTTAAATACACAGTCGACCTCTAGTAAGGGTCGACCTAAAGTCTTTTCATAAGTCGATCTCTCAACTGAGGTAGGCCATTCTACGTCAAAAATTACTGAAACTTAAGTGCCGAACTTTGGATAAGTGAACTATTGGGAGATCCGAAGAGCAGCATCCATATTGAATATTTCACAAAATAAGTTAGACATATAATCTACCATTTTTCATTCTAAACAACTTGCTTTCTAAGTTATGAGTCATTTTTAGTCAACAAAATTTTCAACAAAAACAGCATTTGTTTGTATATCAATCGACGTGTTATCCTTAGAACCCTAACAGATCTAATTTGAAACACAACTATCAAGCCTAGTAATTGGAATCAGAGGTAAAATGAGTTCAGCTTTCTGATAAATTTTAGTTTTGAAAACATAATTTAAAGTTGTTAAGCACAATTTTCGGATCGAATATGGGCTGTTAAATTATGGTTTAGGCACCACTTCTAAATGACAACAAAAAATCACCACACATCAGAAAATAACTTTTGGAGCTGAAAAAAAATTATAATTTGAAAAAAAAATCAGAACTGAACATAACTGAAATTTTTTTAAGTTGGAGCCAAAAATTTGTACATCCCCATTTTGGGAAGGGAAACACTGATCGCAAAAATGTACGAGCACTTGTTTAGAGTATACACTAAGATATCCACGAACTCAAAGAACACTATTGCATCGAACTAACAAGTGTGGCTATTAACATTTATATGCTGCAGTTGTTCATTTTCATATATTTTCCAATTATTGCTGAATTATTTACTTAGCTGTTTTTTCATAATCAAATGCCATACATTAGAGGCACTTAGTGGTAAGTTCGTATCATCCCTGCTTAAGTCAACGAAATCAAATATTGCTTCAACTTGAAACTTACAATGTAAACGTTGACCTAAATATATCCACTTGATTAACCGATTACTAACGTGTAGCAGTGATGTTATAAATTATATTTGTTTTTATTGTTGATTTTCACAGAACCACCTTGTACATAGGACCGTTAGAAAATGTTCGACAAAGAAAAAAGTGGTCAGACGATACTACAACGATACAAAAGTCTTAGATACACAGAGTCAATTAATGTATTTTGCTTCTTCATCAAGATTAACCTTTAGTTATCAAGTTTGCTAGAATCACCATAAATTGCTAGTTTGTGGAGATTTTTTACAAGAAGCTAGCAACCCTACTGTCATTGACCGAAGCCTTACAACCTTTAGTACGACATTGAACATAGTTTATCAGTTAGGATACTCTTGACTTCAATCAAAATATTAAAAATCAAAAGTGACATTGTACGACATTGAACATAGTTTATCAGTTAGGATACTCTTGACTTCAATCAAAATATTAAAAATCAAAAGTGACATTGTACGACATTGAACATAGTTTATCAGTTAGGATACTCTTGACTTCAATCAAAGTATTAAAAATCAAAAGTGACAGTCCTTTAATACGTACAAAGCTACCAACTATTTCGACGCAATATTTAGTCAATTGGACAAAACAAGCTGAACAGGCCGTGAACATTGAATTCCGCTGAGTTATGCTAAAACGGACAAAAAAAGACATGGATGAGTGTTAAATGACGTTAGACTGGATAGAATCAGTGGCCAAGCAGTCTAACCCTAGTTGGCTACTAACTCCAAGCTTTGTTGTTCACTGTCCAAAAATAGACGACAAACATTTTTCAAACCAACCCCGCTTTTTCAACAGAGTGAAGAACTCTCTTAGGTGACCTTGCGTGAGCAGAGCATAATTTAAAAGTCAGAAAACCATATATCAACCAGGCACACGGACCCGCAATTTCAGTGGCCCAAGACGACGCTTCAACGTCCAGTAGCATCAGCATTCCTGAATACGCAGTGAATTCCAAGTCTGAAGCACAACTCTAACAACAGATTCATCGAGAGTCGAAACCGATTTACCAAGAACGTCCTGTTGGAAGAATAGTCTACCGGTAATTCATACGTCATTGCTGATAATGAAATTGGTCATCAAAAATAATACGCCTTTGCAAAGTCATACGCTCACACGCTTAGGGTGTTTGGTCCCGTCGGATAAGAGAGTACGTACCCAGGCCCACTTTTGCGGAGCAAAAACTTAAGACCGGTTGCTTGGTTTGGGTAGCAGATGAAACAATGGTTTGGGTTGCAGAAGTCCGTTACGGTTCCATTAGCGTCGCGCCCTCCGCCATCTTACGTAGGTCAACCCGTTCTCTCGTTCGTTTGCTTGTACCGCTTGTACTATTTTTCACAAAATCTTCTTCCAGGACTGAGGCTGTTATGAAATAATTGAAAAAATGTTGTCCAATCAGAATCTAGTATTTCTAAGAGTTTAAAACAAAAATTAAATACGTTATAATTTACGTAGAGAGATTCTGCGTATATCAGAAAAGTTTGTTTTACCTAATTTTATGTAAAGAATCAGTGAAACACTGTGAGTGCAAATGGCACGAATCATTGCGGACTTCGCTGGCAGTTTTGTGCGACCAATAAGAGTCAAAATAGCACATGGAGAGCCAAACTGGCCAGTCGTGAAGTTTGCGCCAGTATTCTTTGATGTTAATTACGAGATAGATAACAGGGCCAGCGATTTTGTTGCCACTTTTGAACAACAATAAGAATCTTAGACAGCAGAGAACAACTATTGAAACAGAAGAAACTCAAAAAAAAAAAATGTTATACAAAAAATTTGTACACAGCCCGGTTTTGTGAAGGTAAACCCAAAGGTATTAGCAATTGAATAGGGTACATTCTCATTCTATGCTACCCACGAGCCCAGCAAATTTTGTTGAATCAAACCCACAAGTGCCTCTATTAACACTTGTATAGTGCAAAAGTATTTTTTTCCAAAATTATCCAACGATTGCTAAATATCCTAATAAATTATTTTTTAGTTGATATTATTAATTTTTAGTTGTTTCTTCATAATCAAATGCCATTTATTTGAGGCATTTACTGCTTCTTACGTATCATCACTGCTTATATCATCAAAACAGTGCAGTAACTTGACATTTACCAATTAAAATTTGGCCCTAATCTTTCTAGTGTGTTAACCAATCACAAACAAGTAACAATGACGCTATAAGTGATATTTGTCTGTTTAATGAGTTTCAACGAATTGTTTGAATAGTGGAACCGCTTTGTATTAGAACCGTTAGAAACTGTTAGAAGCTGTTGATAGATCGTAGAATCGACAAAAATAGCTCATTTAAGCTTGCTTACAAGAAATTAGCAATATTACTATCATTGGTTGAAACCTTACAAACGTCCATACAACATTGAACATTGTTTACAACTTAGGATATTCTTAACTTCAATCAAAATTGAAGTTACATTCTTTTTAATACGTTCAAGCAACTAATTGTTTCGACGCAATCTTTGGTCAATTGGAACAGAGTGAAGAAGCAAGCTGACGTAAAACTCGAGAACCAGGCCGTGAAGACTGGGCTCCGCTGAGATTCTTGAGCAGCCGCAAGATATGGAGTGAAAATTAACTGCAGCTCGAACAGCGGCAGCGCCTTAGATCCTGTGATAGCTTGCCAACGTTGGAACCACAAAGCGACGGCATCCTTTAGTTATACAACAATTGCGACGTAATTAGCGGAAACATCAACTTCCGCGCAGTAATTTTTGCAATGTACCTAACTTTTCCGAATAGATTGAATGTTCCAGAATTAATGCATATGATTTGATGTTGTTTGTTTCGGATACGTTGCACTCGACAAGATCAGGTTTTGTTACACCGCATTTGACCGAATATACCATCGTTGACTTCTGATTTAATTGCTTCAAAGCCGCGTGTCGCTGTAGCTGATATGCAGATAATATATTACTAAAATTTTACTTTTTCTCCGCTTATATACTTTCGAGTCCCATATCAAGGAATCCGCGGGCAATCAAATATTTCAAGGCAATTCCTCCTTGGGTTTCATCGTGGATGCCCATTGAACCGTTTAAGAGTCGTTGACGCCGATGAAAAAGTTCATGGAATAGTTGTCTGTCATATTTGTTCTCCAGGTAAAAACAAAATGTTAAAACTTTGGAGCTCCAAGGGCGAGAAGTGCAATTCTGCAAAAAAATTACTTTGGTAAGCGGACACATGAAAACGTTTGGGATGTCAAATGGTAAAAACCACTGCCACAAAGTTTGCAGATAATCTGTTCAGTCTATTTAAGGGCCAGAATTTTGAAATGCGCAGTAAAAATATTTTTTTGAGAAACTGTTTTCCAACTTGTTTTCTATTTAAGTATAATAGAAACTAAATGACTTAATTGGGCGTCATCGAGGTTTTAATTACGGGCATCTTCTAACGTCTCTCAGATTTTTTTATCTCTCATTTGAGGCAGTTTTCAAAATATGATATTACTCTGTGGTAGAACACAATGACATCGAAGCGTTTGTTTTAAAAAAATGTAGACTAAATAGTAACAAAACATGGTACATGTATCAGAAATATAGCATTCATTGACAGTTTTCTACATATTTCCCATGTTTCAGATTTTGAGCCCATTTTCTGACAAAAACCCATTTTAAAATGTAACGTTACCAACTCCACTCGCGAGGAGAAAAAAATGTTGATCAAGTCGTTTCTTTCTTCTTTGGTTTTCCAGAGCCGGAATAAGTCAGAAATTCGTTGTACGGAATCTAATATAAACATTAGTATGCTAAAGCTGGCTAAGTTTGTCTCAGTAAATGTTGACCAAAAAAATTATTGTCGAATGGAATGAGCAGGAGCAATGGAATACAATAGTTAAATATATGGCGCATTATCAAAATGCCACAGTTCGCCGACTATGATGCGATAGAACAGGTAAAGAGATCGAAGACGAGTCATTTGTTTGGAGAGACCCAATTTTGTTTACGATAAGATTCTCTCTTCACTTATAATATGAGTTTGTCAAACATTTCCGATACTACTTTGGTCCAGGCCTAGACTAATGAAATCCAAATAATCTAGTAGGCAGAGGGTTCAATTTTGACCAGAATTAAACATTCGAGCTTCTTAATTAAGTTCCAGCAAAAGTCTTTTCATGGATCGAGCAAAAGACTTTTTTTTGGTCAAACATGGTCTTCTCATTAGCTTTTTGCACCGAACCTGGCCTTTTCATGGGTCGAGATAAAAACTTTTCATAAGCGTGATTTCTTGCAAATGTGGTATTTGCGGGTGCACATAGTAAGGCAGCAATGGAACCAGAAAAAACAGCATTGCATCACTGCAATGCAACTTAAAACACAAATTGATTAGTCTGGGAAATTCCAGACTCATGAAAATAATTTTGCTCTCAACCAATGAATTGGCAATAGCTCTGCCCACTTTTCACTCTTCTATAACTTAGTCACAGAAAACTCCAGTGCAGCGCCCAATTTTGCTCGACAAAAACTCCAAATTAATTTTCGGGCTGAAAAATTGACCAAAGTGGGGAACAAAGTGGGGCCAAAAAATTGTCCAAAAATTTGGTTCGCGCAAAGGTCAAAGGTGAGTAAGAAAATCTAGGATAAGTCTAGGGTTAGTCTAGGATATTTATAAGATAATAATTAGGCCAAAACGTCTCCTAATATATGTGGAGCTCAAAAACTAAAAACCACACTGACCGTCGTATTCAAATTTGTTATAAAAAAACTGGTGAAATATTCCGGAGAAAGGAGTGCAGTTAGGGTCCCTGGGCTTCAAAGACGAGGAAAAACATGATTAACAAATTTATGATTCTTAAGATCTCAATTCGCGTTCAATTTTTCTGAAATATTTAAATTTGTGAAAAGAACAATTAAAATTTGAGTTTTGTTATATTTGTGGACTCATTTGAAAAAAATACCCGAGCTTTAGTTAAAAGAGGGGGATATCATTTGAACTGCACGCTAACGATGATCATTCTGAGAAAGTCACGTATCATCGAAAAACGAGCAATTCGAATTCGAATGATGGAAAATTTTTGAAAATTCAAATGGTTGCGCGAATAAAATTTAGAAGCCAAGCTGTAGAGGTCGAAAAACATTAGAACTTTTTAAAACTACGGACCTTTGATCAAGGTAGCTCAATAAAATCTGGAAGGAAGAAGGACTGAAAGTTGAAAGTTAATTAACTTTTTTTGTAACGTTGTTTGAGGCAATTTATAAAAATTTTCCAATAACAGGTAACAGTGGGCAGCAAATTACTGCTTTCAACGACTTTAAATAAGCTGCAAACAATTTCTAGGTTGACTTAGAAACAGCCGCAAAAAATGATTTTTAGATATTTTCAGAAAATTATTAAAAAACCAAAAAAGCTCATCATTCAATGACATTTAATTGAAAAAATACCGTTAAGGCTGAGAATGAAAACAAACAAATTGAGGCACTTCAAAGTTGTAATGACTACCTCAGTTTGCAGTTTTGAGATGAAAAAACTGGCAGTTTGCAGGTTTGAGAAAAAAAGGGACACATAATCTATGTACTTATGTTTTATGATAACTTTCTATCAATCGAACAAATAAAACAAAAACCGTTGTTATAAAATCTTTGCAAAGTCCGCAACGTTATTTTTTTTATACAAGCCATCACATTGTTTTAAAATTAAAATTGGTTTTATTGAACAAAATTATGTCTGAATTTCGCAACAAAGGTATTTAACCAAAAAAAAATTAAAGACAAATTTGAAACGAAAATGATGAATCTGTCATTATTTGGAGATAATAATTTAAAAATTGACTTTTTTCAATTGCCTTTTTCCATTAAAAACAGTAGAAATATAGCTGATTGAACTAAGAACGGGCTTGTGAAAGGTTTTCTCTGAATGTTTTTTTTCATTTGTGACATTTGAATCCGAAAAGGCATTGCAAACAGAATACGTTGATAGTAGCTTGGCTAAATAATTTATCACAGAACTAGATTGATCGAATATTATTTTTCAGAAAAAGTTAAAATTAATTGATACGTTTCATCAAATCTTTCAAACATTAAATATTTTTTTAAATATTCTCCTCGGAAAAAGTGATTATAACTTTTTTAAAATGATCTAAATAATAGCCATGGCTGTACAAACAGGATGGAAAACGCTGATTTAGTTGGAAGCTAAAAGTCATATCAAATTTTAGAAAATTAGTTTGTTTTCATTGCGGTAGTATCTACAATAAATTTTGTTGGGTGTTTAAGCGTTCCAATTTAGAAATTACTAAAAAATGTCATTTGTTTTGAAAAGGACTGGGTTATGTTTCATTTCCATCAGAGGCGAATTTTGATTTTTTTTTCTCAAAGATATATATCAATATTTTAAGAAAAATTTTCAAAAAAATGTCGTTTTAAAGTTTTTTGAACTCCAAAGCCACGACAACACTTTTTTGTGTAGTTAGTACAATAAATTCAATAAATATTTAAAGAGGAGAACAATTTAATGAGAACAAATTTTACTGTCAATTTTGTTGAGAAAATGAGGAAAACCACTATTGTTGATACAAATTTCAAAAAAAAGAACAGGTTTTTTTTTAGAAAACGTAAAAAGCTCTAAAATAAATCATGAGAAGAACATTGGTACAATTTGTTTTCTAAGTCTCTTTGCCCTTGACAAGATCGAAATATTTTAAAGATCACATCTGACGGCAAATAAACAATAAGTTCCCGCTTTTTCTATAGTAGCAACTTAATATACTTCATACTAAAGCCTCTATTCTCTCACCACTCACTATACTCCTCAAAGTTCTTCGCAAACAAAAAATTGGAAAAAAATGCTGAGCAAACAAACTGAACGACATTTTGACGCAGAATGGAAAAAAGAGAGTAACACGTGTTAACCGCTTGAAAAAAACGTATATTTCCATTTTTAGTTTTCTTCTTTTGACATGTTATGTATTTCAACACTTGTTCAACATTTCTAAAGAGTTTATGTACTACTACAATGAGTAGTGATGGTAGTGTGTGTACAAACGCAGCAAATCCAGTTGAACGCTCTTTGTGACAAAAAAAGAGAGAACGTATATCTGGCTGGTACCGCTGGTAGTGTGAATTTCGATCCTTGAAAAACGCTTCAGGTTAAACCGTCCACATTTTCCTTGTTATCCCATACTTGTTTACTCTGCTGTTAAGTACACTTTACTCGTTTTTATCTGCTACGATGAAATGGTTCAAGGTTAGTTGTTTGCTATCTTTTTTGGCTCAAATCCTGACACCTTGTCAACATATCCGATTTCAGTATATTTGGATGTTTTCAATTTAAGGCAAGGTTTTTTCTGAAAACTATATAACGTTCCATATATAGTGATGAAAAGTAATTCCGAATAACTTTTCGTTGACACATGCTCAACATTTGTACACATTGTGAACAGTTTTGAGTGATGCAGATTTCGAAGTTAGGACAAAAATTTTTTATTGACAAATATTAATATTCAGAAATCAAGTTAGTAAAAGAGAGCTGCAAATCAGAATAATTATTCAACACCAAATAGGTTTTTGAAGACTAATAAATATATTTGCAGGATTCAATTGATAATCAACTATGGTCATGAGCTCAACACATTGGCAGTTTAATTAATAACGTATCAGCGGTTCATTGCACATCTAAACATGTCTCTGATAAAACAATTTCATAATCAGTAGATCGATTTCAATTCGTTTCAAATGTAAAGTATAAAGCAACGTATAGCGAGAAATCAATAATAACAACGCATTAAGACTATAACGTATTAAGTATAGTTCGTACATAGCAACTAGTGAGAGTTTAGACGGCAAGGTTTTTTTTGATGCTCTTTTACTGGTTTCTTGTCTGATGTCATTGATGTCAGAATCAGTTAATAATCGATCAACAATCGTCTAGAGAACCTAAAAATATTAAGCCTAAAACCGCCTTATTCGATACATATCATGGTATTATTTACTTAAAATTAGGTTATACGAACTTTTCCGGAACTTTTTGTGTATATTAGACGCAATTCTATACGTAATTTAAATACTCGATTCTGATTGGTTAATATTCTCGCTTAGATTTATTTAGTTACTAACATCCTCCGCCCCAGAAGAAGATGCTGGGAGAATTGGTACTAATTTTACAAGCGGGCGAACGAGCGATCCGGAGGACGTGCGCAATACGGCGGAGCGTGCGACGCTGTCGGAACCGTAACGAAGTTCAGTGATCCGAGCAGTGGGGTAGTAACCCCTTGGGTTGGTCTCTTCAACTACCCAAACCAAATCACCGGTCTTAAGGTGATGCTCGGCAGGCGTCTGCCACTTGGAACGTCGGTTCAGCGCCGGTACGTATTCTTTGATCCAACGAAACCAAATAGCGTTAGCGTAAGACTGCGCGCGGGCGTAACGTTTACGGTGATCAAACTCATCTACGCCAATGATGGACGGGAGACTACGTGCTTGGTTACCGAGGAGAAAGTGATTAGGTGTTAATGCTCCTAGGTTAGACGGTTCGGCGCTTACGGGCGTTAGCGGACGTGAATTAAGTGCATGTTCGACCAGACAAAAAGTGGTACTTAAAACCTCATCCGTGAGGCGACGCGTTCCAAGGATTGTGTAAAGTACGCGCTTGAAACTACGTACTAGCCTCTCCCAGATGCCACCTTGTTGTGGCGCACTGGGCGGATTGAACCTCCACTTAATGCCTTTGTGGGCAAGTTCGACGGCGATGTTGATGGTATTCCACTTCTCGATATTCTCGTGTAGTTCTTTTTCCGCGCCAACAAAGTTAGTGCCATTGTCTGACCAAATGATGGCAGGTGTACCTCGACGGGAGACAAAACGCTCCACTCCCATTACACACGAACTGGCGTCCATGGAAGGAACAATTTCGACATGAACGGCACGAGTAGTTAAGCATGTGAAGAAGAAACCCACCTCTTCTCGGTAGTCCTACGTACAGTAACATAAAACGGGCCGAAGTAGTCGACCCCGGTGTTCGTGAAGGGAGGAGACTGGTATGCGAGTCTTTCTACTGGGAGGTCAGCCATAATGGGTTGAATAGTGGCAGCGCAGAACATTCTGCACGTGACGCAGTTGGATTTATTTGAACGCAGTGAGGATCGTAACTTAAGGATGGTATAACGTTCTTGTACTTTAGCTCGCAGGTAGTCATAACCTTGATGATGATGTTTAACGTGGGTGTGATTGAGGAACAACTTTACAAATGCATGGCGTGCGTCAAGAACAATAGGATGTTTTACATCAAAGTCAACTTCGACCAACCGCTTGATGCGGCCTGCCGATCGGATAAGACTATTTGGCCCAAAAAAGGGAGAAAACGGGGCAATACGGCTACTCCGTTTGACGGTTTTGTTTTCGAGGAGATCTTTTCTCTCCGCATTAAATGACTCCCCTTGGACAAGATACTGGAGATGACGCTCGGCTTCTTCAAGCTCCGTGGGGTCTATGATGCTACCATCGGCATTACGGTAACATTCGTGAGAGGTAACAAGCGGAGTGCGTACGCTGTTATCCGTAGCAACTTCTGATAAGAACTGTACTTATCGAAGAGAATTAGTTGCGGGGGCGGTTCCTTAGTTGACTTGGTTACGGATGCGGCCAATGATGTATTGGTGTCGTCAGTTTCCTTAGTCACTATTCCAAGTTTGATGTTTTTAACTACTTCGATGTTTGGCTCGAACGGGAATTCTTTGGTTCTTAAGAAATCTGGACCCCTCACCCAGCTACTTGATTGCAAAACCTCAGCGGACATACCACGAGTACCGGCATCTGCTGGATTATCGCTTGAGGCAACGTGGTTCCATTCGTCAACGCTAGTGTGTTCTAAAATCTCGCATACGCGGTTTGCAACAAATATTGGCTGCTTGCTTGTGGAGTTGAGCCACTGCAAGACAGTAGTGCTGTCAGACCACATATAAACTGTGTTGACATGCACAGTAAGGGCTCGACAGATATCTTGTTTCAACCGAGCGGCCAGTAAAGCAGCTTGCAGCTCTAGCTTTGGGATTGTCATCACCTTCATAGGTGCTACACGAGCTTTACCCAGGACAAATGCAAGCTCTGTTTTTGGCCCACTAGAAGTGTTTACTTGAGCTCGGAGAAATGCAACAGCGCTGAAGACCTCTTGGGAACTATCGCCAAACATGTGTAGTTCCAGGTGTTTAAAGTTTCCCGAAAAGTAGCTCCTAGGAATAGTGATTTCTGCAAGCTTGGGTAGTTCTACACTCCATTCGAGGAACCTTTCAACAGTGTCTTTTGGTAATTCTTCATCCCAGTGCTGCCCGCTGACACGCCAGATGTCCTTTAGTAACAATCGGGCACCAACAGTAAATAGTGCCACTAGGCCGATGGAATCAAACACCTTAGACACTAGGCTCAATACCAAGCGTTGTGTTAAGGACTTAGTTACTGTACTGGAGGTACCCCGACTCACAACTAGAGTATCATTGTTGTGATCCCATTTCAACCCAAGCACGTGCGAAGAATCCTCCTTAGATGAGGCAATTACTTTTGGTTCGGTAGACTAAGTTGACCCATCAATTCGATCAGCCAGATTTGGTACTTTGCTTACAAACTTAGTAAGCTTGAACCCACCTAGATGGAGAAGATGTACCAACTCCTTCGATCTTTTGAGAGCCCTCTCAGGTGACTCCACCGAATCCAAGTAATCGTCCATGTAGAAGTTTCCTAGGACGGCTTTGGTTGCTTCCGGGTACTGATTAACATTGTCTCGGGCCGTGCGTTTCAGTGCATAGTTAGCGCATGTGGGCGAGTCTTTAGCCCCGAATATATGGCGCGTGTATTGATATACTACAGCATTTGTTGTGGGGTCCTCCCGCCACAAAAAACGCAGTGATGGCTGGTCCCAATCAGGGACACCCACTTGGAGGAACATACCCTCGATATCTGCGGACACGGCAAACTGATGTTGACGGAACCTAAGTAGTACGTGGATTAGATTTTGGAGCAGGTCAGGGCCAGTGAGCAAAGATTTATTCAAAAAATTACCGTGGAACTTTGCTTCACCATTTAATACCCTACGCACTTTTCCCGGTTTGTTCGGATTGATTACGGGATGGTGTGGTAGGTACCACTCTCTATCCGACCGCTGCTCTACCTTGTGAGCATCAGGGACTGTAATCAAGTATTCTTTTTCCAAGTCTTCACGGATGGTATTAGCATAAGTTTCTTTCAATGATGTATCTCTCGATAGCCGCTTTTCGAGAGACTTGAGCTGTACCTGTGACGAAAAGTAGTTATTCGGGAGCTGGGTGTTGTCATCAGCCCATAACATACCGAAATCGTATCTTTGGCCGTTATGGAAGGTTGTTGTTTCAAGTATTTCCTGCGCGCGAGCATCCGCTGCGGATCGTGGGTCAACTTGCTTGAACGCGCCGTATGATTCCATATCATACCAAGATTTAACCTTACAAGCTAATTCAAAATCCTGTTCAATATTGGCTTTGAAACACACCGAGACTAAACTTGAACTTGACGGGAGTGGGCCACTTAAAACCCAACCTATGGGCAAGCGGACAGCAAACGGTGAGCACTTTTCGTCGGCTGAAAAATACTCTAACGGGCGGATGGCATGGTAGACATCCTGTCCAAGCATCATCTCAATTTCTCCATAGCTATATTTTACTGGATCTAGAACTGCCAAATGTGGGTACGTTTCTTGCATGGACTTGACGTCAATGATGTCGGAACCTACGTTTAATGTTTCCCTCACGTAGGGACGCACAGTGAATGCTTCGAAGTCTTGATCTTTTTGAGGTGTCACAGTCAATTGAACCACCTTTATGTCTATGAGTTCTTCCGTGTTTATACCCTTGACGGTCAGTTTTAATGCGGTACCCTGCAAACCGAGTCTAGCTGCGAGACTATCGGACACCCAAGAGTTACTGCAAGCGGTATCGCATAAAACCAACGCCGTAGTACTAGTACCAGAAGAATTAGTAACTTTCAGTTCCGTGACCTGAAAGAGGCCTTTGACATCCGTCACGGAAGACAAAGTGGTTGTATTGCTTGGTTGCTGTTGACCAGTAGATTGCCTACTTGTACCTGCGTTCGATTTCGAAGTATCGATGTTGTTGTTTGTTGAGGGTTTAGCTGGAAAAACCCTTTCAGCTCCATGAAGTAAGGTGTTATGGGAGCTGTTGCAACCATCTTTCCTACACTTACGGGGACTTGGGCATTGCCTAAACATGTGTTTATCACGCAAACAAGAGAAACAGAGCTTTGCCTCAGCCACGACCTTGGCTCTCTGCGTGGGGGTCTTTTCCTTAAATACACGGCATTCCCACAACCGGTGGCTGCCTTTGCATACAATGCAACTGGAGATTGATGTTGACGGAGATCTCTGTTGCGGCTTGAGGTTACTCTTGTGTTGCGTATTTGCAGCAAATGCTTTCGAAGAAACTTTTGATCTTGTTACTGAGTTGTTGGTATCCTCAGTCCTTGCTTTAGTGGCGGTATTCTTCATTAAATCGTGCGCTTCGGCCTTCTCTTTTAACCATTCGTTGAAATCAAGAAGAGTAGGTTTGACCCAATGCTTTTTGACCGTGAAAAGTGACAATGACTCCTTCATATTGGGTGGTAGCTTCTGTACGGCGGTGTTGAGAAGCGCAGCACTCTTTAAATCCGAATCGTATGACAGCGATTTAAATACCCCGACAAGACTTGAAATGCACCCCGAGTAGTTAATGATGTTATCGCTATTGTGCATCTTCAATGGTGGAAAGCTGTTGAGTTTGTCCAAATGTGCACTTACGACCGCCTGTGGTTGGCCAAATTTACGTTCTAAGGTCCTCAGTGCATCTTTGTACATTGCGCCGCAGTAGGCAAACTCAGCTATAGCTGTTTTGGCTTTACCTGTTACGAGAGTCTTAAGGTATGTCAATTTTACATCATCAGTTAAGGACTGAGAGTCAATTGCGCTTTTAAATTGACCATACCATTCGTGCCACTGTAGAGGATCCCCATTGTATTGGGACAACTTCCATTCGGGTAGTGGGTCATTCCTCTTGCTAGATAAGGCGTCAGTGAATGCCTTAATCAAGCTTGCATTTTCAAATACTGGCGCTGGAGGCGTGGGATGCGGTGGGCCACCCCAGCACAATGGTATCGGAGCAGTATGTCCGTATGTTGGATGTATAACCGGCATGATGAAAGGTGGCGCGATGTTAGTAGTTGTACTAAAGGGGTTAACAGGGATGCTACAGTTTGCTGCGTGGTTGCTATTTGGATTATGTTGTGTACTCATTTGCAAGATGGGATGGCTGATGGTTGGGTTAGCTGTCTTTGGGGGTAGGTTAGATTGAACGTTATAGACGGTTGCATTATTTTTCGCCTGGTTTACGTTTGGGAGAATATTTTGAGGAAAACGCCACAAATTATAATCGGGGTTACGGTTAAGGGGAAGTTTGGGTGCGGTAAGGCAAGGTAACAGGCGGGCTTGAGGTGAATGGACAATGTTTTGTTGTGGAATGTTGCGGACGGATAAGTATGTTGCTGTGCTCGCTGGAGGGGGCGACGGAATCACGGGAGGCTGAGGAATAAATAGATGTTGAGATGGGATCGCGGGAGGCGGGTTCACGAGTGGGTTTAGAGGTGGAGGGACCTTATGCGGGGAATGGGCATTAGGGACTTGTGTTTGGTGTGGAATGTTACTTTGAGTGAGATTCTGTTGTTGTTGAACATGAGGCATTGACATATGTAATTGGCAAGGCACACTGGAGCTTTTCGGACCCAAGAACTGATTTACTTGTTGTTTTGTTGAAAAATCAGGTACAAAAATGGAGTTCGTTGGTGCCATAACGGGTGTCGGTGGCCGGGGAGGTTGCATAGATGGTTGAGGTGGTGGGAGTGCGACATTTTGTACGTCGACTGGTACTTGGTTCACTTCACCACTGCCTGAGGGACTATATGCCCTTTGATCAATGAGTGATTGCTGCAGTTGAGCCTGGAGATATTCCCGATACAAAGCTTCCTGTTGGGCAACAGAAATCGCAACTCCTGGCCGTGCTTACTGAGAAAGCATTTCAAGATGATGTAAGTTATCGGCAACATTACTTGGGTTTTCTGGAGGAATACTAGGGGAAGTATCTTTAACAGGAGGGTCGGCGGTTGCTGAACCAGGACGAGAAAAGTTTAACTCACTTGAATTACCTGCTGGAAACGAATTTACCCAATCCTGAACAAGTCCCTGACTTCAATCTGATCCCCTATCTTTAAACAAACTCAGTTCACTTGAGTGGTGACTAAACAATGAATGATTATCCATTAAATCAGCCTCATCTAATTTAGCTGCTGCAACACGCTGGCGGTGGTCTTCCTCCAATTCTTGAAGTGCCATCTCTTCCATTTGTATTTCAAGCTCCTTTTTTCTCATGACAATTTCGTGTTTTTGTTTAGCGAGGCGCATGGCAGCTTGTTCTTGTTTCTCGGCCTCTTCGCGTTTTAGTTTTGCCATGAGAAATTCTTGTTTACGCTGGCTAGACATTGATGATGTTGTTCGGCGTGAACTTCTCTTAGATTGGCCTTGAGGATTAACGCCCTCACATACGGTGTCTCGGTCAGCAACTGAGTCAATATAGCTTCTAGCCGCAAGCAAGAGTTTATCATTGTTCTTGGTTTTATCATCCAACCATTGCTCAAGGACAGGGTAAATTGAACCTGGGTTTTCCGCTTTACTGGCCAAGTCAAGTAGTTCTTCATTCTTCTCCACCAGTTTACTGAAAACATCCTTCAACTTAGAAACCAAGCGTTCAACCCTCCTGTCTTGACGATCTATGGCATCTGTGATGTCCCTATGGATGTTACGTAATTCATATTCCAAATTAGATCTTGCATTAAAGAGCTTTTTCGATTTATCCTGCTGTTCGGCCATGATATTGAATTGACTAGTTTATCAATGTAGCGTAACTTTCAACCAAACACGTGGAATGCGGGTTATACCGAACCCAAATGACGACGACTTGATAATCAAGACGTCGAAGAGCAGAAAACAAGTTACCGAGTAATGAATTACTCGGCGAAAGTGAGTAAGAAATTATAGAGTGCGTCTAACGTGCTTGAAAGCAACGTGAGACTAAACAGGAACACAGGCAACCGGGGAAAGAGGACTGGGTGGACGAAGTAAGACGAAACGGGAAACGAAGCGGACGGGGCGGGAAGGACGGGCGAACGGCGCGCAAGGCAACAGGGAACGGAACGGAACTGGCAAAAACGCGGGTAGTAAACGGGCGACGCAACAGACGGGACGGAAACGCTGAACGAGCGACGCACGAAGAAACGAGACGGGCAGAACGGAGGCGTTGAGCGAGTAGCGCGCAACGAAACGGAAAGGCGGGTTGGAACGGGTGGGAGACGATTACGCAGCGAGCGGGGAGGTCGAGAACCACTATGTTAGCAGATCACAGCAACAAAATCAACCAAACAAACTAGCCGTAACTCCAGAACAAACTTAAGTCACACCCTAGGGAGAAGGAGAGATGCTACTGCAAGAGACAAACTAGCACAAGTCATTATGAGGCTTAACATATGAAAATAACAAACTAAATTACGGCAAATAGTAGTATACTAAAAGGATGAAAAGAGCAAGAAAATTACTAGCCGTAACTCCAGAACAAACTTAAGTCACACCCTAGCAATAATCAAACCTAAACAACCGATCAGCATACCAACAATATTAAACAAACTACAGCAAATATTAATTAATATGCAGCGCTTTTGTAGTCTATGAAAGCTGGAAAAGTGAAGAAACAATCTAGCCGTAACTCCAGAATAAACTTAAGTCACACCCTAGAAGGCAAAACCCTAAACCAACTAACATTCATACAGTTACACGCAAAAATACAGCAGCAAAAATCAATATACTACAACAGGGGTGCTAGTAAATTAGTAAGTTGGAAAAGTCCAGGAACCAACTAGCCGTAACTCTAGAACAAACTTAAGTCACACCCTAGAAAGCAACAAGACCAAAGCAACTAACCAGCATACTAGCTTAATCAACAAACTGCAACAAAAACAACAACATACTTCATCACATATGACATACTACATCGAAAATTGGAAAAGTAGCGAAGAAAACGAAAAACGAAGTTTTGGGAGAGCGACGTTTTTGAAGAAAAAAACGGAACACGTATAATTGAGAAGTTAAAGGACGAAAGGGACGCGGACGAAACGGTACATAAAAGAGCGACGAAAAAAATTATAGGGAGTCGATCAATTTTTTCTGTAGGCCGGAGGTTGTGAAAAATTTCACAACTTTTTCTGTGTAATGAGTTTCACTCAATTAACGAACCTCCCGTACTGAACTTTATTTTCGCACGTGTATTAAGATTTGCCAGGTCTTGTCCAAGTCTGACAAGTCTTAATTGTGTTATGGTCGTAGCTCTGAATCAGTACTGATATCTAGACTTGGAATTAGACTTGCCCGGTACTGATATTGACTTGGCGTTCAGTACGGGCTTCTTGTTGGAGACATTGATTTTCGACAACCTTGTCAAAAATTTATGCTTTTGTCCAATTTTTTTTCTAATTTTGGTCAACATATCTGCAAATTTTTGAATACGGAACGGTAATCCGGTAAATTGGACGGTTTTATGCTTGAAAGTACTGTTTATCAATATTCAATATTGGTGTTCTTTGTTTTCTTTTTTAATTTGCATCAAAATTGACCAAAAATTTTCAAAATTGGAAAAATAGCATAATTTTCTCGCGATTTTCTCTTTATCAGAGGTTATTCTTCGATATACGAACCGACTATATCAATTTTCTCGACTTTTTGGTAAATCTACCAAAAATTTTCAAAATCGATGTTTTTCGTCTCAAAAATTATGTTAGTGAGGTTAATGGTTACCGGTTACGAATAATTTTCACAGTAATTGTTTGATATTAATACCCCTGAATTATCGAAAAAATACGGGTTGGGTCTCTTGCCGTCTAAATCAATATTTACTTTAATTTACTGCCACAAAAATAATTGTTCTGTTCTTACAGTTTTGTCGTTTTCACAAAGACACTGATGCGGTTTAATCTATTGTAGTAAGCAAGCCATGCCACAGATCAACCTCATCAATTTTTTTCAATGTGTCGTCAAGAACAGGCCGTTGACCGTTCCTGAAAAAGCAGTTGTTGCTCGTTTCTCAACTTCTTTATCAGTCGTGTGTTTGCAATGACAAGCTCTCTCTTCACTGCAGCTTTCACGTCGTCTTGAATCCATTCCAAATCATTGTGAAACTTCGTCTACGAGCGGTGTGCACAAATATTCAGCTGTTTTTGCACACTCGGATGTCAATTTTTTGACACCAACGGATCCATCATTGTAATTTAAAGGTGTTTCAAGAAGCTGTAACAAATTGTCTGGAACTCAATAAATTGAACAGCACTGAAAATATGTGATATTCTAATCATAACTGTCAATTTCATCAGTTAATGACATATTCGTATGTCGACATTTACTCCTATTTAATAACCTAATTGCGACATTTACGCTAACAAATGGTGTTCGTAAGCGTCGCGGTACCAAAATGACTCTGATAAAACAATTTCATAATCAGTAGATCGATTTCAATTCGTTTCAAATGTAAAGTATAAAGCAACGTATAGCGAGAAATCAATAATAACAACGCATTAAGACTATAACGTATTAAGTATAGTTCGTACATAGCAACTAGTGAGAGTTTAGACGGCAAGGTTTTTTTGATGCTCTTTTACTGGTTTCTTGTCTGATGTCATTGATGTCAGAATCAGTTAATAATCGATCAACAATCGTCTAGAGAACCTAAAAATATTAAGCCTAAAACCGCCTTATTCGATACATATCATGGTATTATTTACTTAAAATTAGGTTATACGGACTTTTCCGGAACTTTTTGTGTATATTAGACGCAATTCTATACGTAATTTAAATACTCGATTCTGATTGGTTAATATTCTCGCTTAGATTTATTTAGTTACTAACAAAACAGGTGAAATGGGCTATTTTTGCTATTTGTTTTTGTTCTACACATTTTGGTAGGGTTGAAACAGTAACTCGAGATGAGGTATCATCTCAGGTATCCACTTGAATTGAGAAATTTATTGGGGTTATCTTAGGAAGAGAAATTCTCCTCCCCCACTTCACTGGGTAAGAATTCCGAGGTGCGCACTGGTTGAGGCCTAGTTTGTGTACTATTGCTAATTGGGCAGTCATGAGATCAAATTTGTGATCATTTTCAATCAGATGCCGATGATTGGGCATCTAATTTGAATAAAACGATTGCGGATCCCTGCATAACAGTAATTGAGAATGCATAAGCCAGTGGACTGAATGTTACCAAGAACCCTGAGCGCTGGAAACTTCTTTTTATCAAGGAATGTGTCATTCCATTCGAGCGTCTTGAGAGCTGTCTACAATAATGTTCCAAAAACGCCAGGGAACCAACATGATCCCAACGTCGCTAAGATATTTCAGCGTTTTGACTGTTTCTCTTTTCCCGGAAAGCATTGAGGGCGTACCAAACGAGGAAATAAAAATCCCCGTTTCCAGATTTTTGAACAACAAATGTTTATGTTCTGATTTTTGAAAGAAAATAGTTGCAACGTCTGCTGATTATAGGAGACCTCTCATTGGATCATGGCGTAATATCAAATCTCAAGGGCCACTGCATGAAACAAAATGATACCCCATGATATAAAGAGACCACGATTTTCAAAAGGGGGATTTATATCATAAACTGTGACAGCAAGATGATTTTTAACCGCTACCCAAAACTTGTCTGCCGGTAGGTGTAGCCGCCCTTTTTTTTACACTTTTTGATGAAAATGGCATTTTTGATCTAAGGACGAATTGCATCACAAAAACCGTCTTTGGTGCGTCAAAACGGTTTTGTATAATACCAACCGAGCAAACTGGATCATTCGACAACGATGTGATTGTCGATAAAATCCAAATTTTACGGAAATTAAAAATAAGCGGAAAATTTTTCAGCACCCAGTACATGGATGTTTTCTAAAAAATCTTCTTGATCATGCTATTTGAGTTTTTGATAGCATAAAAAAGCAGTTCAAAATTCTTGTTGCTCGGCTCTATACCTTGAATTTTCAGTACATTGAAAAAGCCTACAGCACACCATAGGCTTTTTCATCATTTTCATCATGTTCATCATTTTCTGTGTCTGTTAAAATCAATGACATTATCATGATACAGAACATGTCGAGAGCTTTCCTGTTTGTTCATCATATCTAATAAAAGCGGCGAAAAGCCAAGAACAAAAGCAGGCCACACTGCGGTGTCAAAGCATGGGCCCAATATCTCAATTATCTTAGTGGCATGTACATTGATAGCACCCTCAAATTGTTATGTGCCAAGCAATTCTTGGAATTCAAAAGCTGTTTTTTGGGCAGAAATTAACAAAACGCTGAACAAATTCACCATCTTCGATACGTTTTTCACCGGATTTAGTTTCTCTGTGCGCTGTCAGTGATGCATTTAACAAGCTTCTGAGTGCTGTAGGCTTTGGAATCTATCCCTCGCAGCAAGGTTTATCAATCCAGGTGTTGCAATTCATTTATTGGAGGACATTGGAGTAGTTCATTAGAGATGATCAGATACATTTTGAACAGCCTGCAGCGGCAAAGTTGCTTCATTCAACTGATTTGGTACGCTAATTAAGTCTTCAGTCTGGATCGTGGTTGGATTCTTCCTTTGAAATCAATTCTTTCGGTTAAAATTTTTTGAATGTTGCAATTCTGTCTGCTATGAATTTCACCCTGAAAGCAAACAAAATTTAGATGGGGCTGCAATTTTTTTTCTTCAAATTGTAATTTAACTTTTGTTTTTTTTTCACTGCAGCCGCAGCATACTCGTCAATAGTCAATCTTTCAAGTCTTCGTCAATAATCCTTCATCCGTCTCCTCCTCGTCGAATTTCTATAACGCTGCTGATGTTTTGTCGTTTCAACTTGAACATGCTAAAAGCAAAAAGTCTCATCCATTGTTAAATGCACACAGGCTGCGCGATGTGATACTCTGAAGCTGTTGACAACCATTGAGACAAATCGCACAGGTGTCTTTCTAAGTGTTCTCAGTAGCTAATCATAATGAGAATAGGCAGAAAACAAATCAGAGCAAACATCATTGATCAAAATTAGGCCTTTTTTAACTTGCTACGTATCTGGTGTGCGCTGTCAAACAATAATTTATTATAGGTTGCCTTTTTGGTCAAGGGAGAATAAAAATATTCCAACTGGATCTTGGAAACCCACATTCTTATCGTTTATAATTTTTGATGCGTCTCCTGTGTCAATCCGGTTGAACATCCAGGTCGCATATTTTTGTTTAAGGGAGCCACCAACGTCGGAAGATAAACCACACTGTTCTTTAACCATCAAATCTATCTTGAATGCACTTTTTAACGTTAATAGTTGGATTGTTAATTTCTGGTTTAGATTTTTCAAAATGAGTAAGTTGTCCTAGTCAAGACCAGATGGTTATCTTGCAAGATCTTCCACGATTCTTGCAAAAAATGGTTATATTGCACGATCTTGCAAGAAAATGATTATCTTGCAAGATATTGCAAGACGATGGCTATCTTGCAAGATCTTGCAAGAAGAATGGTTATCTTGCAAGATTCTTGCAAGTTCGTTCCGATAGAGCTCTGCTATCATTGGTTGTTTTAGACGCATTACCTCTCATTTAGCTCAAACTATTACCAAAATACAGTGGAATGAGTTTTCAGAGATCAATTGAAACAAAATTTATACCAGATATCTGTATTTTATTTCAGCCGTTTCATGAATATTTCAGCAATTTTATCTTGAGCGGAAGAAAAAGTTGATGCTATTTTGGTTGTAATTATGTATCACAATGTAAAAAAATTGACGGGAAGCATTGTTCGCGTCTCATTTTGATCTTGTTTGATCATGTTCCATTTATTTGCATATTTGCAAGATGGATGGTTATCTTGCAAGATTCTTGCAAGACAAAGGGTTATCTTGCAAGATCTTGCAAGATTTTGGAAGAAAATCTTGCAAGACGATGTGTCGTCTTGCAAGATTTTGCCAGAATCTTGCAAGATCTTGCAAGATAACCATTTGTTGTCGACTGGGGGGTCCAAAAGTGTCTTGCTCGTAATTAGAACTGCGTGATAAAATTAGGGGAACAAAGTTGCAGAACGCGGTGAAAACACATTTCAGTCGTGCTATATCGGCGAGGTTTACCAAAAAATATACAAAAAATATCCCAAATAAAATTGAACATTGAAAAAAGAGGTGTGGGTTTAAAATAGGGTCCCTAAATTTGCAAAAAATGGCTATCTTTTTTCAACAAACAGTAAACTGATTTGCTGAAAACATCCGGAGCCGATAATAATCGTACTTTAATTTTTTCATTCGTAAATTCTTGTCATGACTTGCCATCCAGGATTCACGTAGCCAGGACAAAAACACTTTTTTGACTTGATCTTGAAAGGGGAACTGCTATCTTTAATGATCACTATCAACTGTAGAAAATACATCAATTCTGGACCTTTTTTAGTAACTTATTTCGACCATGATCTACGCGTATAATTTCTATGCATGATTTGATATGCGAAATAGGAATAAGTTTTCGGCTGGAAAAGGCACCACACAGCGAAACTTAACTATCTTCAGTTCTTCTGTCGATCATTGCGTTGCAAATGGCCCATTTTGTAATTTTGAGGCTTTTGGGACCTGTCATGAACAACAGTGTCAACACTTCTCATCAAATATGTTTAATTTGCGTGAAAATTTTGCACGATGAAAATAGATAGGTCAACCGACACGATCTTAAAACACGGTCGTGAACAAAACTGAACTTTTTAAGTTTATTTTCTTCAAGAAATTGTTAGCTGTAGCTTGCCTAGCTGTAAACAAATGCTTTTTATTCAAAAGATGGATGGAACTATTCTGTTTTCTCCCTTCACACTCGTTTTCTATGCCCCCTTTTCTTTTTCATGCCCCCCCCCCCTAACTACAAATTATGTAATGCTATATAGCTTATTACTATGCCCACCAAGCTGGGGTAGCCGAAACAGAATAGATCCCAAAAGATTCTGATATTTCTCATATGGAAACAATTGAGTATTTTTATAACTAGTAATAACCATTTCAGACGATTTTCAACGGATCTTCCGGTAGTGTCAAAGGTGAGCCACAGACACCTCGCCACTTC
The DNA here is from genome assembly GCF_964194025.1 of Convolutriloba macropyga. Lineage (NCBI taxonomy): Eukaryota > Metazoa > Xenacoelomorpha > Acoela > Convolutidae > Convolutriloba > Convolutriloba macropyga. Next base: position 64,163,081 of record NC_134475.1, read on the forward strand.
CAGCGAACCCAAAGTGTGACTAGTATATTTGATGACACAGCTACAGCCCCACCCCAGATTCAGCCGCCAGACAAAGCAACTGCGCAATCCACACCTCCAGCACCATCTGAACCGGATATAAGCAAGGACGGAGAGGAGAAAGAAGATACTATGACATATATGACAGTTCCAGAGCAGACAGGTCAGGTCACTTTAAGCGTTGATTTCAAAGTCCACACTAAACAAAATTATGGTTAGTTATCTGAAACGTTAAGCCTTACCTTAATTTATCCAAATGAAAACGGAAAAAATGCAAAATAAACATGGAGAATCAGAAAAAGGGAATTAGAGTGAGATTGAAAGAATAAAAAAAAATCTTCATAAAATTTTGAGATTAGACGTCTTTGACGGCATATTTTATTAGTTCTGTTCTGGTGGTATATCTTATCAGTGACAACGATTCGATGCGTTCTAAACTAATATTTTTCATATTTTCAATTTATAGTTATTAAAAGTTATTAAAAGTCTACCTTGAGACCACCGTGAAAATAAAGGGGCTCTGCCTTAAATTTTACGTTAACTCCATAAAATTACCTTGAATTTTACGTTAGCAAAAAGGAAAACTAGCACGGGTGGGCTGGGCATGCTCTACCTCTCAGTACCACGGTTCTGAAAGCGATCTCGGTGATAAAAAAACCCATCAAAATAAGAAATCGAGAGTTAAAAATTCAGTTCAGAGAATTCAATTAATAAGTAAACTATCTTTATTTGCGTGTTAATCAAAAATCTTTCTTCATTTTTTGTTGCAGTTTTCAAAAAATAACATTTTCGAATCAAAAGTTTGAGTCTTGTCTCGGAAACTGCTGTTTCATGTACTTTCTTCTCTAACGAACTTCTTTTTTGAACTTCTTTCACATTCAGGTGGTGATTAAAAAATTACTGTTACTTACCAGATTTCACCACATAAAATGAATTCCCGATTGCCACTCACGATTCAATAGTTCATAACAAAAGGAGCAGTCTAGACTCACATTTGACACGCAGATCCTTTGATTATAAATGTCGACAAAGATTGTTACAATCTATTGTAGGTTACTGATAATCCCTCAAAAACAACTCAAACTCTCAGAGAATATGGCCAATCTCTTGGGAGTCTTTTTCAATGATCATCGACAGACACCCAAAAGTTTCTAAAACAAGCGGATTAAAAATGCTTGAAAATTTTTGTGTTATTTGCATTGGATTTTCGTTACTCTGCTACTTGGAGCGCCAATCTTTCCAATTGTCAATTGTTGTCCATTGTCCATTGCCAATTGTCCAAGATGTTGCCAATTGTCCAAGATGTAATGAAGAATGTCACATAGTCTGGTTTTGCTTCTACGTTTCAAGTGCTTCTTCTCTTAGAATTCAGAAAAGAATTCAGCGACCAAAAATCTGCAAACCCCGTTGCCTGAAATGATCATGCCTCGCGATTCCGTCTGCTTGACCGTGGTCGGTGAACATATTGTCTGCGTAGAAGTCTATGGTTCCGGTTCTGCAATGTTCATGAAGTTGCAATGAAAGTCCAGTGCGGTAATAGGTGGTATTGCAAGCAATGCTTCTGCTTGTGGAAGCGATAGTGACAAAAAGCGGTCCTTTTCTTTTTGTCTGTTTGCGTGACTAATATATCATTGAATGTTTTTGCATTGAAGGCTTTTTTTTGTTTTGTGTATAATTCACAATGCCGAGATACGAGATGACTGAAATTCGATAGAGTTAAAATTATTCATCTAGCAGAGGAAACTGAAGCTATACAGCCAATAAATGCATCTTTTACTTCATCCACAGATTTTTCTTATCCCTAATCTCATTTAATTGATCGGTAGGCCTGCTCAAGATCATGTTTCTTCTGACAAAATTGTAGCAATAATGTTTTCAAAAGTATTTTTTGCCGGTTTTGAAACAATCTTAATTATTTGAAAACTTTTTTGAAAAAAGTATTGCACTTTAGGGATTAAAACACTTAGACAAAACTAAGACAACGAAAAAAAGATTTCCAAAGCGCATTGAGCATAATCGATGTTAACAAGGGGTCCCAACAGTGCTGCTGATTTAATGGCTTGTTTTTGCGATCATAAGGCTACATGTTCTTGAATTCTGACAGCAGCAGCAAAGGCTTCAAGTCTCAGCTGTTTTTTTGCTGAGTTGATTTATCTACTTCTAGAATTTCAGAGGTTGACCAAAAGTCACCTTTGTCCTCAAAATTGGTTCTCTCTATCCTTTGCTTACAAGGGAGTTGCAGTGTTAGCTTTAAGTCATTTTTGGTCCCCAGCTGCAACGTAGTCCTCCAGATACCACGTTTTTTTCAGCTTTTCTCGCACATTCTGGGTGATTGATTGAATGATTGACAAAGGAAGTAATGCTAATAAAAAGAGGTCCTAATGGGTCCCATTGCTGCGTTCTAGTGATGATTTTGTCCAAAATGGCTGTGGCTCGTGTAACAAAAGAGAATAAAAGCCGCTATTCCAGTCATAAACTTGGTGACTGCATTCAGAAGACAGCTCTTTTCAACGGAATTGAAAGCGTTCCAAAACTGAAAGCGAACTCAATCTAGCAAATTAGTTAGAAAACCACCTTAAGAACAATAACTTTTACGCCTTTTGAATTCTTTTTGTGTCATGGTTAATCTTTCTTGATTTCAATGCGAAAACCAGATCTGTTCTGCCCCTCCAATGTTTTTATGCCCCCGTTACACGTTATGTGTTGTTATATAGAATGTTACTATGTAAGAAACGACACGTATTCGAGGGTCGTAAAGTTATATACGTAGTACTAAGTTGGGGGGGGGGTTAAAGTTATATACCCATATCCCAAAGATTTTGCAAGTTCTCGTACATATCTTGACGTTTTCTTGCCATGTAACATGAACCAGATCTTCATAAGAGTTACCATGTATCAGTATGATTGTTTTCAAGGTAAATCAAGCTTCATTTCATTGGCTAAACTCTCTCCGAAACTGGCCTGGAAAGATTAATCAAAAATTCAGTTGTTGCCAACATTTTTCAACATATTTTCTTATTTTATTCAACTCATGGTTTAAAGGGCTTCAATCTGATAGATTACAGAACAAGAGAAGAGAGATCTATTCTGTTTCGGACCCCAGTGTTTTTTATGACCCCCAGTAACAAATTATAGGTTATATAGCACGTTAATATGTAAGAAAATAGCACGTGCGCCTGGGGGTCATAAAAGATTCATGCTCACTAAGCTGGTGGTGGTGGTGGTGGGGGGGGGGGGGGGGGGGGACAGAATAGATTCGAAAAGAGTTCTCATGCTTTTTAGGGCGCAGACTGTCAGCGGGTAAACTGTTTTTTGACCCCAAAGAACACCAAAAGAACCCAAGAGCCAAGACGAAACTGAAGTCGCTCGCCAGTTCCGATGAACCCAACAGCGATCAACACTCAGGACCTGAGGGTATGTGAATTCAATTTAAGGAATTTGGAGAATTTCAGAAAACTTGGAAATATACAGGCTTCACGGTCATAAATACAAACCATTCAACTCTACTAAGGAAAAAGGCTACCCCAGTGATTCTGGAATTTTTATCGCGTAAGATCTGATAAGATGCTGACTAAGAATTTTTATCGTGTAAGATCTAATCAGATCTTACACGATAAAAATTCCTCTTATCAGATCTTACACGATAAAAATTCTGGTAAGAGGAATTTTTATCGTGTAAGATCTGATAAGACATCTTATAAGATAAACATTCCTCTTATCAGAATTTTTATCGTGTAAGATCTGATAAGACATCTTATAAGATAAACATTCCTCTTATCAGAATTTTTATCGTGTAAGATCTGATAAGACATCTTATAAGATAAACATTCCGCTTATCAGAATTTTTATCGTGTAAGATCTGATAAGACGGAATTTTTATCGTGTAAGATCTGATATGACATGTTTTAATTGTTTCATTATAACCGTATAACGTAGTCAAGGTCCTATGAAAGTAAAAAAATAATCGGTCAGCTAACCAATTATGAAACATGAAAATGCTTGTTGATTCTGTTTTGGCGGCAGTTTTATTGTGAGTCTTAACTGGGTACTATGGCTAAATTAAGCAGTCCAAGATAGTTTTGGTCTATGAAAAAATTTTCAATTTTGTTCGATAATCACCGATTCGGAGAAAGCCCCTGTCACTCAAATAATCTTTTTTTAAAATATCTTATAAGTCTTAAAAGACAGTATAAGATATTTTTCTCTTTGTTGCTCTGACATTTAAGTGTTGCATGCTGTAGTTTTTCGGCTACTGCTTGAGAGCAACTCTGAATTGTCTTCAATATTAAGAATATACCATACTTCAGGAATTTATATGAAAGGAAATTTTTATCGTGTAAGATCTTATAAGAGGAATTTTTATCGTGTATGATCTTATAAGAGGAATTTTTATCGTGTAAGATCTTATAAGACGGAATTTTTATCGTGTAAGATCTTATAAGAGGAATTTTTATCGTGTAAGATCTTATAAAAGGAATTTTTATCGTGTAAGATCTTATAAGACGGAATTTTTATCGTGTAAGATCTTATAAGACGGAATTTTTATCGTGTAAGATCTTATAAGAGGAATTTTTATCGTGTAAGATCTTATAAGAGGAATTTTTATCGTGTAAGATCTTATAAGAGGAATTTTTATCGTGAAAGATCTTATAAGACGGAATTTTTATCGTGTAAGATCTTATAAGAGGAGTTTTTATCGTGTAAGATCTTATCAGAGGAATTTTTATCGTGTAAGATCTTATAAGAGAAATTTTTATCGTGTAAGATCTTATAAGAGGAACTTTTATAGTGTAAGATCTTATAAGAGGAATTTTTATCGTATAAGATCTGATAAACGTTTTATCAGATCTGATAAGAAGATGCATCCCCTTACAGGCTATTAGCAAGATGGTTTTGTCAGAAGTTTGTCAGATCTTACACGATAAAAATTCCACAATCATTGGGTTATAGCAAAAAAAATATCCATATCAAAAATTATATATTTGAGCTATATTCAAATTTAGAACAATTTTCAATGCTCAATAGCATTGATGAAATCGGCCCATAATATTTTCTCCTCTTTCCGAATGGGCGAGTAAATATCCATAATCATGATTGAATTGGCTTATAATCTTTAGTTTCATTTAAGCTATTAACGATTTACGTTCTACTATGAGCTTTGAGAAAATTTGTATTGTCTAAATGTTTGTCTTGCATACGCCAAGAAACTGCTAAAGTGCAGCAACCCGATCTATTCTTTACGCCCATTTCATACCCTAATTTATAATTTATTTGCCTTTTTAAAACAGTATCGCAACCTTGTTAATCGAAAGTTAAAAAAGCACAAAATCAATTTTCAAAAGATTTTTCAAGAAAACTGAAACCTCAAAAGAGAAATGGAAATTCATTAAAAAAAATATTGGAAAGAAGAATAACAGTCCAAACATCACTGAAATTGATGAAAATAATCAAAAACGAAGGATAAAAAGTCAATATGTAACGCTTTTAACAGAGTTTTTACCGAAATGGGCATCTACAGAGGGCAGATTGTTCCATTGAACTTCAATAAAACAGAGCCGAATTATCAAGAGTTTAACTTTGGACCTTTTACTCTGAGAGAAATATATATAACTATTGACAATCTAATCTAGACAACAACAAAGCACCAGTGCCGGGATATATCAATACTTCGAAATTGAAATCCGGAAAATAAGCTATTGGAACGCATATTCAGATTTTATTTAAAAATTGAAAGAAAGCAAACTTTTTTCCAACAAAACTTAGAGATGCACACATCAAACCAATTTTCAAAAAAGATGCTTCTGTTTTAAATAATTATCGTCAAATTTCCTTAACAACAACTTTTGCAAAAGTTTTTGAAAGACTTTCGCTTAATCAGTTAGTTGAATATCTTGAAAAATATACCGCTCTTGAACAAAAAACAATTTGATTTCCAATCTAGAAAGTCATCCACTGATGCTGTGGTTTACTTTATTGAAAAAACAATAAGAAATATGGAACATAACAACCACACAGGTGCTGTTTACTTAGATCTTGCAGAAGCTTTCAGTTAAATTGATCATGAGATCTTTCGCAAAGAAATCTAATAAATTCAATCTACCTGAATCATCAATTTTACTTCTCAAATCCTCACTCACAAAGCATACACAATTCATAAAATTGTTTATTGACTTATCAGATGAAATAACTGATAACCATAGTGTTCCACAAGGAATTGTGTTAAGATCTCTCAATTTTTTAATAAAGGTCAACGATTTTTCTGAAAAACGGAGGCAAAAATGATGTTGTTCAATTTGTGGATGACACTACTATTATCTGTAAATTTGTAGGTAATGAAAATGTTCCACAAAAAAATGAAAATATAATTAAACAAACAGACAAATACCTGACAGAGTATCAACTCACTTTATATGTCGATAAAACAGAGATGTGATACTTTACAAATCATACCAATTCGGAACCAGAGTGTAGTTTTAAAGGTGAAGTTATCAAGCCAGCTCATGCTTTTCGTTATCCGGGAGTACAAATTGATTGAAACTGAACCTTTGAAAATTACCTGAACTCAGTTGTAAGGAAATTGACTAATGCAATCCGTTTTTTGTATCTTGTTACAAATCAAAGTCCTTTGAAAGTAAGAATTGATGTTTTCAAGTCAGTTGTACTCTCTCATCTTTCTTTCAGTGAAGTATTCTTTCAAACTCTTATTGCGAAAAAGATACATCGTATAAGCAGGCAAACTAAATGGGGAATAAATTTTCTTTTTTTTCGACAACATTTTGGCCACTCCATTGACCTTCTCATTAAGGATCGTATCCTGTCAGCCGAATTGTTTATCTCAAAGGTTAGCCTAACAGATATAAAACACTGCCAAAAATCCAAAAATTTTAAAATGTATACTAGTTATCATAGCGCTAGACAGAAGAAGACAGCAAATCAAATTATTATAAAAAGAGAACAAAAACGAAGTGGAGTAAAAAAGTCTTTGATCTTGAAAAGCGTTCAAAAATGGAACAAATTGGCCTCTTCAATAAGACCTCTTAACAGTAAAAAATGATTTGAAAATGTGCAAACGGAGTTTTTGCTCGATCAGCACAAGAACTTACTCGTCAATAGATAACGAACAGCTGCAATTATAAAATTATTTTATTAGAAACAATACTGATTAGGTTATTTGACCTTATAAAACATGTAGATATCTAATCTTAGGGTTATATTCTGAGTAATTTACATGTTTGAACAAAAAAGTCTGCGTACAGCACGGAAAGTTTCAACAAAACGATTTTGCTCCGTGAAAAAAGTAATGTGAGTATAAATTTTGAGACAAGAGTGTAACAAAAAAAGACTGTTATGTTTGTTTTTTAAACAGGTATTTCGTATTTTGATAAATCACAGGAGTCTAATTGATAAGAGTTTTAGTTCACACGTATCACTCATCATGAGCCACGTACACGTAGTTCATTTCGAAGCAAAGTTCTCCAAAGCAGACTACTAATTTGGACTTGATTTTAAAAACCAAAATTTTAAAATAATGTAAGAATTAAAAACACGCAATTTAAAAATTAATTTTTAACAACAGGTTGAAAAATTAAGTTGATGAAAATACTGAGCCTGAAAAAATTGCAGCCAATTGTGAAGCTGTTCTAAGAAAAAACGTATCATGTTCGACTTAGAAATACCAAAAAGGAAACGACTACAAAATCAAAATTTGCGGGGGCTTTTTAAAATGTCATGAATTTGCATTAACAAAACTTGCTTTCGAACAATGAGAGTACGTTAATCCCAGGTATGGTAACAAACTGAGAAAAAAAACGTTATCAAAAAACTACGTATAATTTCAACTTTGAAAAAGACGCATACTTGTGTAGTGGATAAAACAAGGAAACCAACCACCAGTAAAATTTGACCCTTTGTCCTAACGCTAATTGCGCATGTCGAATAGGGCCAAATTTTACTGCTTGTCGGTTTCCTTGTTTTATCCACTACTAAACTCACCACTATAAATACATATTACACGCACAACCTTGTGTGCAAAAATGTACATAGCTAGTATAATTTATGTATTTCATACGCTAATATACAAAACTTCTCAAAGCTAGTTTTAAGCCTAATTTAATATCTAATATGACAAACTATATAGAAATAAATCGAGTTAATCATCTCACAAAGTTTTTTTCAATCGAATCGGATGGACTGAGAATCACTCAAAATTGCTTAGAATTGGACAAAAAAGAAACAAGTTTCTTTAAAATTTTGATTTTACCCTTAGAGACGATTGATCTATATTGTTTAACTGAGTGATTCTATGTACCAGGGTACATTTTTTTGAGCCGAGTCTTGAGAGGTCTGGTTAAAAGGTTGACTCGCCTTTACCACGCTACGGCAGTATTGCTCGACCTTTCTTAATGGCAACTGTTGGGGAGGGTGCAACTACAGCATGCTTGAACACATTTAATTTTAATTATTAAGCTGACTGAACTCTTAATAATCAGGTGAATATATTAATGTATTAACACTAAGGATATCAATATTAATGTATCATTTGTAGGGATATCAATATCAATATTAATATTAAATATATTTCTCAATAACCAATCACTTGTTTATCATTAATGAAAATTGTAGTTCTGTCATGCACCTAGATTGTAGCTGGCTATCCTTCTGAACTTCTGTCAAAAACATTGTAAGGAATTTTTTCCATTCTGAGTAGTAGTTTGTTGAGACTAAGATCCTTGGATAGCTTTCACATGCTGAGAGAAGTTGATATAACTCTGGACAGTAGAGTAGGAATATCCTTTATCGGTCAGTAGTTGTTTCCAGGGAATATCCTTATTGTTTTCTTGATGATTTTGTTTCACTTTCCCCCATATGTATCCTCTGTCAGAAATCGTCTGTAGATATAAACGATTCAGCTTCCCCTCCATGTTATTGACTGTGGTGAGATAAGACTCAAATTCACCAACATTGAACGAATTCCTGAGTTTATCACGAAAAAATAAATATTCTGGCACATTCACTTCAATCATGTCCAGTGTTTCCTGAAGCTCGTAATTTAGTAGGTCCTTCTTGAACTTGAAGAGGAGTAACTGGAAGAGTTCTGTTTTAGTTCGTTTTCCAGTCTCACTTCTTTCATGTTCGGCGGTGTTGTCGGGTATGCATTTGTTCTCCTTACAAAATGTAATCATTTGAGTTGTTAATTAGTCAACTCGTTTAGATTTTCTTCAGATAAAGAAGTGCTCGATAAAGCTCCAGTTTTTAAAGTCTCGACAAATGACGAAAATTGTTTAAAATTTTTCGCTAGTTTTTGTAGTGAAGTGAAACTCATGATGAATAGCCAAAAATTGTCGTGGAGAATAAAGGTCCCCACATGGAGAATTATTCTAGAACATTCTTTTTTCTAGAAAATTCTGACAAGATTTTTAACTAAAAATTAGTTATCCTTTCCCAAGTAATCACCTGTTTGAAAGTAAAAAAAATAATTAAATCCTTCTATTGAATTGAATTCTTTGTTTTATTTATTAAAAATTAAATAAAAATTTTTAAAAAATACTCACTTTACTAGCTAATTTTTAAGGGCATCTTATATTCGAAATTTTTACTTGTTTGATTTCATTCTGTTAGTGGTGGTGGCTTTCTTTGTCAATGGTTGCGGCCATTTTAGCAGACATGCACTTTTCATTCGATGTGTAATGCAATGTTATACCCAGCTTGTTGACTTCTTGTACTATTATTGGATGCTAAATATGTAAGAAATAAAATTTTACATATTTTTTTCATTTTAAAAAATTAATTTTTTAAAAAAAAAATCTTTTACGAGCGAATCACTCTTTAAGAGCGAAATCGCCCCTATCGGAATGATTTCGCATTACAAAATCACTATTTATCGCAATTAAAGAGTGAAATCCTTCTTTTTTAATTAATTTTTAAAGTTATCTAAATTTTTTATAAATTTTTACTTTTTTCTTACTTTTCAATTTTTTTTATTTTAAATTATCTATACTCTTCAATAAATTTATATTCTCTTTTACTTTTTCTATATTTATTCCATTATTAATAAAAAGTGATACAAAATTATAATATTTACACGAACAACTTTCCCCAGTTTGGCCAATAACAGATGTGTGAAACAGTTCACTGATCCACGTTGTGGCAACTTTGTTGATCTGGGAGCCGCTGATCTCTCAGTTAAATTTCTACTAAATCCCCTAGGTAATTCTACAACTGGATGTTGTTTCTTTACATGAGCTCTTATCCCATCATATCTCACAACAGAAGGACATTACAGACAATTAACTTTAGCTGAAGTACAATTTTAACAAGTATACTTACTCTCCTCAAAATCAGTTATCAGTTTTACAGAATTACTTTTATTACAATTTCTAGTTAAGACTTTGGTGTTAAAGTTAGAGTTAGAGTTAGAGTTATAGTTAGAGTTAGAGTTAGAGTTAGAGCAAATGCTAAAGTTATAGTCCGAGTTAATGCTAGGGTTAGAGTTAATGCTAGAGCTAGAGTTAGAGCTAGAGTTAGAGTTAGAGCTAGAATTAGAGTTAGAGATAGAGTTAAAACTAGAGCTAGAGTTATATCCAGATTCATCTTTAAAAGAACAATCAGTTTTCATAGAAATGCCACTTAATGTTTTATCACCACATGCACATATACTAATTTTATCTTCATGATATATTGAATGATGAAAAGCTAAACTAAAAGGGAGTCCACATTTATGTTTACACTCTAAACATTTTATAACTATTTATAATTGGTCAAATTTCAAGTACACCCATCATATTTAGCCAATATTTCAATTAAATCTTTAGTATTATCTTTATATAGGATACACCTAGCTAAATTTTCCCTCCCTGTCGTATTGAGTGTATTAGTTTTATATCTTCTATTTAAGGTCTAAATCTTTTTTATCTCTAACAAAATTTATAATTTCTTCTCTAAATTCTTCAATATTTCCTTATAGACTGTTTAAATAAATTAGTCCCTTTTTTTAAAATTCCGGTCTCTTTATTTATATATTCTCCTTGTAGCCTCTCAATGAACTGTTTTATTTGCTCTTCTTCTCCGCATCCAAAGTTAACCAATGTACTTGCTCTATTTAATATTTTACTTGCACTCGTTGCCACATGTCCAGCAGTTTTTACTATTGTATCAGGACTCATATAATAATATATCATAAATTATGTACCTATATTTCCTAAAATAGTTGATGCTAACCTAAAACCATCAGCTTTAACCATTGCTTGTGTTAAAACATCATTCTGTATTTTAATAACTTTTAATGTAAGAAGTTCATTAAAATAGAACTGATAATTATCATGATTAATAGTATTTCTCTCTGTAGCATTAATCACGAGTGGTTTCATATATGCTGTGAGTTTATTTTTGTCTTCACTGTCTAATTTATCTTTTAAACTAAGAGCGTTTAAATCAAGGAAACCAACTCTCGAGTCAAATATCATAGTTCTATTCTTATCAATCAAAATTAAAAGTATTCTCTTTCCTATTATATTTAATTATTCCATAACGAAGTTCATCTGACATTCCATCTGTACAATTATCATAGTTACTATTTAACTCACTTACTATTTTATTGAAGTTATGTTCACATTTATATTTTTCATTAACATTTTTAAATAGATCAGCTCCATTATTAGTTGTTAAATAAATGGTATCATAACTCATTCTTGCTGTATTAATTATTTGAGCTGGTTTATGACACATTACAATCATTTGAATATTCTGATGTCTTCCTTCTGTGAAATAATAAGCTATATCCTTATTTAACTTATCACCCATATCATCAAGAACAATTACACTATCTTTGAATTTAGACTTATTTTTTGATGTGATCATATTTATATCGCATGTATTAAACCCAATATAAAACTCACCAGTCTCAGGATCTATCCAATCTCTATCATCTTTGCATACTATGATTATATTTTTTGCTTGATCAGTGGAACTGCTTCCCAGATCTTGGTCTTGGTCTTGGTTTTGGTTTTGGTTTTGATCGGTGTAACCGCTTCGCGGATCTAAGTATAACTTTAAGTATTATCTAACAAAATACGTTTTGCCTGTACCAGTTTCACCATAAACAATAGTATGTAATGGTGACTTTTCATATTCAAATCTAACTAGACTCCGATTCGTGAATCCACCAAAGATTTCTTCTAGTTTTGTATATTTACTTGTTATTGTATCATAAATTATATAAAAAATTCCAATTAAGAAAACAAAAATTATAATTGGGCTGCCTGTCTCCATTTTTATACCTATTAAAAATGCTTGTCCTAACTTTTGAGGAATTCAATAATAAAATTAATGTTGATAATAATGCTATGAGTGATATCAGAATAAAAGATATAGGAAAAGATATAAGTCTAACACCAATTGAAATTGTAATGAGAGAAAAAACTCCAGATAACACTAGTGAACCTAACGTCAACATTATTGTCAATCTACATCCAACTGATAGTACACATTGGGTTTTAGTTATAAGAAGAGAAGGTGGTCCAGTGTATTTCTTTGATAGTTTTGGTGTTGAGACCCCACCATTATTCTTAGAAGAGTCTGTTGATCTAGGCTCTAATGAGAGAATACAACAGTATGATGAAATTTATTGTGGGGCTTATTGTTTATATATGATCTATCTTATTGATAGAGGATTTAGAATTAACAATGCTTTGAATATTCTAGTTAATCAATGTAAATATCAAGGAATATATAATGAGTGTTTTTGTTTAGGTTGTAGTAAAGATCTACGAATTAGCTTTGCTAATAATGATAATGTTAATGATAATTTTAATGATAATGATAATGTTAATGATAAGGTTAATGATAATGATAATGATAAAGATAAAGTTAATGATAAAGATAATGATCTACTAAGTAGCTTTACTAATAATGATATTGATAATGATAATGATCTACGAAGTAGCTTTGCTAATATTGATAATGTTAGTGATAATGATAATGTTGATGATAATGATAATGATAATGATAATGTTAATGATAATGGTAATGTTAATGATAATGATAATGGTAATGATAATGATAATGATAATAATGATAATTTTATATATCTATTTGATGAAAAACATCAAAAGGTTAAACCTAACAACACAGAATGTCTTAGTAACATTATCTCTGTAAACATAAACAAAGATCTACAATCATGGCTAAATGATGATAATATTATTATAGAAGCTACACTCCCAGTGAATTTTAGATGTATAATATCTGGTCCCAGTAATTGTGGTAAGACATTCTTATTAAAAAAAATAATTCTGGCTAGAATATACTTTGATAAGCTATACATCATTGGTCATACTGGTGATCAATATGAAGGTGTAGAGAGTTATAACCGACGAAGTCGTAATTCTGTTGACAATAACGCAGATGTTGAGTTTGTAAAAGATATAAAAGATTTACCCTCTCCCGATCAACTACCAAAAGACTTAAAGAAACTAAGGATATTAGATGATGTTAGAGCCAAAGAACCAGTTATTAATGAATTCTTTTGTAGAGTTAGACATAATAATTGTAATATGATATATCTTAATCAAAATCTATTCACAATAGATAGACAGAGAGTTAGAGAGAACTGTAATCTATTTATTTTATTTGAACAAAGAGTTAAGGTCCTCATATCTATATATCAAGATTTCTTTAATAATGTTGAACTTAGTTATAACGATTTTGCTAATATATGTAATAAGGTATGGAAAGAGCCTTATAATTATATTGTCATTGATATAACTAAAAATGAAAATTTTAATGGTAAACTAAGAATTAATTGGGATCGGAGTGTTTTGTAGTTTAGTTTAGGTTTATACTAATATGTACCGTTAGATCACTAATTTACACCAGATCTGCGAGGCAGCTTCACTGATAGGTCTTCGACCAGCTGTGTTAACACAGATGGGGCTACGCTCAGCTGACTACGTCAGATCAACGAAGTTGTTGCTGGTTACACCAGAGGTAAAGTAAAACTTAGTACATCCCCATTAAAGTCTATAGGTCTTCCATGCTCATCTTTAATATGAAACTCTATATATTCTATTCTATCTCTAGTTACATTTTGTAATAAGATATTAGTTGGTATAATATTTATCAAGTATCCTGGTGGTTCTGTTGGAGTCAAAGTATATAGTATGTCTTTGTTATTCCCGTTATCTTTAAAACCAGATATCACATTACAGATGATTGTTAATAGTACTAAAACCCATAATGTCATCATTTTTCTGAGATGTATATTTGCCTTTTTTTATAAACTGTTTTTCTAAAGCCCAGTAATGGGGCTATTGAATTTTCTATGTCAAAAATAATTGCACCTTGTTTTATTTCCATTAAACTTTTCATTGGATTCTTATCAGGTTCTACTATAACATTACCATTAGTTTCTTCTTTTATTAAATTTGATATTTCGATTGATTCATATGCAACTGGTATAACAGCTAAAATACGGATACCTGACCATGTTTCACCTTGGGTATCGTATAAGAATTGATTGTTCCTTCTATGCACTTTAAACACCGAATTATAAACAGATAATCTAATTAAACCTAATTGTGATGAGTTAAGTATAGGTTTACTAAAATAAAATTTTTCTGTTAGCTTTATCATTCTAAAGTTAAGTTTGTGTTCTTCTTTAGTTTTAGTTAAAGCATCATGTATCTTTTGAAGTTCATATAGAATTAAGTTATCTTTCATTTTTTATTTTCAAATATTAGATTATATTTATGGTGAAACATGGGCGAAGCCCCATAGTTATAATTATAGCTTTGGTTATAGTCATAGTTATAGTTTTAATTATAGTTATAGTTATAGTTAAAGTTAATTTTTTGGATTATAAAAATGAACTTTAATTTGGATACAACGTATGGTTATAATAATGATATAAACAAAAGTAAGATTATAAAATATAAATTTAATAATTTTAGCAACAATGAATACGGTTAATATTAATATTAATATCATTCTCAATAGAGAAAAGAATCATTTATTTTGCATGATTCGTATCTAGAGATAGAGTTTGTTGTATCAGATGATGCTGGTGGTGTATTTGCTAATGATGCTAATATTAGATTAGTTAATCATGGTATCATGGCATTGTTTAGTTCAGTTAAGCTTGAAACTATTGGTGGTAGGACTATTGAATATACAGATCATTGTCATCCTAATCTATTGATGTATAAGTTATTAACTAGCACTGATCATGAATATGAGAGTGCGTTTGTTAGAAATATAGATAATAGGAATAGTCAACTCAAAGGTGATCATTTTGCTGGAGAAAGAGGTTATATGTATATGATGGTTCAGATGAGAGATCTATTTGGTTTCGTAAATGATTTAGAAAAGATTATATATTGTTTAGTATTTAAACTAATATTAAAAAGAAATAATAATGATGGAGCTCTATATAGATTTAATGCTAATCCTGTTGTAGTTGCTAATGATGCTAATATAGAAATTAGAGATATATCATGGTGTGTGCCTAGTATTGATCCTAGTAATGACAATAGAATTATTGTGCAAAAGGTTTTAATTAAGGGTATAATGTAGACTTTAGCTATTATGAAATGAAAACATTTTATAAGAATGTACCCAATGCTACTAATTCCTTGTTTGATCTTGGTATGGAAAGTGGGATGGAAAGACCACAATATATAATAATTGGTTTTGAAAATAATAATGTTAATGAACAAACTCATGATGCAAGTACATTTGATATAATGAATGCTACTGAATGTTATTGTAAGATTGGTAGTGAGTTTTATCCCGAGGATAGAAAGAATATTAATTATGGTACCAATAAATATAATGACGTTTTTAAAGAGGTTGTTAGCTTTAATAAAGATTATAATGGGCTACCACATAATATAACACCAAATAAAAATCATAGAACATTCAAAAGTAGTTATAGAATATATGTATTCGATACTAGATGTCAAAGATATCATATAGGTCCACAACCAATACAACTTAAATTTAAATTTAGTGCTGCAGTTGCAGATGTTATATGTCATGCATTAGTATTAACTAGAAAAAATATTAGTGTTAATAGTGATGGTAATAGGATGGTCGATATTGTATCATAATTATAATTATTTTTAATGACTTAATGAATGACTAAATCAATGACTAAATCAATGACTAAATCAATGACCAAATCAATGACTAAGTCAATGACTAAATCAATGATAATCAAACTATTTCCTACTAGTCTTAACAAAACCTTTAGCATAAATGGTATCCAGTTTTTTTTATTATCTAGAGTCAACCCTTAGCTTCAAGTTCAGTTTTAGGCTTTGGCTGAATCTTAGCCTTAGGTAATGGTTTAGCCTTAGGCTTAGGTTTAATAACAACAACAGGATAATACTTTTTAACTTCCATTATTTTTCATATATAGAATTGAGTCTTTTAAATAAGTTCAAAACTAATTCTTATTGTGTTGGTGGCAGACATTATATTGCTACTAATAATATAAGTGGAGCTATTACTTCAAAAGGTACTAAAATGTTAAAAAAACACCTGACTTATTTTTCTTGTTCTTCCTATATTCTTCATATACCTTAACTAATTCATTATATTCATTATTATTTTATTATAATTCATTGATTTAGTATATAATTTATTAAACTTGTCGCTAAACTGTTCACTTAAAATATACATTTGTGAATACTTTATAATTTTATTTCTTATTTTAGTATTATTTGTTTTTGATAATGAACCACAAACAGTTGCTGTAGCAAAAGCTGTTGGTATAGAATAAGGTAATCCTATACCTGTTAATGCAACTGATGTTGTTGTTGCCGTTGTTGCTATTGATGATAAAACTATTTCTGTTATCTCAGCTGCGTTAATATAATTTTTATGTCTACTTAACTTCTTATTATAGTTATTAGTTTCAGTTTCATAATAATTTCTAATATCATTTATAATGTTAATATTGTTGTTAAATTTATTATTAGCTTGAATCTTTTCGGTTATTAATCGTTCTGATGATGATG
Source organism: Convolutriloba macropyga (assembly GCF_964194025.1). Taxonomy (NCBI): domain Eukaryota; kingdom Metazoa; phylum Xenacoelomorpha; order Acoela; family Convolutidae; genus Convolutriloba; species Convolutriloba macropyga. The sequence goes on from NC_134475.1 coordinate 64,180,114, forward strand.
ACAAATCTGGATATAGTAATCTCTCACTCGGTGCTGTTGGATTGGTCATGGACTCCGTCATTTCTATTTCTTTCATTATATCTTCTTGTTTACAACCATAATGCATCTCAAGTTTTGCTTTCTCTTTATTATCAACTAACGTACTTTGTAAAAGTATAGCTATTATATATTGTACTATATTTTTTCTAAGAGATTTATTGTATTCATTCATTTCTCTTAGTTAGACCGTTAGTAAACATATCATCTAAATGTATGTTAGTAATATTTTGATTAAATTTATTATTATCAAATTCTTGTTTTAATTGATTATATTTAGAGATAGTATTAGCAGCAACTTTATTACAAAACTTAACAGTATTTGTGACTTCATTTGCTGATTCAATAAACTCGTTAATTAGTTCATCAGTAACTTGTGTTTCATTTAGTTTTAGTTTTAATGTTTTAGTTGTGACTTTATCAAATTCGCCTTTTCTTAGCTCAGTTATGTTTTTACTTAAAATATCTATTTTATTATTAGAAGATAATAAGTTATTTTCACAATACTCTTTATTAACAACATCTTTTTCATCTATTGGAGGTTGAACATTTGTAATTTTATAGGTGTCCTTCATATCAATATTATCATTATCTTTTAGGAATAACCCACGAGCCTTACTTAGTGTTAAGTTGTTTGTTGATTGATGATAACAGTGCCCAGCGGATCTAATTGCTTGGTTAAATCTATTTCTTGTCATCTTTGTATTTGGTTACAGGAAGAACTACATTTAATGATTCTAAAATTTTATTATTAGATTCAATGTCAAGTTCGGACTTTAATAATTTCTGTTCGTAATATTTACCTTCTATTATATCACCATTATTATTTTCTATCTTATATGTTAGTGGTTGTGTGTTCAAAAGTTCATTAACTTTAAATAGTTCTCTATTCCAATTAGAAGTGTAACCTTTAGAAAAGATATTACGTTTTTCTGCATTTCTAACATAATCACCAACTTTAAATTTTGGTGTGGCTTTGGTAGATTTAACATAGTATTTAACTTTATCAGGATTATTAGAAGCATCAACTGGTGTCATATTAATTGTTGAATCAATGCTATTGTTATATGTTATGATTGCATCATTTAATATATTTACCTAATTACCATCAGCATTGATGAACATTGATTTAATAATTATGTGTAAAAATGTTCTATTAAATCTCTCTATAAACACAGCTTTTAAATTACTATAAGTAGAATATAGTTTTGTTTCATATTCTTTAAGTAAAGATTTAAATGTTTTATTGTAAAACTTACTACCTCTATCCACCCATAACTTTACTGGTTTTCTACTTTCAGAGCCACCCTGTGGATGTTCACTTAATACTACTTTAAAACCATTAGTTATAGATAAACCAGATTTATTCTTCAATGGAATAGCCCATGCATATTTTGTAATATATCTATAACAGTTAACATGAACTTTAATTATTATTGTAATTACTTAGAGATGACTTATCAATTAAATCAGCTGACCCTGTTTCATCTTTATATAATGGTATTATTCCTTCTCTTTCAAACTTTGTTGTTTGAGGACTGAATACTTCTTTAGCTAATAGTTGTTGTTGTTTTTCCATCATTATTGATTTACCATAGTTAAAAACAAAATTATATAGTTGCTCTTGATTAATAATATTCATAGATAATAATTGCTTAGATATATCTAGCATTTTTGTTGCTATTTAAACCCCTGTCAAATACATCATCTTTTACCCCCACTATACGGTTTATTGCTCTATATCTAGCGCTTTTCTTACCCCTTTTTCTTACATCATATCTAATATCCTTTAAAAATTTTTTAATTTTGTTTTCATCTTCCTCAATATTATCATTATATGTTATATTTGATTTAGTGAAAAAAATAATAATCCCATCTGAAAATTCATATATTTTATCCTTAACTAAAAACGCACCCTGCTCTAGGGTTATATCAACATCATTCATTTTATATCTTCTAGTAGGCAAATCTACACGATTTAATTTTAATTGGGGATTAGTTTGACCCCCTATTAAATGAAGAAGTTTGGCTGTCTTTGTATCAACAAAAACTGGTGCTATATCTTGAGTTTCCTTTATAGTCACCTTTAGCGTTTCATTAATCTTGGAAGTGTTTTCACCGATCTGGAAACCAGCTTGCTGGATCAACTTAGTTTGTTTATCTAACTCTTGATTCTGCCAATCTATTGCTCTTAATGCTTTTTAACTTAATGCTAGATTGTGTTCATTGTTTGCATTTAGTGTTTTAGTTAAAGGATCAAATAACTCTTCTATTTCGCCATAATATTGTTGTTGTTTTAATTTATCTTCTAATCTTTTTCATCTGTTTTGTTTTTCTAGATTTTTTAATTTTATAAGTGTTTCTAGTTTAGTCATTTTTTATGGTTATAATAATACATTATATAGTGTAATAGCAGCTTCAATTAACTTTCTATCATCATTAATGGTTAGTTCTAAAATATTATTAACCAATAGGTCTTTGTCTCCATCTAATGATCTGCGAAGCAGTTTCACTGATGCATTCTTAATCGGGGAAAGGGCTTTGGCCTTGTTTGGTGTAACAAGGCTTGCCCTTCCCCAACCTGCTTTGCAAATTTTATTTACTAGATCTTTTTTGAATAGATATAGATTCTCATCATGAGGATAGCTTTTAATATTATTTTTATAAATTCTTTTATCATCAAATGTGTTTAGACTAATCTTACTTGTTTTTGTTGTTGTCATGTTATCGCCAACTTTTTTTATTCTACATTCATCTACACTTCTCTCTGTGTTATACATTAGTGCATTATAATATTCTTCATGTTTAGCATTGTTACAATTCTTATTCCTTTCTCTTTAGTTTTATTGGGGTAATCTTTGAAGCTATATGTCTTTGGTGTTAGTGCCACAAACTCTACTATTTTTCTACTTCCCATTTCATGTTGCAATTTGCCTTGAACTTTTTTATTAGTTTTAATTGGAGGTTCGAGATTGGATAGGTCCATGTGTTCATTGTCAACATTACCCTCGCTAAAACTTAATACAAAACTATCAGTATCCATATAATGGAGTTGTAGATCTTTGAGAGATGGTTGAAGAATATTATAGAATACATCATGCATGTGTAATTTACTTAATTCTAAGATAGTAACACCTACATATACTGGAGAATCATATTCTATTTTTTTCTTTATATCTTCAATTATAAGCCTCATATCTAGTTATATTCTTAAATGTTGGTTTACTTATACTTTTCACTATCTTTTCTTCATCATGTAAGAACATACTTTGAAGGAAGCGGAGGGGAATCATGCACATTCTTCCATACAGTGAAATGTTCATTAATTTCCTTACATCCTTTTCTGCTTCAATTTTAGCTGTTGCTCTTTTATTAGTATTGTTTTGTATATAATCTCTACATATATAATCTTGTTTAAATTTAATTACTCTATGTGTTTTAGTTATTTTAACACCCATCTTAACATAGAATTTTAACATCCTATAATGAACCATGTATTCTGTTTTGTTGTTTTGGTCTAATATTAATTTCTCTGTTTTTGTTTTGCCTTTCTCTCTTTCTCGGTATCCCAATTCATTATCATTTATCTTTCACTTATCGGTCATTAATGCTAGTTGCTCTGTTCTATCTTTACATGTATCAGTATAATCAATATCGCAAACTATACAATAACCATGATCACTATCATCTGGAGTACTTAATATAGTATCAAGAATAGTAGTAGTAGTAGTAAACTGGAAGTCCTTATAAGATAGCTTTTGCATTATTGCATAGCCTTATAGGTTGTTTGCATCAATGTACCTGATATTTCTGTTATGGTACTTTATCCCTGTTTCACCATTGTTGACTATCCAATCTCCCATTATACCACATATGCCCCCTCTCTTTGCTTCAACAAAACCATCTAGCATTTGCTTATCTTGTAATGTATCTAATGTTACACCGCTTGAAATTAACCAACAATCAAACTATAGCCTGGGAGACTTACATAGTGTAGGGGATTGAGCGTGAATTCTTTCAGTCTTAGTTGAACATATTGATTCATGTAGTAGTCTAATATTTCCCCATCATTTTGTAAATACTCTATAGTTTGATCTTTACCAGTTTTATGACTGTTGTCTTTATTAAAGATGTCGACTTTTTCTTGTGTTGGTAATTTATTCGAGAGAGAGAATTTGAAGTCTTCTATTCATAGATTACCAAAAATTTTATCATACGAGTCCAAACCAAAGTATTCATATGGATATAATGTTTTAGTTTTACATCCGTATATCTTCGCCATTTGATCTAGAGGCATAGCTAAGAAATTATAACTATCTAAGAATTTGAGACAACCGATGCTAAATATCTAAGACTTACCAGCAGCTAGTGGTGTGTTATCTACTTTTCTTTTATCATTATTCTGTTTAAAGAGTTCACTATATAGTCGATTGAAATCATAACCAGAGCCATTGTGGAATATTACAGGAATGAAGTTTTGTTGTTTGTACCTCAGATTACATATTCTACATGCTGGTCCTCTATATTTACCAGTTTCATGACTATGATCTTTTGCTTTATTAATACATATTTTACTGCATATATGACAAGTGTTATTAGTTTCATGATATAATTTATCTTGTTCATTAAATATCATTTGTTTGTTGCGCTTGAAGGTATTCTCATTTTGTACTTCTAATAGATCACTAGCAACTCTTTTGATACAATCAAGACCGAAATAGTATTTGAAATTACACTGCCAGATGTAACCCACACTTATCGGTATGTGTACAGCTATTACATATTTGCTAGTTGAGGTCGAGATGTTGGTGACACAATAAACTATATCAACAGTTATAATATTTTTTATATTCTGAAGTTTGTTTTCATTTATAAAGGTAGTTTTCTTCTTCTTAGGACAAACAACCTCGGGTTTGAAAGAGTGGCTGCATTCATGTTTGTCGTATTTAATTTGTGAATCAAACCAATATGTACATCTATCACAATAATGATATTTAAAGTTATTTTTATTTGGTCGTTCTAACAAGGTTTCTATGTTTTCAATTAGAGCACAGTTTTCTGTAGTACCGTCTCCCCAAACCAATATTCTGACATCTTTTCTATCTTTATCAAAATCATCCACTGGTTTAAACAATTCTACTTTGCCCCCACCACAAGGTGTGTATACCCAAGTATTAATATTGTACAATTTCTGTATTCTCATTATATAAGCAAAATCATCTTCATCTCGTTGTCGTGCTTCGATTAGATTATTTACATATTTACTCTCGCGTGTTGCATTTTTGAGAAAGCCACTTCGTGGATCGATAGAAGAGTTTAGCCAAGCAGTAATAGCCAGTTGCATGCAGTTATATTTGGAATTGCGTATATTCAATATTGATTTAGACTTTTTGAGATCGGGGGTAAATCTATATAACTACCAATAGATGCTTTAGTTGGTTCAATATTTATCTGAATACCTCTTAATCCGAGAAACTTAAAGTCATAGCCAAAACCCTCATGTATTTCTTTTTCAATTTTTAACTATTGAGTGAATATAGTCTGTGTTGAAAAATATTTTAGTAGTTTTTACTTCTTCTTTGGTTCTCTTTTTGTACTCACATTCAGCTGTAATCTTATATTTACAACTCTTAACTTTTCTATACTGGTAACAGTTTTTAATTTCTTCTAAAGAGTTATTAATGGCTTCGTCTATGTCTTCAATGTAATTTCCAGCTTTGTCAAAAAAATAAAATTCTCTCAGGTTCTGGAAAGAGTTTATATCAAAGTATTCTGTGTTTCCTAGATACTTGCGATTATGACTATATGAATGAGTAGTTAGCGCTATTTTATTCCTAAATTCTTCATGACATTCTTTACAATCATACTTAATTCTGGTGTGGATATTATTATCACCATGGGTCTTTGACCATCCGCGAAGCGGTTCAACGGAGTTGTTTTGCCAATTCACCGATGTTTCACTATCAATTTTAGTTTTAGCTTTAGTGTCAGTTTTAGGTTTAATAATATCCTTAGTATTATTAGCAAAGCTATTTCGTAGATCTATAGTTTTGAGAATATAATCATCTTCATCTGGATTATACACCCTCTCGAAGATTTCATCTTCCACTTCATACTCATACTCCTTTCTCACCCTGCTAAGTGTTCATCACTTAAATTGTGTTTGACAAATTGTTTTTTGTTTCAAAGGCCAAATCACAAATATAACAAAGGTTTACGTTTTCTACTTTAAACATCTTTATTTTTATAGACAAAAAATTCATTTTTGAAAACATACAAATAAAAAAAGTCTACATCAGTAAAATGTGGTGATTGTAAAGATAAATCATGGGGAAAATGTTGTGATAAATGTTTAGATAGTTTATTTGAATGTTATATCTGTAAGGGTTACTTTAAGAATAGAGATTATATTAATCATATGAATATACATTATAATGATCCTAGTCTATATATAACTTGTATTATGTGTAAAGAAAATCAACACATCAGCAGATTTAGATTTAAAAATTTTAAGTGTAGATTATGTTTTTATTAACATAGATATAGATATACACATACCAAAGATAGATTCGAGGAATATGCTGAAAGATTTAACATAAAAGTGTGAAAAAACGAAAAACGATGAATTTGCAAACCACCTTATTATTATTTTCTAGATTTAAGCCATTTCATAATTTAATGTTAGACCTAGAGTGAATATGTAGTAGTGGATAAAAGAAGGAAACCAACAAGCAGTAAAATTTGGCCCGATTCGACATGCGCGATTAGCGTTAGGAGAAAGGGTCAAATTTTACTGGTGGTTGGTTTCTTTGTTTTATCCACTACTTACTTGTGTTAATTAGATGAAGAGGGAAGGGGAAAATAAGAAAAATGAAGAATTTACCCAGGTTTTGATCATTCGTGCAATGTGAATATCAACCTTTCTTATCAATTTGTTCATCAACTAAACTTTGAAGAAATACACAAATACAAAAAAGTATTAAAGAAAATTTTAATAGAAAAGGCACGTTGAAAAAACAATTTAAAAAAACAGTATTAATTTCATCACTGAAAAAAAACGTAATTTTGATGTTTAATGAAGACATCCATCACAATAATTGACCAAGGAAAAATGTTTGAAACAAATGCAATCGTCTGAAGTTCACTCCGTTTATACGACAAAATTTGTTTCGAACTAATGAACTCACAAGCTACAAATCGGAACCACCAAATCCATTCCTTTTAGACAATTTATTGTGTTTATGAGAGCAAAATTTTAGCCTACAAAAATACAACCACGTTTAAAATTCAAATAACGTTCAGATCACTTTAAACTTTTTGTTGCAATTAGGCCTTGAAAAACTCAATACATTGCATTAAAAAATTAAAAACGAAATATCTTTATTTCAATTAAGAAGACAAGTGTTTAGAACGTTATTAAAATCATGGGCTGCTAACCGCTGTTGTTTTTCACGCTGAACTATATAAGATACACTGCTTTTTACACGAGAGACTAATTATCGATGCAACAAAGAGAAAGTTTGGCTGCAATTTTTTCAATGAGACTTCATGTTTATAAAACAGGCAAAAAAACTGGAGCAAAAAAAGTTGAAAAAGTTTTAAGAACCACGAAAAAAACTTAAAATCACCGACAATTTTTTGAAAACAGATGGAGAAAATTTAAATATAAAAAATAGCTACTCGATTGCACACTGAAGTTTACCCATCTTTCTTTTTTTAGCCAAACTGGAATATCGCTAAGAGTGGTCACTATTGAAACTAAATTAAAAAGCAGTTGAAAAAAATTGATCAAATGGTGTCAAAAAATTCAATTCAAATAGTGTCAAACTGTTAGATTTGAACTGGAAAAATTGGATGAAGATTCATTTAAAACTCACCAACCAGTATATACGACATTTCAATTATTAGACAAAACGGCAGGACAGCAACAACAGTGAATCACACTAGCGCGCAAACTCAAATGCTAAATAATTTTTTGAAAACAAACAGTCTAACTTAACGAAATCCGAATAGCATAGATATCATGATTTTGGCTGCCTGAAAAATTCATTATGTCTCCTTGGATAGTCAATGAGAATGAGTATTAGGACCACAAGAAGGAACACGAAAACTACCGTTAAAAAACATAAAAAAACTTTTAAACTAATTGTCTAAACAGCTATAAATTGAGTTGTGAACTGAAACAATTAAATACATTTACATATTTCTCTCTAGTGAGCCAATCAGTCCTGTTATTAATCAGACGCAGACGGCAAAAGAAACAATAAAAACGGGAAAATGCCAAAATATTTCACAAAGACAAATAGTGTCAACTTTGTAAAAACCAATAGCTGCAATTTGATTAATAGAAAAAATCCAACCAGTCCGTTTTTTATTAGTTGCTGATTATCAAAAGCATTCATTAAACAGTCAACAGCTAAAACATTTGAAACTGGCGCAATGATGAATTCCCTGAAAAACCGAAACTTTGAGCAAATAACGTTGTCATGCTCCACTTTAAACTGTAAAAAGCACACTGGTAAAAAAAATTTACACTGAATTAAGTTGCTTCTTGCTCGTTTTATTCCTTCACCGCGATCAAAATCGCTAATAAATTTGATTTTGAATTGATAAAAAGTCTGACAAAGTATGAACCAAATGTGAAAATAAGACGGTGCCCTAATACATTTCAAATTTTTTGAAATCTCGAAAAACAGCAGTACCTGGGTAGAGTCACATTGCGCCCGCAGAAATTGAAAATTTATCTGTTTAATTCCAGCAGCTTTATTGGTTAAATCTTGAACTAAGAAAAACCATTTTGCTAAAAAAAATGAGTTAGTCAAATGTCGAAAGAGACTCAGATGAGTTCTTTACGATTGATTAATCTCAGATAAAGCAATAAAATGATTGTCATCACGAATTAGTAATAAATCAAAATTGCAAGAAATGCATTTTTTTTGCATTTTTTGGCACTCTGATGGGCTGGGGCGACGGATGTTCACGTTTTTAGAAAAAATTTTCTTTTGGAAATGGAATTTACACCTGCGGAGTTATAATATGTTACCTCTTTTATCTTTCTGAAATGCTTGAAACGTTTCGGCGAACTTTAATGGACGACCTCGCATATATATTCGCAAACATTTCTAAATGTATGTTGGAACAATAAATTGTCTTCTTACGTTAAGAAAAATCACAAGTTTTTCTTTTACATAGTATACGTCACTGAGTACATGGTGATTACTATTGGGCCATTACCCGTTCTCAAGTGTCTCAGAGGAAAAGATATAAAAAATAGCGCTGTATATACACTTGTACCTCAAAAAGTTAATAAACCCATTTTTGAGGATTAGTTTATTTTGTTTTTAATGATACATGTACTGTTTTGTAATATGCAGAACCGTAAACAATTTACGGTGCGTCTATCATAAAGTTGAAATTAGTGAACCTTTCAAAAACTCACTGGACAGACAATAAAGGTCAAAGTTCAAATGTAGACAAAAATAAAGATGAAAGCGAGATGAAAGTAAAACGTTGGCATTAAAATGGCCACATTGATGCTCAATTGCATGCTTTTGGCCTTTTTCGAACGTTGGATTATTTCAACTTTATTGGACAGACTATATTAATATTAATATTATTGTTATTTGTCATTAAAGGTAACGAACAACAACCCAGTGCCGAGACAGAGAGTAACAATGTGGAGCCCCGTACGGGTGTCAAAAAAGAAATTCCAGATGTTAGACCTCACCAGCGCAATGACAATGACAGGAAACCCAAACAATCACAGACCAGGACAGTCGAAGCTGAGATAAATGAAGTGAGGGGTCAAAATTTTTCCGATACTTTTCCAATGCTATTTTTCAATACAATGATACAGATAATAATTTTATTTTCTGTTTCAGGAAAATATTTCTATGTTCTGTAAAAAAAATGTCACAAGTCTTAAATTTTACCGAGCCAGTAAGCTTCGTGCCCAGCGATAGTAAAGTAAATAATCTTTTTGCTGCAATCAGGGGAAACAACAAAAATAGCCATTCTAATGCTCTAATGTCGTAATGGCAAAAAAGGAAAGAGTGGCTTCTAACTTTCTGAAAACCTCGTTTAGGGTGCAGGGGTATAACGGGCAGATGCGGAAATTTGATGGAAATCAAACCAAGTTTTTTGGCAATTTTGATATAGTTGGATATACTCGATCAAATATAACTAGCAGCATTATTACCTTAAAAAAGCAAAAAAAAACAGTTATATTGTTCAATTGATTCATTTGCAAACTGACAGAACGCGGAAATGGTTTTTACTTTTACAAAAACTTTTTGACAAACACAGCTAAACAATGTATAGAGCCAATATAAACAACCATGAGATTAAGAAAAAAACAAAGAAAATAACGACGCCATTAGGAACTGTCAGAAGCTACAATAAACCTTGAATGCATCATATAGTCATCAATATTTTTCTCAAAACAGCTTGATAAACAAAAGCTTATTTTTTGATATGCGCAAAGGAAAATATAAGATTTCAATACTTATATGACCTTATGAAGTAATATATTTGAAGCTTGTAAAAATTTCTTAAAAGGCGGAATAAAAAATTAGTTTTTTACAGAAATTTCATCTACCCTTCTAAATAATTGATCCAAAAACTTTCGTTCATTATTTGACAATAGGAATATGCATTAAAATCTTATTTATAAGAAAAAAAAGATTAAAAAACGTCATAGACTTACCCAACAAAAGGTTAATGCGGTTCCATGAATTAAAACAAAACAGTTTCTGTCTTTTCTTAATATCGATAAAGATCTAGCGTTGTCAACAGTGCCAAATTTGGTGTAACAGTTGGGTGAGCAAAATTCGAGCATTGCGCGGAATATGTCTTTTAACGATAGAGTGCTTCCCGCATTCGAATAAATGAATTAAAAATTGATTTTATAGCAGATTTCATCAATAAAATGTTATCAACAGAATCCATTTTACGGCATCAACCTGGGACCATTTTAAAGATTTCAACCCTTTTAAATCTATTTAATTCCGTTGAAAAAATGAATTATAGTTGCTTAAAAAATCTTTGAAATGGATCTAAAATTAAGCTTGGAAAACTCTATTAATTGGATTATTACCTACTTTTACTATAGTTTATCCGCTCGGTGGAAACTTTTATACAGTTTCAGGTTTAAATTAACAGTTCATTTTTTTTGAAAGTTTTATTGTACCAATTTGAGTTCATCAGTTTTTCAACATTTTCAGTCCGTCCCCTCTATGCAATACCTTCGCAACAGCAAGTCTATCGGCTCAACAGGTGCTTATGTGAAGAAAACGTGTAAAATTCGTGTATAATTAGCAAAGTGTTTGAATGAAATAATGAGATATTCCTGCATAGAATCTTTTGAAGGTATATTGAATAATCTCTTTCTTTTAAATCGATTTTTGACTCTAAACAAGGTTTCAAATTACATTTTGGCCAAACCGAAAAAAATTGAATTGAACATGAACTCACCGAACGGCAGAGGAATTAAATGAACTCGAGAGCTCAGATTAAATGAAGTGTCATGTATCAATCAAAATCATCCTTGCTTGCAATTGCTCAGCTATGTCATTAGGTTAAGAAAACGGAATTAGTTTTATAGCTGAAATCTAATATAGTCGTTTTGTGGACCTTTATTCGACTAATTTTCAACTATTTTTCAGCTAATATATTTTTTGGACCTATTTTTGACTATTTTTGGCCAATATATTCGTTTTACAGACCTATTTTCGACTGTTTTTGAGCTAATATATACGTGTTTTTGACCATTTTTTAGTAATATTCGTATTTTTTTGAACGTGTTGACTTACTGTTTTCCAGGTTTTTTTGGAGATCGGTAGCCTGAAATCAAGTATAACTGGATTATGTGAAGTGAAATTCAAAAAATCTAAATTAAACTAACCAATTTTTGGGCTTTTCGTGTTGATTTGGGCTGTGACTTGTTGTTGATTATCAATTTGAATCTGGAAAGATAAAATTTTGAAGCCAAAGATTTTACAGCAAAATCTATTGAATCAAAATTACAATTTTCAAATCTCAATTTAAATCTGGAAAGTAATCTGGAAACCATCTGGAAACAAGGTTGGATGCAAAGTTGGAAATAAGTCTGGAATTTTTGAAACAAATATCAATTCGAATTTGTAAAGAAAGCATTGTGAATTAAAAAATGTATAGCCAAATTTGTTGAATTGAAATTACAAAACTCTGTAAACGGCGAAATTATGCGCGGTTGTGATGTGTTTCAGCTGTTGTGTGTTCGCAAACCTAAAAATCGGTTGGCTATAAATCGGTTGCGAGAAAACAAGACAACTCTTGAATCGCTTTAAAACTGTTCAAAGATTTGCTCGCTTTGATAGCTGCAAGCTTCTATAAATAAACCCCATGTAATGGAAAAATGTAGTTTTTGCCTAAGAAAATCTCCATAAAATCGATTGCTTTCTTAGGTTTTACGACCTGGGTGAATACTTGTTCTTAAAAGTGTTCCCCAAGATGTGTTAAAAAGCATTTTAAATCTGTCCATCCATTTGATATTTATTATTGGATTCCGGTAACCGGACACAGGTGTGGGTGTCATAATGATTACTTGCAAAAATCATAATCCCCTAAGCAAGTCACCTATGGACTGAAAACAAATTTGCGGTGAATTCCTTGTCAGTCCGATACTCATCAGCGCAGGCATGAGCCTGAGATGAAATAGTTGAACAGAGCTCGGAATAGCGCCCTTGATAGAAGGGAGCAAAAATGGTTGTTGACAGGACCCTGTGAACAAAAGTGGCTCTTACAGTCATGTCCCGTAGACTTCAACTGTTGGAAATGTCTCTAATAAGCGAAAGATGGTCAAAGTTTACTGATTGGGAAGTCAACAAAGTAACGAAAGTGAATTCGAGACTAGTAAATGACGTTTTGATCGTTTAGTAGCGAAGTGGCTAGACTCCAAACATAGTCTCTTGCGAGCTCTAATCGACCAGAAACCCTTGTTTGTAGGCAACAAACGCAAGGGTAGTATGGTTGAGATGTGAGGGAGCTTGAGATGAATGCTACACTGTATTGACTGAGAGTTGATTAGTAGTGGAAGAGAAAACTGTGTGTGATCCCTGCGCACAATTAGTATCTGAAAACAAAGTCTTCTAATAGGAAAAACTGTGTATGGTCCAGACAAGATAGATGTATTGGTAGTCACACAAAAAACATCACAGAGTAGTGTTGCAACGGTGATCGCAGAGCTGAAGATAATGAGTGATTACACTACATGCTTGGTCCGGACAACACATGCTCTGCTTTGTCCCGAAAAATGGTTTTAAGGAGGCTTGAAGCTCACGGGACTCAACTCCTCAAAGAGCTGGACCCCAGATGGTCTTAGCACCGATGCTCTGGTCTTCATGACCAGGAATTCATTCCTCTAAAGGTTTGATGACTAAAAACCTGAGGCTTCGGCCAAAGGGGAGGTGCACTTGCAAAAATCATTAGCAAGTTCAAAAAAAACCAAAAAACCATTTGACCAAAAACCGGCAAATCTACTAAAATTATTAACTGAGAATGAACAACTAAAATAGCTTTTAAACAATTTTTTGGGAAGAGTTTTTAGAACAGGTATCTAGCTCCCTATCGTTATTAGACATATTGCGCGCAAAAGTTGCATTTTCCGCACGCAATTTTTACCAATTTTGGCACCGTTGTCAACGCTAGAGTTTTATCAATATAAAAATTAGACAAAGACTGAAACAAAACTTATATGGTGAATAAATGGATACACATAAATGATTCTTATTAATCATATTAAGTCATACATTCGGAAAAATTTTGCTTTCGTTGTTATACATTAGATCAAACCCATTTACATCCTTGAGGATTTTTTTTCCTGGGAGAGCTATTTAGAGGAACCAAATATGAAAGTCTTTACGAGTCTTCAGCAACCATACAAAGATGACATATGGCTCTTACTAATAATCTTAGAAAGATAATATATGATTCTTACTTTTCATTGTAAGAACATGCTAAGAAATTTTTTATCTCTTATATGGAATCATATATGATCTTTGTATGATTACCCAGAACGCTCATCCCGTGTTTTTATGGACGATATTAGCAGAGCACTTGCTAAAGACATCGTAATGTAAAAAGTGACGTGATCAGATATCTCAATCAATAATGAAATTGATTTGGCTAATTACTAAATACTAATTATTTAACACTCGCATTAACAACTGCACAAAACGAAGACACATATACATATTAGCACTGGAAAACAAATTAGTTACTGAATTGGATCTGAATTGAGCATTAAATTAATTAAAGAAACAAAGCTAGTTTATGCAATGTATTGAGAAGGATTGGTTGTGCAGTTTTTTGAATGCTCCCCGCCTTTTTCAACGTGTTATAGGTAGAAGATCAAGCTGATCTACAACAAAAATTTCCAAAAGTTGCCCCGAGGCAACAGAAACCCCCCTCTTCAGTTCCTGCGAAAGACAGCACCCAACGATTCGTAAATCGTCTTATCACACTATTTTTATAGCTACTGTTTATATAGTAACAGTGGTGATAGAAGAGTGTGATGAACTCGTAGTCTAATGACCAAGATTAATTCGTAGTGTTTGTTGGACTTTAACGTGTCATTTCATCGCTAAGTTATGCAGCGGTTGTCATCGGAGCGAGAGTTGATCAGAGTCTAATAAATGTCTTGACCAGATGACAGAGTCCATAAATTGATCTGGGGGGGGGGGTAAAAGTTAGATGCCTACTAAGCTGTGTGTGTGTGCTGTGTGTGTGTGAGCTGTGTGTGTGTGTGTGTGTGTGTGCGTGTGTGTGTGTGTTTGCGTGCGTGTGTGTGTGTGTGCGTGTGTGTGTGTGTGCGTGCGTGTGTGTGTGTGTGTGTGCGTGTGAGTGTGTGTGTGTGTGCGCGCGTGTGTGTGTGTGTGTGTGTGTGTGTAAATGATTCTTGTTAATCATACTAAGTCATACATTCAGAAAAATTTTGCTTTCGTTGTTATACATTAGATCAAACCCAGTTACATACTTGGGGAAATTTTTTTCTTGGGAGAGCTATTTAGAGGAACCAAATATGAAAATCTTTACGAGTCTTCAGCAACCATACAAAGATGACATATGGCTCTTACTATTAATCTTAGAAAGATAATATATGATTCTTACTTTTCATTGTAAGAACATGCTAAGAAATTTTTTATCTCTTATATGGAATCATATATGATCTTTGTATGATTACCCAGAACGCTCATCCCGTGTTTTTATGGACGATATTAGCAGAGCACTTGCTAAAGACATCGTAATGTAAAAAGTGACGTGATCAGATATCTCAATCAATAATGAAATTGATTTGGCTAATTACTAAATACTAATTATTTAACACTCGCATTAACAACTGCACAAAACGAAGACACATATACATATTAGCACTGGAAAACAAATTAGTTACTGAATTGGATCTGAATTGAGCATTAAATTAATTAAAGAAACAAAGCTAGTTTATGCAATGTATTGAGAAGGATTGGTTGTGCAGTTTTTTGAATGCTCCCCGCCTTTTTCAACGTGTTATAGGTAGAAGATCAAGCTGATCTACAACAAAAATTTCCAAAAGTTGCTCCGAGGCAACAGAAACCCCCCTCTTCAGTTCCTGCGAAAGACAGCACCCAACGATTCGTAAATCGTCTGGACCAGGTGGAAAACCGACTTCTATCCTCAATTCATAAGCAGGGAGTTAACTTAAAAAGGCTTAAACAGGAACTAAACGAACTAAAGAACGAGATAGAATTGATGCGGAGACAGAACTATACAATGATGAATGACATTGAAGACCTCCAGGTTCACGAGTTGAGAGAGGAGATTGTTAATTTGGCTGAACAACAACAGTTACTTCAGGAAGCTATGCTCAGAGACCAGGTACAGTTATCATTCCAGGCTGAGGTGCCAGACCCATGTGGAATACGAACAGCCTGAGTCTGGTTCGCCGGGGTCTGCGACCATAGCCATTTTGTGAGCTTATAATTTTGTTCGCAAATGTGAAAACGCTGTGATCAGAGATTAAAGAATATTATACCAGACGGTTGGTATTGCCATCGAGAATTTATCAAACTCCGAGACGAAGCCGAGTTGTTGAATAACTTCGAGAGGGTTATAACAACCTTGTGGTAATGTATTTAATCGACATTCGTTGCGATTGCAAAAGTTGCATAACTTAATCAAACTGTTGCCGTGATTTGACTACGAGTTTATCACACTATATTTTTTATCGCTACTGTTTATATAGTAACAGTGGTGATAGAAGAGTGTGATGAACTCGTAGTCTAATGACCAATATTATTTCGTAGTGTTAGTTTTGGGCTTTAACGTGTCGTTTCATCGCTAAGCTATGCAGCGGTTGTTATCGGAGCGAGAGTTGATCTGAGTCTAATAAATGCCTTGATCAGATGACAGAGTCGATAAATTGATCGTTGGGGGGGGGGGGGGGGGGTAAAAATTAGATGCCTACTAAGCTCTGTGTGTGTGTGTGTGTGTGTGTGTGTGTGCGCGCGCGCGCGCGTGTGTGTGTGTGTGTGTGTGTGTGTGTGTGTGTGTGTGTGTGTGTGTGCGTGTGTTTGGGTGGACAGTTTTCAACTTTGATAGTTTTTACTTGCTAAAAAAGTTAGCTACAAAAGTGTAATAGAGGTTACCACTACATAACATAAATTTCCTGAGTAAAATGGGTTCGCATTTTGAATAGTTTGAGATTTAAAAACTTGTGAATTTGGTGATATTTGCAGATAATCCAGCAGAACTTGTACCAATACTCCGCACTCAACTATCTCGACAAAATGGGAGCGATAAGGGCCAATCATGACCCGGAAGCAGAGTACGTTCTAGTCCCCAACGAAAACCTTGTAGCCCAAAATTACTGGATGAACAAACTTGTAACCCAGACAATGAACGCAGATTTCTTCAGCCAGTCTTATCCGAACTTGAGCTCACACGAGGCGGGCGGATATCCTTATGAAAATTTGAGGTTCGCTTTCTCTAAACAAACAACTCAAGACAGTTTTTTTTAAAGATCAACTTTCGTTGCCATAAGACATCATTGATGAAATAACTTGATTCAGCGTCCCCCTATTTTCGCCCCCATTTTTTAACCCCCAGTCATTTCACCCCGGTTATTTAACCATGCTATCGTTGTCCCCTCTAACATTATCACCCATCTATTATTTATCAGAGTTGACTCAAAACTTTTGTCACATTTTTTCGTTAGTCGCTTTCAGAATCTCACAAGAATCTATTTCATCCCTTGCAAAATATTTGGTTTTCATTATGCTAAAGTAGCTGAATTTAACTAAATGCTTTTAAACCTTGAGAACCTTAATGACCGGGCAATAATATTAAATTGAAACCAATCTAACAAACACACTAAATGCTATGAAATAATTTATATTTCAGAGACCGGGGTGCAGTTGACGACACCAATTTTCACCGATTGTCACAGGCTAGCGGATTTCAACAAAAATGATTTTAAAAAATATCATCAACAAATTAGTTTAGATAGCGATCGCATTTTAAAATTCAGTTTTGCACCAGTGTTTTCTCTTCGCATACTCAAACTAAGCATTGATTTGTATTGTTCTTACCCCGTGAAAGCTGGGAGAACACTAGCCGGTCATTTTGATTATCAATAAAAGTGTTTCCTACGCTTGACGAATTTCTACACTTGAGATCTTGCAAAATTCTAGCAAATGACGCTTATCTTTCACGAAGCAAGATCCGGACGCCAAAAGTAGTGCAAAACTTTACAAGATATTGCAAGATAGATGTCAAATAATGTTAGAGAAAAAAGTGCAATTTTAAAGACTGATTAACTCAAAGATCATGTTCACTTATGAGTTCAGTCCATTGAAGGAAGCTCACTCTCGGTTCAAAATAGAAACCTTCCTATAAATTCTACCTTCAATAACGTATTTGAAAAACTCATTTCCAGAAAAATTGTTTACTGATCGTTTCAATGGTTCATTGTGTACAAACCAAGTGTGAATAGGTTGGTAAGCAAAAAGTTCATTAAAAAGCCTCCAGTGCCAAAGATGCTAAATGTGTTATAATACATTTTCTTTCTTTAATGAGATTTTTCTGTGGCTCCCTTCATTTTGAGTTATTATAAGGTAGCAATTACCAAAAAGCCATCTGTCAGATATCAATTGAGAATGAGAGAACATTTAGTCACTGCCAAAAAATCAATAATGCGTTAAGTGCGCTCCTTCTAGAGCTCAGTAAGACACCGACTCTAGTCATCAGAGAAACCAAAAAGCCCCACGCTCAAGCTAAGACTAGATTTCCTGATGATCATTCTGCAAGGGTCTTGCAAGAGTTAGTCGCTTATCTTTCAAAATTGTTGCAAAATCAGACGCTGCTCTTGCAAGAATCTTACAAGATCGACGCTTATCTTGCATATCCGACTAATATCTTGAAAGATCTTGCAAGATAGCCGTCGGTAATAGACTAGGGTAATTACCCTCTCATTCGTATACGAATTTTTTCATTTAATTTTTGTTGTCTTGGAAAAAAAGTATTAAAAATTGATGTTTTTTCTCAGACAAGGGCCAACTTTTGAATTATAAATACATTTAAAAGTAGTATCACTTGTTCTCATCGCGTCAGAAGAAATAATAACCAGGAGAATACAATGGGAAAATTGGGTCTAAGTCCCTCCAACCGCTTAAGTCGGCATAACACTATGCCCTCCAAACGCTCCAGCCACTTTTTTTTACACTGTAACATACCATAAAGGAACGCTGGCGGTTGGGTGGGCGTTTCGGGTTTGGGTGAGGTGGAGAGGGTGGGTAGAGCGAGACCCAATAGTTCAAAAATACCTTTTTTCTTTTTATGTATTGTTACTGATTTTTTTATGTCTTGTGAAACAAGATAAAATTGAATCAGTGTATTTTTTCGAGAATAATGAGGCGTGAAAAACTTCTCGCGAACTGGAATCAAAAGAATCTTCTAGAGCAAAAGGCCAAGCGAAACTTTTTCACACACACACACCATTACAATAATTGCTGCGAACTTCGTTCGAGAGCAGTAAAATTTTTTTATTCTTTGCGTACAAAAGTGACAAGCTGAATGCCTCAGATAGCAAACTACAGTGCCTTAACGACGGCTATCTACGATGATCTCGCGCGAATTGCGCAGATTATGTATTACAAGCCTCCATTTTGTAAGAATCATGCTAGATAACCGTCAGTCTTACCAGACCCTCGCTTGATCAGAGTCCAACTCGTGCTAGTATTTTGCAAATCTTTCCCATTATAGCCCCCACCCTAGTGTTCTGATAACGTATTCCACCCCCTCCCCAATCATATTAAACGTACAATAACGGTGTGTTTTTATTTTTGTGGGTGTTAGTTGTTATGGAAAAGGCGCGAATTGCGAGTAGTGCCTGTTCACTGTAGTTTTAATCTACCTATTTATGTACTTCTAAGGTGTCACAATCTGGTCACAGTATCACAAGATGGGCTGGCTACTTCAATTTTTACAGAGAACTCAGGGTGCAGGCCGAGAGTATGACCAGTATGCGTTAGAAAACCAAAAGTACCATTTCATCGGTCACTAAAGCTTCGAAGCAGAGAGCTTAGTTTGGAAAAAGGAACTTAGACTAGAAGAAGTAGGGCACTAAATTTAGGGCAAAAAATTAGACTGAATGAAAAATCTATTTTTTGACACTTGCTGTATCGTTGTCGGAGACGGAGACGTTTGCTTTATTACAACTTCTGTATATTTTAAAGACTTTTATTTCATTGATCTGCAAAATTGTACTCTTAACTTCAATTTCAAATGATAGTCAACGCTTTCGTATCCGCCGTTGGATCTCTAAATATGTTAAAACATCCTTTAGAGCAACCGCTCTCGTGCCACGGCACTAAGTCCATCAAGCGACTAAGATTTTGTCCTAACGTATTTAGAGGAACAAAGGGTATGGAAATGTTGACTTTCATTTGAAAAAAGATGTTAAGAGTACAATTTTGCGGATTAGAGAAAGAAAAAATTTTCTGCTTAAAAATATATATGAAATAAACCAAACGTATTTCATAGCGAGGCAGCCGATTATTTTTAGTGGTTTGATTCAAATCTCAAAATTGAGATTTCTAACTAAGTCTTAATTTTTGCCCTAAATTTAGTGTCCTAGTGTCCTTCAAGACCAAGTTAAATCATTCTAACTTAGTTGTCTGCAGCGAAGTTTTAGTTACCGATGAAAACTTACCCAGGGATCTCTAATAGGCATCAAATTAAATGCCCAGGCTTCAAAATTTGCGAAAAAACATTTTTCTGGTTTTGTGCGGTCGAATGTCAGAAAAAAACAACTCAGAAGTAACCAAGGAGGCACTGTTAGCTGAAAACTTTTTAATAGTTGGATCTTGTAGAGTTTTTGGGTCTTCCTATTATAGCCCTTCCACTGACAAAATTATATTACCACATTATGGTATAATTACTATGAATGGGGGTTTTCCCATTATAACCCCCCATGAAATTATAGCCCCCCATTATGGTATAATTACTATGATTGGGGAGCTATAGGTTATCGGAGCACTAAACTGGGGGGGGGGCTATAATGGGAAAGACCCGAAGGGGGCTTATAGGTTATATGACCACTAAAATGATGGGAGGGGTATAATGGGAAAAACTCAAGTTTTTTTGCGATCTCATCCCTTATTTATAGGGTTTATTAAAAATGCCAATCTTTTCTGTTTTCTAAAATACAATTATAATTAAACTTTTTTTTATCATTACCTAAAGACGAGACACGAAATAGCACTATTTGGAACAAGGTTTAGCTTTAGGATCAACCATTTGACCAAGCTTAGTACTCATATAATTCCTACGATTCTTATAATTGTTATAATGCTTAAGTGACCTTTTTTTAACTTACGAAACGATAACAATCAATAAATGACGAGGAATTTATTGCAGACAAACTTTTATTGTCTTGTTATTCAACAGAAAAAACGAATTCTGTTGCTTAAAAACTGCTGGCTTGCAACAATTTATGTGCTGTTACACAGCATATCATATGAGAAGTGACATTACGCACCTGAAGGGGGTAAAAGTTCTGGATTTGTGGCCAATCTTTTATTGACCAGTGTAATTGCGCTACACTCTTCAAATCACTCCTGGGGATATAAAAAAGCACCACATGAACTAGAACTTCGACCTACGAACCTTAGGTGGTAGCTCTGACACGTGTGCATAAATTAAAATCAGAGAAGGTCTCGCATATAACAGGAAAAACAATTTCAAATGTTTTCGGCTCTATCAACCATTTTTGTATACACATTTTGCCCCAACTTGTTTTTTGTTTTTTTGTTCAATTGTATTTCCAATGAATTACTAAAAGGTGACACCTGATCTGTAACTTGGGGGCATAATGTTTAAGGTGACAATAACCGAAGCAGTCTCAAAAAGCTGTTCAATATTTTTAAAAAGTCCATCTTTGACATTAAAGTACTCAAAACTGCTGGCCTCAAAAGGCTATCTAACAAAAGCTGAGAGCACAAGCAAATAAATCAAATATTCAAAATCTAAATTGAATTCAGAAAATTTGCAAAAGTTGCTGAAACCATAGAAAACTTTGCCTTTAGTTTTTTTTTTTAAAAAAAGATAAAATTAACAAGGAAATGGCGTCCGCACTTCGAGAACGTAAAAAATTATTCAAACAAAACAATTTGAAAGCAAAGGTGACTGAAAGAATCGATGAATTGTGTTGTCACATAATGCGAGTCTTTCCCATTATAGCCCCCCCATGAAAATATAGCCCCCATTATGGTATGTTTAAAATGATTTGGGGGGGGGGGGGGGCTTTAGGTTATCTGACCAATAAGCTGGTGGGGGGGGAGGGGGGCTATGATGGGAAAGACCCCATAATGTTTTGATATGTAGCATTTTGTGTTTTTGTTGGCCTCCAGTTGAAGACTGGCTACCGCCCAATACTCATTGCCCAACACAACTGATGGCAAAAAAGTTTCAATTCAACAAACGTTAGCTAATTTCCAAATGCAATTAAAAGATAACGGGGTCAAAATATAAAACAGATACAATAATTGTTCAGGTATAAAATTTTTTTTAAAAAATCAGTTGTATACAGGAAAAAAACTGTATTGCTAAACAGGCAAAATTCTACTTTTTCAATCAATCCCCAAACTAGACTAACGCAAGTAAAAATTTTTAGTTTAGAATTTTAAGACAAAATTAGTGTTTCAGATTTTTGTGATATCCCGAAAACGCCAAAAATTTGAGGATATAATCTTAATGAGCATCAACCATAACAAGACTTTTTTTGATCTGTCTAACATCATTTGAATTTAATTGGGCAAGTTGAACCAACTGATTTAACATCCTCAATCTGAATAAATTCCAAAGATTTAGTGCAAACCATTTTTCCTCGCTATGGAATTTCTCTCATATTTATCAGTTCTCTTCCGCCTCAGCAAAAACCTCGCTTTGCTTAGAGCGTTCTGACCTAACGCTTAATCTGCATGGATCCGTATGCGTAAAAAGTTGACCTTAGAATTAAACGTCTGCGTGAGCAACCACAAATTGTGACGCAATTCATTTGATGTTTTTGTGTGCAATCATCAAAATGGTTGTTTTATGCTCACTGTAGCCATTACCTCAACCAATTCCATTGAAGCGGCAAGAATTATATTAAATGAAAATCTATGTTGCTCTTTTTTTGTTGCTTCTGTTTAACAGATACACGGTTTCCGACGAACCGATCTGCTTTTTTTTTCAGACCCTATGTTTCAATACCGTTTTCTGACAATTATTGATTACAGTTACGCTATTAAGTTTGGTGTTTTCCTTGGTTGTTTTTCTTGGTTCATTTGTTTTTCTTCATTAAATGATTGTTTTTTTTCAATATTCATTTGTAGAAACTGACAAATTCATAGGAAAGAGCATGGTCGGACGGACTGAAGAACAATTTCATTTGTTTGACTCGCAGTAAACTAATAGAAATTTTCAATGCTATTTTAAATTTTACCCTATTCTCCTCGTGTTGACCGTAAATCATTGTTGTCGTGCGCACATTAACTGATTAATACGATGACAAGCCAAAAAATTTTTGGAAATCAATTTTCATTTTTCTGTATCCTTTTTTAGTGCCCGAAAAAAAGCTATTAAATTTACTCACAGTCGTAATATCAATTTTATTAAATAAAATTTTAGGAACAATTTGGGCGCACAAAATGCATATTTTAGCATAATTTAATTGGTCAAGAGTAAAAATTGTCAAAATAGTGAAAGACACTGAAAACTTCAAGCATCATTTTTCATCGAGAAATCAAAATCTAAACATTTTTTTTGCACAAATTGATGCAGTTTTTTAGAACTCTCTATTGGTACCACTTCTGAATCTTTCTGCAAAAGACATTGGTCGGCCAAATAATGGGCGTGACGTGAATATTTTCAACAATCCCCCCCCCCCCCGTTTCGGGAAAAGGGACGAATTGTTGAAAAGATTATGTAACATTTCTAACCATATTTCATGAAGGGTGAAGGGTTGGGGAAAAATAACAATGAGAGATCTCGCAAAAGAACATAGATGAGAACTAAAAAAACCTGTTGATGCCGTTTTAAGCGATTAAAGATGCGGCTATGCGGGTAACTTTTAATTTTTAGGGCAAATGTTTCACAACTATCTTTTTTAAAATCTAATTGAAATTTTTTGATGGAACTATTGTTGCTTTAATGTTGAACCTAACAAGCCAACCATCATCAGCTGACAACTTTCAAGTGTGAATATTTCCTAATTGAACAATAAAGAAACCTAATTGAACAAAGTACAGCAGACGGCAAAATACAAAATAGATTTAACAACCAGGCAAGCGGTATTGATTCAAATCAGACTAGCGAATTGTTTCCTTACCCTATGAACAAAACTTCTATTATAAAGAGATTTTGGAACCGATATCAAAATTTACACTGGTTAGACGACCCAGCGACATTTTGTGCGTTCAGATTTTTCGACCAATCATTATTAGGTCGCGGATGAAATGTCGCAGCCAAACATGAAATCAGATAACCATGAATTTTTTGTAAGATGTTTTGTTACGTTGTGATATCATACCATCATTTCCTTAAGCGTGGAAGGTTGTGGTCTTTCCCATTATAGCCCCCAAGAAAATGTATCCGCCCATTATAGGATTACTACCATGAATGAGGGGCTATACGTTGTAATGGGTGGCTATGTGTTGTATTGCACACCATTTGTAATGGTTGAACGAAGTAGTGATATTTTGACCAATCAGATTTTCCGACCAATCAGAATTAAGCCACCGCTAAGTTTATCACTTTTTCTTTACAACTAAATCCCCCTGTTGGCCAATATTAGGCTAGTGAATAATTTTGCACTGATAATGGATTGTGGATAATCCTGGGTTGATATTAAGTTTTAAACATA
Source organism: Convolutriloba macropyga (assembly GCF_964194025.1). NCBI lineage: Eukaryota > Metazoa > Xenacoelomorpha > Acoela > Convolutidae > Convolutriloba > Convolutriloba macropyga. Next base: position 64,204,571 of record NC_134475.1, read on the forward strand.
GAACTTTCATATTATGGAACCTTGATTTCATAAATCAAAAAAGTTTTAAAAGTTGTTGAAACTACATTTTCCCCATAAATGAAAGTTCTATGACTAAAACTTTTCCATAACTGGAAGTTCTATGACTACAACTTGTCCAAAAAATGGTAGATATATGCTTACTACTTTTCCCTAACAACATTCAGGTGGCAATTAAAGAATCTTGGTTTTTTCGTGAGGCATCATGAGCTATTTAAACTACAAGGTAAAACAGTTTCACACGTTTTCCTGCAGAATAAGCAAAAATGGAGGGTCTTTATTCTCAAGAACTGATTTAGCTAAATCCTAAAATCCCGGGTAGGTCAAAAATTTTCATAGCACATTGAAAAAACAAGCAAAGCACACAATTAATATAAAGCACATCGGAAAAGGTCGCTGTAAAGCTAGAAGTTCGGCACTATAATAATATTCGGCACTATAATGTCTCAAACAACCTACCTACAACACAGAATGTGATCCAACTTCGAACAATTCTAAATTAGTGCAGTATTGCATGAGTTGAATAATGTGAAAGACAAGAGAATTTGTTGTACAATGTTATTAGTCCCTTCTCTTTTTTTGACGAGTTTGCACAAACATCACTTCAAAGTCATTAGGAGCATTTTAACTAAAGCAAAATTTTCGTTATACAATCTTATGTACATATTGATGGTCAGCTGTAGTAAAAAAATTTTGCGCCCCAAAGCTGTTCTTTTTCTTTGCCAATTAGTTTTGAGAAAAAAATTACACCTTTGGGGAGATATTGAAAAAAACCGGGCCCTTTAATAGTTAGGGACTTTTGTCAACTTTTGATAAAGTGCTAGATCCATCCCAAAAGTGTTTGAAGTTTCTTCTCACAAATGCGCGTAGCATACAAAATAAATAAGAAGAAGTTTCGAAATTGCTTCAACAACTAGACTCGCAAACCATACTTATAGTAACCGAAACATGGATTTCCGAGCAGCAGGATAAAAATTTCAAAATTAGTAATAAATATCTTTTCCTACAAAATGCGCGATCGAAACAAACGAGAGTCCAGCGAGGTAGGGGTGTTCGAGTTTGGATCCCCAGACACTTCAATGTTAAACGTAAGAAAAAATTTGACGTAGTTAATGCAAATTTTTTTAATCAATTTTGCTCGAAATTAATGAACCTCTGAAAGATAAATGTTTGTTGAATATTTCGTACAATCCGGGTAAAAAATTTGCCGTTTTTTTCTTGAAAGAGTTGAGTGCTGAAGTATCTAATGCATTTCCTTAACTGACAATCTTCTTCCATTTGGTTACTACAACATTGACAATTCATAAAAAAGAGAAAGAATTACTTGATAACTTTACAGCAGGTCTGGCACTTAGCCCAACAAATGTGGACACTTCCACTCACATCAGCAAAACTAATCAATCTCTCATCGATCATTGCTTCATGACAAAAAATCAAATTGTAGAATGGAAAGCTTGTTTGCCTTCCATTGAGGTTGACCACAACATCATAATTTATCAGAGTAATTTAGAAAAGATAGGAAGGCGAAGATAGATATTTTTTTAAAGAAACGTGATATTTTTCTCTGAGGAGAAATTCAACAGGGATGAGTCTTTTGCGGACTGGCGACATATGTGTAAACAGAAAAAATTTGATGAAATGTTTAGATAAATTTAATGAAAATTTTCAAAGTATACTTGATCAACATGCACCTATACAGGTCTGTGATTCCTCAATGAAACAAAACAAAAAAGTGATAAACCATGGGAATCCAGGGAACTCAAAAAATTTATAGCAGAAAAACATCATTTGTTTAATCAATACAGATTTTCTCAAAACTACAATGTTTCCGGCGAGTTCGAAGAATGCTGTAACCTAAATAACCGAAAACTACGACTTGTACATCTTAAATATTCTGTTGATTTTTTTAAGCAATGTGCAACGTCGAAGCAGAAATGTAATTTCATCAATAAAAAATTAGGAAACCATAAACAAGTTATTAACGTGTCTTAAAGTGAAACACACGGAATCAAGACCAATGTCAAAAAAGCAATCCGCAACGTATTTAGTAAATCTTTTGTGGAAATGGGCAACAATTCTGGTGATTTCGTTCCTCGCAATATCCATGAGTTGGACCACTGTTCTAAAAAACTCAATTTTAGAGTATTGACCTTGAAAGACATCTACAAAACCATTGACAGTTTAGAAAGCAGTAAATCACGGGGTCCAGGATTTGTCAATGCGTGGGCTTTAAAGGCGGCGAAATACGCAATTGGTACTCATCTGCAAATTATTTTTAATCAATGTATTCAAAATAGTGTCTTTCCAACTATTCTAAAACATGCATTGTCACACCAATTCACAAGTGTGACACTATCGACCAATTTCGGTCCACGAACTTTTGCTAAGATTTTTGAGAAGCTCCTCTTTTTCCAAATGATGAATTACGTAAAAACAATCTGTTGAATAAAGAGCAAGTTGGATTCCAAAACAAAAAATCTTCAACAGATGCAGTATTGTTTTTTACAGAGACAGTAATAGAGAACCCTGAAAATGGGAAAAACACTGCAGCAATTAATTTAGACGTCGCAAAAGCATTCAATTCAATTTTGCGCAAAATATTTCATTAAAAACAGAGTGCTTCAACTTCTCTGAGCCTGCAGCTATTTTATTGAAATCTTTTCCCGAAAATAGATCACAATGTGGAAGGAAAATAGGCTCCGAGGTCTCACAGCACATTTTCGTTATTCGCGGAGTACCGCAGGCGCTGTATTAGGACCCCTAATTTTTCTTTTATACGTTAACGATTTTCAGAAAAAATCAAAGGTGACTTTAAGTTTGTTCAATTTGCAGACGATACTAGTATTTTATGTCGATATGAACCCGGAGAAACAATTGCAACAAAAGCTGAAAAAAATTGATGCAGACGCACAGTTGCTTGATGGAAATACAATTCAGTTTGAATGCTGACAAAACAGAAATATTTTTTTTTCTTTTGACGTTTTAGTTACTTTTGACGGAAAGTCAAAAAAATCTGCTGAGAGTTGTCGTTATCTTCACTCAAAATCGACATTTGAAGCACATCTAAAAAGGGTTTCAAAAAAATTGGCGGCCACCATTGGCTCACTATGTCTGGTGATAAACCATATATTTTTGGAAGTAAGGCTGCAATTTTTCAAAGCTTTAGTCCCGTCTGATTTGCCATTCAGTGGAGTTCATTTACAAACTTTGTTAGCGAAAAACTTACAGCGTACATATTGAAAGATTAATTGGGGCATAAAAATTGTTATATTTGTCGCAAAAATTGATCATTATCGTGGTATCTTTCTCAAATAGCATGTCCTACTAGCTGAAATAATTATTTCAAAGTTTAATATATCGAAACTCCACACAGACGTGAATCAGAGGATATTATCAGAAACATTTAAAAAATGTGCAAACCGCCTACAGTTAAAACAGAGCAAACGGACAAAACAGCAGACAATAGGAACACAAAAGTGTACTAGCAGAGTAAAGGATCTTTGTTTTTAAAGAGCATACAAAAAAGGAATAAGTTGCCCTTTAACGTAAGAGCGACGGAGAACAAAACATTTTTCAAAAGAACTTTAACAGAGTTTTTGCAACGTCAGCATGAAAATTTTCCAATAGATAGAGAGTTATGATCATTTGTGTCATATTTTTATATATAGTGGAACGAACAGCTTAATGGGTAACATCAATTAATAACCAGAAGATTAATTTATAATTTTGATTTTTTCAATAAAAGTTCCCGATTATTCTGAAGCCATGTAAAATTTAAACTTTCGGTTATGTTTTTAACTTACATGTTTGAAAGAAAAAACATATGGATGGACATTTAACAAAAAACCGTTTTTTTAAAAAGAACATTTTGCCCACCAAAATTTAACCAAAGACGGCAAACGAAACAACTTGGTGCCTTACAATCATTGTGGAAAGAAGGCACCTCCAAAACAGCATAGGTGACATTGAACAATTCCTTGATCCAGAAGGTCCTATTATTTTTTTTTTTAAAAAAAAAAAACATTTTTCTTCATGAGAAAAATTTGACAAAATAGCAAAACTTGACTTCATTTATCACTTATGGTAAATTTGATTAATCCACGGCCAACATCAGCCTAACGCTTTTGTTATATCACAAAACAGTTTTTCTCTCAGGCATAAGCAGTAAGTTTTATCTCACAGGTGATCTCATTTAAAACACTGATTTCCAGAAAAATGATTCAATAAATATTTTTTTTCTATTTCATTTTGCATAAGTTTTGTGTGTTTAGTTTACTAGGCATAAAAAAATTTCATAAAGACGCATTACTTTAAAATGGGCTGCAAATAAGCACTTAAATTTAATTTTGTTTTATGAAGTTTATGGCTACGACTTTTCAATAACATAATGCAAAAAGTTGTCATCTGAGGCTCAGATTTCAGTTGACTGTAGAAAAATTACTGGCAAATCTCAAAATTGGACTGTCTAAATTATAGGTAGGCGAATTTTTTTTGTATGAAATACTATGACTACAACTTTTTCATAAATACGGTATGACTGAAAAGTAATAGTTTCCGATTTTTTGCTCACTAAGTTTATGAAACACTTTATTTGGCGTTTGTTTAACCCTTTAAAATCACATTAAAATCGGTTGCTAATAAGCACTCAATTTTTTTTATGAAGTTTTATGACTTCAATTTTTCCATAACATAATGCAAAAATTGATCATCTGAGGTTCAGATTTCAGCTGACTGTAGAATAAGCAATTTCCGAAACGTCTCACAATTTTGGTGACTAAATTTTTGGCAGACAAAATTTTTTGTATGAAATTCTATTACTAGAGTTTTTTCATAGTGATGTTTTCAAAGAAACATCAAGAAACTTAGAAGTTTTCTTTAATAAAGTTTCAAAGAACGAAAGATGAACTTACCTGACGGACTTTATTGCTATGTCGATAAGTAATGGCTACAAAACTAAACTAAAACCTAATTTTGTTTTGGCGCTATCATTATCTTATTGAACTATCAATCATATGTCAGAAGCAAATTCTCCCAACAACCCAACAACAGAAACCTGATTCTAACATCCACCGACCTCCAAATAATGAACTCGATTGAACCCACGCCATATATGATTCTCTTGAAATGTTGATGAAAATAGAAAATCCCCTCTGGGATTCGGAGTTAAGATCTATTCACATGCCAATCATGTAAAATATTTTCTGCTAATCTAAATTTTCTCTGTATGTTTTCGCATAGATAACTACTATAAATACAAGCTAATTTTTTATTATTTTCAGTTCAAAATATAATTTAAAATTCAACTTATTGAATTCTTTTACCCGTGTTATCGGCCACGACAATGGTGTCCAGACCAGCTACAGACAGACAAATTTTGGACCTACAGAATGCAGAATAACCTACTGCGTGGATTATGTCTTTTGTGGCGAAATGTCGCGCAGAGAAGAAGGAGGACAAGGTCAACTACGATGGTACTCTACAGGACCTACAGGTGACCAATCTCTTCCTTAGTATGTGCGGGCAAGATGCAATTATTAAACTTAGGAGCCTAATGTGTCCTAGGAATTTGATAGACACTCCGTATAAAGACATCAGATTGGCGATTCAAAAATATATTTCAACTAAAGAGAGAGAGAGTAGTAACGGCAGAAAGGGCTAAATTTCTGTCCGTATACAAGGTGTACGGGAGCCAGATGACATTTTCCTAGCACGTCTTAGAGAAGAAGCCCGCTATTGTGACCTCGAATAACTGAAAACAGTGGCCTACCCCGAAGAGGAGTTGGTAAAAATAAAGTTTATCTCAGGTTTGAGGTACCCTGAAGCAAAACTTAGACTACCAGACGGTATTGAAGCAAAACCAGCAATGTCGGTTACTGAAATGACCGAGAATTTACCGTTAAGAAGTGAAGCAATGACTTTTGCAAGTTCTTTATCAGTTAATAAGCACCTTAATGTGAAAGAAGAAGTTGGTTTCAACTTCAAAAGGACGTTTCGAAAACCAATTAAGAAAGTTACGTCTAATAAAAGCAACAACATGTGCACTAGGTGTGGAGGTAAGCCACACTCTAGTAGATCCTGTCCAGCGCTAAGTAAAAAATGCAACACCAGTGAAAAAGTGGGAAACTTCTCAAAAATTAGTAGAAGCCAACCCCAACCAAATTCAGGTAAGTACAATAAACAGAATAACTTTTGCCAAGAAGAAAATGTTTCCTCAGAGCAAGCATCTCCAGCATCGGAGATGGGAATGTTTTATACTAAAGAAGAAATCTTTAGCATGTCTGTGATATGGGAATATATCTCAATAAATAACTGCAAAGTAAAAATGCAGGTAGACACAGGTGCAGATAGCACAGTGATATCATCAAAAATGTGGACTGAGTTTGTTAGACCTCAGTTGGATGGTAAGATAAGACATCTCGGAGCTAATGATGGTCATCAATCAACGCTACTGGGATCTTTTACTTGTGACGTTGAGTGGAACGGAAGCAGGCTCACGCAAAAACAACTAGCGGTTGTGCAGTCTGATAAAGTTGGACTACTTGGTGGAGACCTTCTACCCAAGCACGGTGTGAACAACATCACAGCTGAGCACCTACCTGCTGTGAAGGGTTACAAAACTCATGTGAAGTTGATACCAAGAACACAGCCAATGTTCTGTAAAGCCAGAAAAATACCTCTACCTCTTCAAGACAAGGTCAAAGAGAAGCTGGTACAAATGGTCAGACAAGGAATCCTTGAACCGGTACAGCCAAGAGGAGTCACTAATGCATCTCCAGTGGTGTGGCAGAGAAAGAAGAGTGGAGAACAGCGACTTTGCGTGGACTTGAAAGTGCACATCAATGGCAAGGTCAGTGGATGAGGACTACCCAATACCAGACATGGAGACAATCTTCCACAAACTACATGAGGCCTCATACTTCGGCAAAATTGACCTCTCAGATGCCTGCTATCAAATTGAACTTGACGAAGAAGCAAAAGATATATGCACAATCCAAACATCTCAGGGATTGTTCAAAATGTGCCGACTACCTCAGAGATTGAAAAACTTTTCTTCAATCTTCCAGAATTGAATAAAATCAACACTCAAAGGAATCAAAGGTGTTGTGATCTTTCAAGACGATGTATTGGTGTATGGAAATAGCAAGGAGCAGTTCGACAAGAGAATGCTTGCAGTCAAGAGTCGACTACGTGTGAAAAATTTTACTATTAATGAGAAAAAATCTAACTCAAAACCAGTCGATAGCGTTAGTTTTTTGGGATACTCCATGTCAAAGGAGGGAATAGCACCAGATCCCAAACATGTTAAAAAAATAAAAAACTCAAAAGCACCAACTAACAACAAACAACTCGAATCGTTTGTCGGGCTAGCTAATTTTTACGGAAGAATGACTCCTGATTTTGCAACAAAAATGCTACCCTTAAATAACATGAGAAATAGCGATTTCTCATGGGGCAAAATGCAACAACCAGCCTTTGAAGACATAAAAATGAATTATGTGCTGACCCACTAGTAGAGCCATATAGTCTACAAAAAGAAGCAATAGTTACTACTGACGCCTCTGAAAAAGCCTTTGGCGGGGTTCTTTCGCAAGAAGGACATCCAGTCATGTATGTATCGAGAAAATTGAATGCAGCGGAGCAAAACTACTCGAACACAGAGCGGGAAGCACTGGCAATTGTGTTTGTGGTCACAATACTAAAACAATTCCTTCTTGGAAGACGATTTACCCTACAGACTGACCACAAACCACTCAATTATCTCTTTGCACCAGACGAGGAGATCCCGAAGACAGCATCGGCGAGAATCGCAAGATGGACAATAGCTCTAAAGGGTTTTGACTATGAGTTGAAGTACACGCCAGGAGAGCAAATACCCCATTGAAATGCTTTGAGCAGAATGGATTTTGACGAAGATGAATCGGACAACGATCGAGTGTGCTTCGCAATCAATAATATCTACTTTGCCCAGAGTGATTTGGTGACCCAAGTGGAAATCAAAACTGAACTTGGAACAACCAGACCCTTCCAGGACATAAGGAAACGAATCAAAAGCGGCAGTTGGAAACAATGTTCAGAAGCGGAAAAAGGATTCGAACAACAGAAAGATGAACTTTCTTTACATAATGGAATCATCGTCAGAGTTGTTGTTCCTTTCATTCCACCCAAACTACGACACTTGGTAATGGCAAAAGCGAATGAGACACATCCCGGGAAGAATGGAGCTGAGGCATCAGTCAGAATGATAGCATGATGGACTGGCATTACCCAGGACATTCAACACTTTGTTAATAAATGTAAGAATTGTCAAATGAATAGGCCTAGCCTGGGAAAAACAGTCTCTACGTGCCTAGAAGCCGACGATTGGGAACGGCTCCACATGGACTGGGGCTATGTTAGGGACCAAGGCAATATCTTAGTAATTGTTGATGCCTGGTTCTGGTTGGATAGAAGCCTTCCCCGCGGGAAATAGAACATTAGGAACAGTTAAAATATATTTTAGTCAAATCTTTGCAAGATTCGGAATACCAAAATATTTAGTATCTGATAATGGTCCTGAATTTGTAAGTGGTGACCTTAAACAGTGGTGTGAATCACTGGCAATTAAGAAAATGGAATCACCCGACTATCGTCCAAGAGCTAATGGACTAGCTGAAAGAGCAGTTCAGACAGTGAAGCGGGCACTTCAAGCGTGTAGTCCCAACCTCAATGTGTCATTTGGAGCATATCTGCAAAAGGCACTGATGACAAATCGCAACACTTTAAAAACGAGGAGCAAAACTCCAGTTGAACTCTTGTTGGGACGCAGAGTGAGACTACCAGCAATAGCAGATTTCGACTGGTGCCAACCCATTCTATTCAAGGCCAACGAAAAGACAAAGATAGTTCCTGCTACCTTCATCATCAGGAAGGGCTTGAACACATCTTTCATACAGCCCGGAAACTCGGCACGAACTATTCTAGTGAGCGACAACCAAATTGCGAGACTAGACGAGGACAGTGTGAATACTGAACGAGCAGTGGAGGAGACCATATCTCAATCAGAACAACAAATTCAGAGCACAGATGTGGGACCTTCACTTCAAGATGAAGCTTCTGCAGCCACATCATCTGCAGAGCACCAACAACCCGAAACCTCAGAGCCTTCATGAACATCAAGAAGAAACAGAAAACAACCCGACAGATTTGGAGAACCTATACCCACAAACTTGCTTAAAAAAGGAGGGAGGATGTGATGGTTTCAAAGAAACATCAAGAAACATAGAAGTTTTCTTTATTAAAGTTTCAAAGAACGAAAGAAAAACTTACCTGACGAAAATTTTTGCTGTGTCGATAAGTAATGGCCACAAAACTAAACTCAATTCTAATTTTGTTTTGGCGCTATCTTATTGACCTATCAATCATTTGTCAGAAGCAAATTCTCTCACCAACAGAAACCTGATTCTAACATCCACCGACCTCCAGTTAATGAACTTGATTGTACCCACGCCATATATGATTCTCATGAAATGTTGATGAAAATAGAAAATCACCTCCGGGGTTCGGAGTTAAGATCTATTCACATGCCAATCATGTAAAATATTTTTTGCTAATCTAAATTTTCTCTGTATATTTTTGCATAGATAACTACTATAAATACAAGCTAATTTTTGTATATTTTCAACTTATTGAATTCTTTGACCCGTGTTATCGGACACGACATTCATAAATACGGCATCACTGAAAAGCAATAGTTTCCGATCTTTTGTTCACTAAGTTTTTGCGCTTTATTTGCGCTTTTATTTAGCCCTTTTCCTAATTTCCCTTTAAATTTGTTGAATCACAACTTTCATTTTATATAAGTTCTATGAGGAAAACTCTTCATAGAATTCAAAACATGAAATTGTAACTTTATAACTTTTTGAATTATGGGGTCAACACGGGATCACAAAGTAAAAAAATAACAGCATTAATTTATAAATAAAGGAAACACTTCAATGTTCGGTACAGATTTTTAAGGACTATCGTAGTCGAACAAGGAAGCTTAACATCCTCATAGTCTTGCAAGCTAATCAGTTATCTTAAAAAGGCTCTTATCATGGAAACTTAAATACAATTTTTCAAAAAAGTAAATTTATATCGTATCATTTAACGGTTTTTGTATTTAAGTGGTAACCTACTTGAGTTTTGATAGGAACTTTAATATGAACTTGGGGACGGTTATCTTGTAAGAATCTTTTAAGATGATGCCGAATATTGCACAATAATTGCAAAGATTCATCCCAGGCCTAGACCTCGACTTATGAAAAGACTTTAAAAGTCTAGTAGGGGGGGCCAATATTGACTGTAATTACACGGTCGAGGTCCCTAGTTAAAGTCGAGCTAATATCTTTTCATGGGTCGAGCTAAAGTCTTTTCATAACGAAGAAAGTCCAGCTAAGGTCTTTTCATGGGTCCAGCATTGGTCTTTTAATAACCAGCAAAGTCGAGTTAAGGTCTTTTAATGGGTCCACCATTAGTCTTTTCATAAGTCTGTTTTCTTTTTCAAAATTCAAAATTTTTTTATTTGTTTCCTGCTTCTGTACATACAGAAGCAGAACCGGAGCAAGACTAAATGGTTTTGCACCAGAGCAGTCCAACTTAAGAATCAGTTGGAAATCTGCCAAAAGCCTTAAGAATTTTGTCAAATCTTAAGATAAAGAGTTATTTCAGATCGAGTATATTACCACATTACTTGATTCAATGAAAACAGCTAGCTTAAGAGTATTGGTCCTAGTCCCATTAGCCATGAAAAAATTTCGGCGCTATTCAGTTTGATTTCCTTCCCAAAACTATGAGCTATCTTTTTAAAAAAATAATGCAGGTTTTTGAGGTATTTATGGTTCTTTTGAATCGTAAAAGGTGCATGATCATATATGCTGACTACGTTATATGCAATATTGCACGCAAAACTTTAATGGCAGAAAAACAGACTTATGAAAAGACTAATGATGGACCCATGAAAAGACTTTAACTCGACTTTGTTTGCAAACATTGTGTCGAGCTTAAGTCCAGCACAAATTTTGGGTCAAGCCAAAGTCTTTTGTAACATTTTGGGTCCAGCTAAAGTCTTTTGCAAAAAATCTGAGTCGAGCTAAAGTCCAGAATGCCTTAAAGTCCAGCTAAAGTCTTTTCATAGCTCAAATGAGTCCAGTATGGTCTTTTCATAGCACATTTTTGTCGAGCATTGTCTTTTCATGAGTCGAGGTCTAGACCTGGGATGCAAGAACCTGCGAGATTATTCGGTCCTTGTTCGACAAGAACAGCAGCAGTGAACAATGGCTGTGAACACTTTGAGTGACAAGCACAGAATTCAAAAGGAGAGGATTCTCAAGAACGGGTTTGAGTCCGGCTGGGATCTAGTCGATGTATTAGGTTGGTTTAATAGTAGACTTGGCTTGAATGTATTTGGGATTTATTCCGTTTGTGATGGTGCCCTCTCCCCTTGCACGCAATAGGAGGGGCTCCTTGTTAGCCGCAGCCACATAAAGATTCTTCCGCTCTTCTTACAACCCCAAATTCCGAGTCGAGGTTTCACAGCCATTCAACGGAAAATTATGTAAGATAAGCGGTGAATGCGGGAAATTTTGTAAGATAAGCGGTGAATGCGGTAAAATTACATAAATCAGGCGGTGAATTCGGTGAAAAAACCTTTATCACCTGGTAGCGGTGAAATTACATATATTCACCGCTTTGAAAAAAAGTATCCAAATTTTTAAGATCAGCGGTGAATGCGATGAAATTACTTGAAGTCATCGCTTATAAAACGCTTCGAATTGAATTTTGATCAACGAAGTTAAGATACCTTTATTAAAAGACGCACGAAAAATTTATCCACGAGTAATTAAACATCTTTTTAAAACTCTTTTAAGCGGTAAATTTATGTGACTTCACCTCTAGAGTAAGGGGTGAACTTTCAAAAAATCACCATATTTCACCGCTAAACTTTGTAATTTCACAACTAATCATACAAAAGTTCAACGCATACGTTTTACAAAAAGTTGACTAAGTTTGATTTAAATTCAAAACAAATAAGAGATTTATTAGTGAGAGCTTGCGCAGTGAAAGAAGAAGTTGCTGACATGCAGGGGGTGAGAGGTTGGAATCCGTGCAGGGACGGTAACTGTCGTAAGTGGTGAAATGTGGTGCATTTTTGTAACTCTAGCGGTGAACTTACATAATTTCACCGCAAAATTATATAGGAAATTAAAAAACTTTTCGCTCCTTAACTTACAAATTTTTCCCGATTTTTCCTCAACCCGGGATTCGAACTTTTGAATTCAACATCGTTATATAGCACGTTACTATTTAATAAAGTAGCACGTGCTCCTGTAGCACGGGGCGTGAAAGATATAAGCCCCTTAAGCTGGGGGGGGGGCAAAACAAAATAGATCCCATTTTTAAATACCGGAAGTCTGCGGTGCCAGAAGTTAAAATGCCACAAAAAATTTATCCACGAGTAATTATACTTCTTTTTAAAACTTTTTTAAGCGGTGAATTTATGTAACTTCACCGCTAGAGTAAGGGGTGTACTTTCAAAAAATCACCACATTTCACCGCTAAAATTTGTAATTTCACCGCTAATCTTATAAAAAAGTTCAACGCATATGTCTCACAATTTTGGTGACTAAGTTTTAGGCAGACAATTTTTTTTGTATTCAATTCTATGAGTACAATTTTTTTCATAAATACAGTATCACTGAAAAGCAATAGTTTTTTCTAATTTCTCTTTAAATTTGTTGAATCACAACATTCATTTTTTATAAGTTCTATGAGGACAACTTTTCATAGATTTCAATACATGAAATTGTAACTTTATAACCTTTTGAATTATGGGGTCAACACGGGATCACAAAGTAAAAAAATAACAGCAACAATTTATAAATAAAGGAAACACTTCAATGTTCGGTACAGATTTTTAAGGACTATTGTAGTCGAACAAGGAAGCTTAACATCCTCAGAGGCTTTAAAGTTAATCAGTTATCTTAAAAAGGCTCTTATTATGGAATCTTAAATACAAGGTTCTTCCGCTCTTCTTACAAACCCAAATTCCGACTTGAAGTTTCACAGCCATTCAACCCAAAATTATGTAAGATAAGCGGTGAATGCAGAAAATTTTGAAAGATAAGCGGTGAATGCGGTAAAATTACATAAATCAGGCGGTGAATTCGGTGAAAAAACCTTTATCACCTGGTAGCGGTGAAATTACTTATATTCACCGCTTTGAAAAAAAGTATCCAAATTATTTAAGATCAGCGCTGAATGCGATGAAAATACATAAAGTCACCGCTTATAAAACGCTTCGAATTGAATTTTGATCAACGAAGTTAAGATACCTTTATTAAAAGACGCACGAAAAATTTATCCACGAGTAATTAAACATCTTTTTAAAACTCTTTTAAGCGGTGAATTTATGTGCCTTCACAACTAGAGTGAGGGGTGAACTTTCAAAAAATCACCACATTTCACCGCTAAAATTTGTAATTTCACCGCTAAACTTTTTCCCGATTTTTTCCTCAACCCGGTATTCGAACTTTTGAATTCAACGTTGTTATATAGCACTTTAATATGTAATAAAGTAGCAGGTGCTCCTGTAGCACGGGGCGTGAAAGATATAAGCCCCTTAAACTGGGGGGTGCAAAACAGAATAGATCCCATTTTTAAATACCGGAAGTCTGCGGTGCCAGAATTTAAAATGCCACAAACAATTTATCCACGAGTAATTATACTTCTTTTTAAAACTTTTTTAAGCGGTGAATTTATGTAACTTCACCGCTAGAGTAAGGGTGTACTTTCAAAAAATCACCACACTTCACCGCTAAAATTTGTAATTTCACCGCTAATCTTACAAAAGTTCAACGCATACGTTTTACAAAAAGTTGACTAAGTTTGATTTAAATTCAAAACAAATAAGAGATTTATTAGTGAGAGCTTGCGCAGTGAAAGAAGAAGTTGCTGACATGCAGGGGGTGAGAGGTTGGAATCCGTGCAGGGACGGTAACTGTCGTAAGTGGTGAAATGTGGTGCATTTTTGTAACTCTAGCGGTGAACTTACATAATTTCACCGCAAAATTATATAGGAAATTAAAAAACTTTTCGCTCCTTAACTTACAAATTTTTCCCGATTTTTCCTCAACCCGGGATTCGAACTTTTGAATTCAACATCGTTATATAGCACGTTACTATTTAATAAAGTAGCACGTGCTCCTGTAGCACGGGGCGTGAAAGATATAAGCCCCTTAAGCTGGGGGGGGGGCAAAACAAAATAGATCCCATTTTTAAATACCGGAAGTCTGCGGTGCCAGAAGTTAAAATGCCACAAAAAATTTATCCACGAGTAATTAAACATCTTTTTAAAACTCTTTTAAGCGGTAAATTTATGTGACTTCACCTCTAGAGTAAGGGGTGAACTTTCAAAAAATCACCATATTTCACCGCTAAACTTTGTAATTTCACAACTAATCATACAAAAGTTCAACGCATACGTTTTACAAAAAGTTGACTAAGTTTGATTTAAATTCAAAACAAATAAGAGATTTATTAGTGAGAGCTTGCGCAGTGAAAGAAGAAGTTGCTGACATGCAGGGGGTGAGAGGTTGGAATCCGTGCAGGGACGGTAACTGTCGTAAGTGGTGAAATGTGGTGCATTTTTGTAACTCTAGCGGTGAACTTACATAATTTCACCGCAAAATTATATAGGAAATTAAAAAACTTTTCGCTCCTTAACTTACAAATTTTTCCCGATTTTTCCTCAACCCGGGATTCGAACTTTTGAATTCAACATCGTTATATAGCACGTTACTATTTAATAAAGTAGCACGTGCTCCTGTAGCACGGGGCGTGAAAGATATAAGCCCCTTAAGCTGGGGGGGGGGGCAAAACAAAATAGATCCCATTTTTAAATACCGGAAGTCTGCGGTGCCAGAAGTTAAAATGCCACAAAAAATTTATCCACGAGTAATTATACTTCTTTTTAAAACTTTTTTAAGCGGTGAATTTATGTAACTTCACCGCTAGAGTAAGGGGTGTACTTTCAAAAAATCACCACATTTCACCGCTAAAATTTGTAATTTCACCGCTAATCTTATAAAAAAGTTCAACGCATATGTCTCACAATTTTGGTGACTAAGTATTAGGCAGACAATTTTTTTTGTATTCAATTCTATGAGTACAATTTTTTTCATAAGTACAGTATCACTGAAAAGCAATAGTTTTTTCTAATTTCTCTTTAAATTTGTTGAATCACAACATTCATTTTTTATAAGTTCCATGAGGACAACTTTTCATAGATTTCAATACATGAAATTGTAACTTTATAACTTTTTGAATTATGGGGTCAACACGGGATCACAAAGTAAAAAAATAACAGCAACAATTTATAAATAAAGGAAACACTTCAATGTTCGGTACAGATTTTTAAGGACTATTGTAGTCGAACAAGGAAGCTTAACATCCTCAGAGGCTTTAATGTTAATCAGTTATCTTAAAAAGG
The DNA here is from genome assembly GCF_964194025.1 of Convolutriloba macropyga. NCBI lineage: Eukaryota > Metazoa > Xenacoelomorpha > Acoela > Convolutidae > Convolutriloba > Convolutriloba macropyga. The sequence continues at coordinate 64,220,097 of NC_134475.1, forward strand.
CTCTTATTATGGAATCTTAAATACAAGGTTCTTCCGCTCTTCTTACAAACCCAAATTCCGAGTTGAGGTTTCACAGCCATTCAACCCAAAATTATGTAAGATAAGCGGTGAATGCAGAAAATTTTGAAAGATAAGCGGTGAATGCGGTAAAATTACATAAATCAGGCGGTGAATTCGGTGAAAAAACCTTTATCACCTGGTAGCGGTGAAATTACTTATATTCACCGCTTTGAAAAAAAGTATCCAAATTATTTAAGATCAGCGCTGAATGCGATGAAAATACATAAAGTCACCGCTTATAAAACGCTTCGAATTGAATTTTGATCAACGAAGTTAAGATACCTTTATTAAAAGACGCACGAAAAATTTATCCACGAGTAATTAAACATCTTTTTAAAACTCTTTTAAGCGGTGAATTTATGTGCCTTCACAACTAGAGTGAGGGGTGAACTTTCAAAAAATCACCACATTTCACCGCTAAAATTTGTAATTTCACCGCTAAACTTTTTCCCGATTTTTTCCTCAACCCGGTATTCGAACTTTTGAATTCAACGTTGTTATATAGCACTTTAATATGTAATAAAGTAGCAGGTGCTCCTGTAGCACGGGGCGTGAAAGATATAAGCCCCTTAAACTGGGGGGGGGCAAAACAGAATAGATCCCATTTTTAAATACCGGAAGTCTGCGGTGCCAGAATTTAAAATGCCACAAACAATTTATCCACGAGTAATTATACTTCTTTTTAAAACTTTTTTAAGCGGTGAATTTATGTAACTTCACCGCTAGAGTAAGGGTGTACTTTCAAAAAATCACCACACTTCACCGCTAAAATTTGTAATTTCACCCCTAATCTTACAAAAGTTCAACGCATATGTCTCACAATTTTTGTGACTATATTTTAGGCAGACAATTTTTTTTGTATTCAATTCTATGACTACATTTTTTTTTCATAAATACAGTATCACTGAAAAGCAATAGTTTTTTCTAATTTCTCTTTCAATTTGTTGAATCACAACATTCATTTTATATAAGTTCTATGAGGACAACTTTTCATAGATTTCAATACATGAAATTGTAATTTTTTAACTTTTTGAATTATGGGGTCAACACGGGATCACAAAGAAAAAAAATAACAGCAACAATTTATAAATAAAGGAAACACTTCAATGTTCGGTACAGATTTTTAAGGACTATTGTAGTCGAACAAGGAAGCTTAACATCCTCAGAGGCTTTAAAGCTAATCAGTTATCCTAAAAAGGCTCTTATTATGGAATCTTAAGTACAAGGTTCTTCCGCTCTTCTTACAAACCCAAATTCCGAGTTGAGGTTTCACAGCCATTCAACCCAAAATTATGTAAGATAAGCGGTGAATGCAGAAAATTTTGTAAGATAAGCGGTGAATGCGGTAAAATTACATAAATCAGGCGGTGAATTCGGTGAAAAAACCTTTATCACCTGGTAGCGGTGAAATTACTTATATTCACCGCTTTGAAAAAAAGTATCCAAATTATTTAAGATCAGCGCTGAATGCGATGAAAATACATAAAGTCACCGCTTATTAAACGCTTCGAATTAAATTTTGATCAACGAAGTTAAGATACCTTTATTAAAAGACGCACGAAAAATTTATCCACGAGTAATTAAACATCTTTTTAAAACTCTTTTAAGCGGTGAATTTATGTGCCTTCACAACTAGAGTGAGGGGTGAACTTTCAAAAAATCACCACATTTCACCGCTAAAATTTGTAATTTCACCGCTAATCTTTTTCCCGATTTTTTCCTCAACCCGGGATTCGAACTTTTGAATTCAACGTTGTTAAATAGCACTTTACTATGTAATAAAGTAGCAGGTGCTCCTGTAGCACGGGGCGTGAAAGATATAAGCCCCTTAAGCTGGGGGGGGCAAACAGAATAGATCCCATTTTTAAATACCGGAAGTCTGCAGTGCCAGAAGTTAAAATGCCAAAAGTTCCTACTTAGTCATAAAATGACTTTTGTCATTTTAATTCGTGCGCGTTTCGCATTTCAAGTGGTTACGTGACTCTGCAGAACTCACTTCGAAATTCTGACTTAATATCTCGAACCGCTTCGCGGTTCTCGATAAACTCCAAGTCACGTAATCATTACGTAAAACACACACGTGCAAGAATATTATTTCAAATAGTCTGCAGTGCCAGAAGTTCAAATGCCAGAAGTACATTTATACTTCGCCACAAGTTGACTTCCATGAACTTCTGTCATTTTGAAACGTGCAAGTACACTGAGGCAGACCCTTAAGGGCATAACATCCTTAAGGACGTAACAGAATGGACTGCCTAGTTCTGAGTGAAAATCAGCTTCAATTAAAATGGCGGATCTTTTCCGTTTGTGCGCCCCCCCCCCCCCCCCGTGTCATTACATAGTAATTCATCATGTAAAAATATGGCACATGAGTCTGGAGTTGCAAATAATATGTACCCACTAATCTAGGGTGGGGCAAACGGAAAAGATCCAAATGGCAATATTATAATATAAATAAAAGTTGCCGGAATCGCGTATGTACAAATATTTGAGAGACTCTAGACTAATATATTGTATAACATATTTGTTACTGAGTAGATGTTTCTGATTCTCTGATTGGTCAGAAAATTTAAGGGAATAGATTTTGGTCTGCTGCGATTGTCAGGATTTAACAAATTTGCATTGGTCTTCCCAGCTACCAATCTTTTTTGAGATTTTGTGAAAACTGGAGTGAGGTTGACTAAGGTCGTAAGCTGATCGATTGCAAAATATGTGTCCTGATTGATCAAAATGAGTTAAACATATGTGTCTGTAACAAGCGAAGTCGTGTTAGTCCCAGTTGTCTTCAAATCTTTGGAAGGGGTTATGATCAATTGGAATTAGGTTTGCTTTTTGATTCGTCGCAGTATTATTATTTTACACAGATGTCTTTCAGCTCTTAAGTTTAAAAGAGAGTATTTTTTACCAGCTTATCTTCAGATGTACCGTCTATTTATCTACTGAGAGATACTTTTCCCTTTAGCTACACTCACGTACATACAGATAAAAAAAATTATTTGCTGTCAAACAAACTTTGCAGAAATTACATTAGTCCTCTGGTCTTTCAATGCTAAATTTTTGGCCGAATTTTTGTTTGACCCATTTAACTTTTTCGTCCTCAAAACTGGAAAACAGGAAAGACTCGGAAGGAATTAATTTGTAGAACGCATAGTTTTTACCTCACAGTCGACTTAAGCAGAACAAACAACGTAGTTTTTTAATTCCTCTCAAACAGATTTTGTAACAGATATATTTGTCCTTTTGGTCTATTTATGTGATTATTCGTTTGACCGATTTATTGTCTGACCCATTTGACTTTTCGTCCATAAAAACAAGATAAACAGGTAATGCGCAATGGGCATTATGTTTCATTAGAGGCCCTTTGTACCCAAAATGCTCCAAATTTTTGTGTTTTTTTGTCTTTTTTCAAATTTTTTGTTGAACCAATCTAAAATTGAGGCTGGTTAGAGTTGATAAAGGTCTTTTGCAAGAGTTAGGTACTCTTCTTTTGACCAATTTAAGAGCTATATAATATCGTACTCCAAACAAAAACACGCAAATTAATACTATTTTTTACAATTTTTTTTTTAAAGTTTTGTCATTTTTTGAGTTTTTCAGCCCTAGGTGTCAGCGAATCTCCTCTAGGGTTTGATAATAGGTTACTACATAGTTTCTAGTGGTATTGGAATGGTATTCAAGATTTTAACACCACAAATTTTAACAATTTTAGACAATTATTGCATTTTTTTTAAATTTTGGCCATGGAATGGTTTTAAACATTTAAAGATCACAAATTTTAGTAGTTTTTTATGAAACTTGCAATTTTCTTCAAATTTGATATTTTTTGTCATTTTTAGGTTTCTCTAGCCTCAAGAGCCAGGGAACTTCCTCAAAAGTTTGATAATAGCTTGCAGTATAGTTTCGAGATGTAATGTCTTTCAAGATTTTAAAATTACGAATTTAAACAATTATTATAAAGAAAATATTTGCAAGTATTTTAAGTTTTTTGAATAGTGTGGACCTTTTTAGAATTTTTCAGTCATCAGTGGCCGGGTGAATTCTTTCAAAGTTTGATAATAAGCTGCTGCACAGTCTCGAGAATTAATGGAATGGTTATCATTATTTTAATGACTTAAATTTTAGCAGTTTTTTTATGAAGCTTTAATTTTTTTCCAATTTTCTGGAAACTTTTACCTTTTTTTATGTTTATGGATATTAATGAGCCAGTGTTACTTTTTAGTGATTGAAGTTACTGCAGAGATTTTAAAATTTTTTGGCAAAGGAATGGTTCTGAATATTTCAATATTAACAATTTATGCAAGATTTTGTTAAATTTGCCTATATTTTTGCAATTTTTAAACATTTTAGTCCTTTTCTGAGTTTAACGATCATGCAGAGGAGTAAAATGACAGAATTCCACTGACAGAAAGTTGTTTTGAACATTTCACTCTGGAATCTGGAAACTTTTCAAATTCTGCTTTTGCCGTTTTTTTTCTTTGTGATTTAATTACTAACAAGTCTAGAAAACAAAAATTTTCAGAAGAAAATCTCCTCACGGAAAATATTCCTAGCTTTTTTTCTGTTTGCTGAGGTTTCTCTCCTTCTTTTCTAGTCCAAGTTCTATCTCTCTCTTACTCTTTCCCACTCTCTCCCTCTCTCTCTCTCTATCTCTTCTTAACTCTTTTGTTGATGCCGCACATCTGCTGCTGTTATGTGGCGTGATGTCATAACCTATTGCCCTCAATAACTTAGAACTGTTTTTAAAAATCATTTTATTGTAAACAACTTGCACTTTTAATGGAAATCATTGTTAATTGCTCTCAAAAAGAGTTTATTGCAATTATATTAATCCTGTTGGTTTTTTTCATGCGACTTTTTGCGTGGCCGATTTTTTATCTTACCCATTATACTTTTCGTCCTCAGAAACGGAATAAAGATATAGTCAGTCTAAAAGTATGCAATTCACAGAAGCAGTTTTGGAGGCCTGTACCTATTGCGTGAAGGGTGGTTCTCAAAAATGGAATCCCCAACCTCAAAAAACATTTACAAGTATTCTAAGTTTTTATCTAGAATAGTCTGGATCTTTTAAAAAGTTTTTGGTCATCAGTGGCCCGGCGAATTCCTTCAAAGATGTTCAAAGATGGATAATCAGCTGCTGCGCAGTCTCCAGATTTAATGGAATGGGTATCATAATTTTAATTACTTAAAATTTAGCAGTTTTGGAGGCTTATACTTATGGCGTGAAGAGCGGTTCTCAGAAATTGATTCCCTATCACCCCAAACATCAGCTTCCGTCGCAACACCTGCACATCGTTCATACCATGAGGGCATCGTTTAGCCAAAGATCCCCTCGCTCCTTTGCGCAACCCCCCACACTGTCCACCCGCTGCAGTGCAGCCCTACCCCCCCCCACTGCGCTCACCTCACGCCCCTTCAATCAAGCTAAATATAGCCTCACCGAACTATAGCCGGCTACTGACGGAGTCAGCTTCTCGCCGGTTGTTTTAAGAGCAATTCGCCCGACGTTTGTCTTTTTTTTATTTTTTTTATTTTGCTTACTGGAGTTGAATATTCTCAAAATTATGCTTTTGTCTCAAAAGCGCCAGAAAGGAGAGTTGAGTGATATAATTTAGAAAAACAAACTACTGAACTAAAGCGTATTGACCTGTCATTACGTTTTGTTGGTTGCTGAGAAAACTTGTGAATGTACCTGAAGCCAAAGTCCAAATTTTTGCTCAAAACCATTTTAGTTTTAGAAATTCACTAAAGAACAATTTTAAATAAGAAGTGAAGTTGGTAATTTGAATAGAGTTTGAATTTGAAATTGAATGGACAAAGATAATGGCTGTCCCAAAATTGGGTAACCCACAACTGTTTAAGTTATTTTCATCGAGCTGAAAATGAGTGGTTCTGTTCTCATAACTATTGTTCATGTATAGTGGGGTTACGCTGCCAGTTACAATTTTTTCAAACCAAGCGATTCGCACCTAAGCCGATCTAGAAGTTTGAACGAAATTTGGCCAAAACTTCGAAATGAAAAAACTCTTTATTATCCACCCTGCAGTACCAAGGGAAACTGGTCTAAAATGTTTCTGAGTTGTTTCCAGTGGAGAAAACTTTAAGTATTTTCAAGTAAAAATTATTAGCAACTGATATGGAAAATGTTCATTTTAGTAAAGTTGAAGTTTGATTTGCCTGAAAAATGGTAATAAACTAATTTGGGCCAGAGGAATTCAATTTTGATGTCAGAGTTCACGCCACTTCAACACCCACGGTACTACCGCAAACTAGGGCTGCTTTCCTGTCGCTGTTGTTACGGGACGACCCGAGTGCTAGGGGCCGGAAATTATGCTTTTGGGCCGCCGATTATGTTTGAAATGGTAAAAATATGATAACGCAGGACAGTTAGTTACAAAAATAACCACCCCGCTCAATTTCCAAAATCAGATTTCTCGGGTTTTGAACTCCATGTCCCCTTAAAAGTTTCCAAAATACTAATGACTAGCAACGGCTGATCCATAGGCTACGAAAATTAGCAGACATATTAGTGGCTCTCTGTATGTGCTGTAAATTTTTACCCGAAGAGTTTTTAATCTTTATTTTCGGAGTTATGGCGTTCGGAAGTTTGAAATAATCGGGGAGGTCCACGAATAGTGCAGTCATTGCTCATGTTAAGAATGGGCGTCAGAGAATGAAAACTTGTCTGTAGGTGCACCTTTGGACGGATCCCAGCGACAGTGGTTAATTTTGTCAACTTGAATGATGTCCCCTAGAGGTCAAGTTTTCTTTGGGAAAGCTGGTCTTTCCGGCATTGTTGCAAAGTTGTGATGGACGCTTTCTCCTCTTTTAGGGTTAAGATTAGTTATTTATGTAACAGTTGGCGTTTGACAAGAATTGGTTACAGTTAGTTGTTATTAGAGGAAATGGAGAGATAAGTACTTTTGAACGCATCTTTGCCTTGTTATTTTAGCAAAGAGTGATTGAGATGTCAAGTGCATAAAGTTACAAAAATGAGTGGGTTGTTTGCACGAGAATTCAAAGGCCGTTTATTTAAGATAAGATGGAGCTTGAGCAATGATTGGCGGCAGTTCAATGACAGAGCGTACTTTAACACTAATTTGTTTGCATTGCACAGAGAACAATCCTCGGAATGTGACAGAATTGATATGCAAGATGCAATGTTTACTGTAGAGATTAAGGTTTGTTTGCTCAAGGTAAGATTGCGTTGGTTGAATATAAAGTGAAGGGACCCACATAAAGGCGCAGAAGTGGTGTTAGAGTTGTTAGGAGAGAGAGAGAGAAAAAGAGAGAGAGAGCATTTGGTATAGTGCTACTAACCTTTTGAAACCAGTTTGGAAACCAGAGTGGAGAACTAAAAACAAGAGTTTGGTGAGATTCAGCTTCGGAATTTTTTATTTTGAAGACCAGTCGATACACTGTTAGCATTTATACTTTAGTTCATTTGGGAAGTGAACTGCGAGTATTATTATCTGTTTCAAAATTACTATTATAAATTGTCTGGGGATTATTCTTTCCAATGATGTGTAAAATAATTTTCTTACCTGTCATCCATATAACCAGAATTGATATTACGGGCCTCATTGAGAACTAACGTTGGTCAATCTAATCAGACCTAATTTAACTTAATGAAAACTTCAAGCAAAATTATCTTTCACCTATGAAACAAAGGATGAGAAGAATCGAACGCAGCGAGGAATCCGGATTATTAAATCGTAATTGTGATCAAAAGTTCATTTTGTCAATTTTTCGATAATTTTAAATTTATATCGATATTAAAATTTAGACGGAGATCAATTCGCGCATCAGAATAAATATCTATGGGCGAGTTGTTGTGTTCGTGCACTAGCGTGTGGCAAAAAATTGTTTACTGATTGAATATATAAAATTTTCCTCACTCAAAAATTTGTGGATCTTCTTCTGCAAACACTGCTGCCTGACTTGCTTGCTTCCTTCTCCATTATCTGCGCTTTGCTGATCAAATTGCTTTTAGGCTAGTAGAATTAGTTCCGTTGTGAGATTACTTTTTTTCAACAGTTCTTTCATTTGCTGGCCAATTAGATTTTTAAATGATTCCCCCCCCAAAAGACAGATTTGTAAGTGTTCATCAAGTCAAACAAAACAATTTGTAAATTTGATTTCACTTTTTGGAAAACTCAGACAGTATTTTTTCTTTCTATGAGATTTGAAATAGATGTAAAATTATTTTATTTTTAAAAACATTTAGTATAATTTTTTTTACAAAAATTGATACCTCTATGTGCTCCAGTAGTTTCAATTGTAAAACTTTCAATCGTAGTTTCAATCGAAAAAATTTCAATTGAAAAACATTCAACCGTAAGAACTTGTTTTCTGCGACCGATAATACTTCAAAAGCTCTTGATGTTTTAAGGAAAACTAAAATTATGCAGTGTTGTTGAGCTCTTCATCAAAAACATATGGTCAGTTTACAATGAAATTTCTCCAAGTTTATTTCAACAATACTTTCTTTTCGCTCTATAATGGTTTGAAATATGCACCACCTGAAAAGTTTAAAAGTAAGCAAATTGAATTTTCAGTTGAACGCACCCAAGCTGCAAGACAGATTAATCCAGCTGACTTCTCTGGGAATTTTTTCAAGTAAATATTGCCATCTTTCCGTTTTTAAAACTTGATCCAAACACAGGTTGTCAAGAAAAATGAAAAAGGCTCGTTCTTATTGAACCGACTAATAAAATGAATTGCACTTAAATTTTCATTAAGTGCAATCAGACACCGCTAATGTCTTGTAAGTTATTAGATGACAAAAACTTAAGTTTTTGGGCTGTCAAGTTCTGATATTTCCCTGTACCATTAAAATTTCTCAGGCTCAAGCACGCTCAATTTTTTGCCTACAGGAGATTTCATTGTGGTCTGGAAAATGACTTTCCTTAACAAAATGCTATACTGCAGAAGGTGTTCAATTATTTATTTATAGGTGTTCAAAGATTTTAGCTAACTCTGAAGTCACGGAAATTGTTAAAAACGGATAAAAAAACGTCATTACGATGCAAAGGTATACCCCAAAATTTCCGCCTTAGTAAAATTGGCTCGAAAATTAGATACATACAATGAACGAAATTAGGAGACATCCTTTGTGTCTTACTTTTTGCAAAAGGGGATTCCACCAATTTTGCGAAATAGAAAAACATTCGGTGCGGAAAGTAGGTAACAAATCTTTTAGCACGTTTCCGCTCAATTTAGGTATCTATTATTCGAGCGCATTTTGAGCATGCAATAAGCACTTTAATAAAGATTTAATTGAAGCTTTCAAAGCTTTAAAGTGCTTTAAATACATGCAACCACACAAACTAATTTTTTTCCGAAAAATCCCTCGCACATCAAAGGCTTTCTATATCAATGTGGGACTGGCCAAGTTTAATAACTAGTAATAAATATTACTAATAAGTAATAATAAGTAGTAATAAAACACTATAAGTAGTAATAAAGTAGTAATAAAGTACTACTAATAGTAATAAGTTAGGCTTAATTAAATAAGTAGTAATTAAGTTAGGCTTAATTGCGGATTATATGCGAAATCGAGCTTCATTGCGTGCAAAAAATCGATACACAAATGGAGCGGATGCGTGATACAACTCGCGCGAAAAATAGGTTATTAAGTTTGTACTTGTATTTCGCGGCTAAAATTAGGACACTTTTGCGAACACGGGATACGATATTCCCTTCCATTTTGCCGGTTTCTGCTAAAGTAGCTTTTTTCCGCAATGTTGTTCCACTTTCAATGTTATAACATAGTAAAAACGAACACGAGATACACGCATCGGGCATATCTGCCCGTGACGATTTGGATATACCTCTGCATCGTAATGGTTTAAAAAAGCGGATAAAAAACGTTTCCAACGATTATTTTTTTTGCAGGGGCAGGAACCTACGGATCAGTCTGGCTAGCCACGGAATCAAACACAACCAGACGGGCAGCAGTGAAATTTGTGGATTTCAAAAGCCCGGGGTTCGATATCAACATGGCAATGAGAGAAGCAACAATCATGCAGCAGCTGAATCATGAAAACGTTGTGGGATATCTGGGAAGCGAATACAATGGGGATATGTTTTATATGATGCTGGAGTTGGCGGATAACGGGGAACTGTCCGACCGCATTGAACCACATATCGGAATGTCAAAAAGAGAGGCATTCAGGCAACTACTCATGACCTCTTTTCCCTCGAAAAAATACCCCTACCCCTAGCCCACGTGACATAATTTTACTATGTAATGGCATCTGCTTTGTAACTGATGGGTGGAAGGGGTGCATAACTTACTTGGGGGGGGGGGGGGGCACAAGCACAAAAGATACCACAAAGTTCATAAAAACCTTTTTGCATAAACAAACTAATAAACTTTCCCATTAATGAAGTCTTTCCCATTATACCCCCCCCCAATGACATTATACCACCATTTATGGTATACATGACCATATCGGAGGGGAGCTATACGTTATATGACCCCTAACTTGGGGAGGGGGGGGGCTATAATAGGAAAGTCCCAAACTTTTTCCTATAAAAGGGGTTTGAATGGCTTAATAAGAGTTGAGATAGGCCATTTAAAATACTAAAAACCATTATAAAGAAGTAAAATTATCAAATAAAATGGGAAAGGACGTATTTAGATATTTCAAACAACTTTTGGACGGGGTCGAACACATGCACAGCTGCGGCATTATTCATCGTGACCTCAAACCACAAAACCTTTTAGTCGACCCAAATTTGAACCTGAAAATCAGCGATTTTGGCCTAGCTGATGAATTCAGACGCAACAATTTTGAATGTCAGTATAGAGACAATTGTGGAACACCTAGATATTTAGCACCCGAGTTAGAGCAGAATACGTTTATTGACGCGGAGCCAATTGATGTTTGGGCATGTGGGGTTATATTGGTCCATATGATGACTGGGCTCAGTCCCTGGTTTCGTGCTGACGGAAATAGGGATGAAAAATATTACGCTTGGACCCAACATTACTGCCATAAACGCCCATTCGATATCATGGATAACACCACTCTCGCATTCCTCATCAAAGTATTGGAGCCCAGGTACAGTTTTAGGATATTGCGAATAGCCGATATGAGGAAAGAAACTTGGTACAAAAAACAGGAGCAGGAGGAAGAGGCACGTCGGTTAACCGGGGCTCCAGAGAGTGATTGACCGGGGGGTCCAGAAGAACCCATTAGGATAACTCTGCAGGGCGAATCTCAACAGGCAAGTTGATCGGATTCATAAAAACAACTGGAAATTATTTTTTTAGACTAGCAGTGCAAAGGGTTTAATAGTTCGGACCACCCCCCCCCCCAACGCAGTATGTTATGCACCCCTAGTTACAGTGCTCGTGCCATTACATAGTAAATCATTATGTAAAAATATGGCACATGCGTCTGGGGTTGCAAATACTATGCACCCACTAAGCTGGGTGGCACAAACGGAAAAGATCGAGTATTTGTTTATATTATCAATAGCTTGAATAGCCGGTAAGCCCCGGTTTGGCCAATACTCATCTTGTGTTCCGGACCTCATCCTGGTTAGTATTTTTAGGTTGAGAAAGTGAACAGACTGACCAGGTGTGCCACTCAAGGCACAGTCAATCAGATGGTCAATGTAATAAAGCGATATCTGGAGAGAGAGGGATTGTCGTATGACAAAGCCGGAACTTCGATCAGTGTCTTTGCCAGAGACGATGACAATGTGCCACTTAAAATAAAGGAATCTTTTCCGTTTGTACCCCCACCCCCCGCTTAGTGGGTGCATATTACCCCCCCCCCCCCCCCCCCTCCCGGCGCAAGTGCAATATTTTTATATAATGATTTACGATTTAATCACGTGCTCTGTAACTGGGGGTGCATAATGTAATGGGGGGAGGGGCACAAACAGAAAAGATCCGAATAAAGATTGAACTGATTGAGACGACAGTGCCCAATTTGACTTTGCTCGACTTCAGAAGGGCTGAAGGTGATGGGATCAGTTTCAATTGGTTGTTCCGAAGAATGAAGTTCGACTTGAGCGATCTGGTTGTGGATCTCCCTGTCAAACATGTGATTGGAAAAACTCGGATAGTGTAGAAAGAGCCATTTCATTAAGACATAGTGATTGCAGCCAAATCCCCTCCCCTCCCTCCATCCTTCCTCCTTCCTACCTCCCCTCCTCCCCCTCCAAGAAAATCCTCCCAAAGCAATGCAAGAGAAGGGGTAATGGGGTTAAAGGGGGGTATTTTAGAGTTAACACCCCCCCCCTCCCTAAATTTCTGCCCCAAAGCGAGGCAAGAGTGAGGGGGATATGGGATGATGGGGGTAATCAGGAGAATTTAAGAGAGAGGTAGGTCGAACATATTAAGAAAATAAAGTTGAGCTGAGGGGGGGGGGGGGGGGGGACTTAAGCTTAGCTTAATTACAGGGCCGAGATCACGATTAACTTCGACACAGAATCTTTTCTTACGTCGATATACGGTCTTTCATTTACAATAATGATGGATATAACCTCATCGTTTTTTGATGAGTCCACGTTTCTATTGGGATATTTGCATCTCAGCTGATTTTCTTCATCCCCTCCCCTCATCCTCCGGAAGGATGAAAAATCTGTAGTTACTCTTATTATGTCATACAAGCTTTTATTGGTGCAAACACGCATAATTGTCCGCGCACGTAAATGAAAAGTATATTCAGTTCAGGGGAAGGTGAAAAATGAGTTCCTTTAATCATTATAGTAAATTTTTCTCTTACACTCAACCAAGATCCTATCTATAATTGATTCAATTTTCCAACTCTTTTGGAAGGAAAAAAGCGTGAATGAGACTCTGCGAGCATCTTTGTTGTCTAAAGGCAAAGGTTTGTATTGAGAACATCTTTGACCAATGCTTTTGGTCTAATTTTAAAGGGGTAGTCAGTTTTAAAACAATAAAAAATTTTTTAACTTTTTCTAGCTGTCAACGAGACATGTTCTGCACCGCTTTCACGAATCGTCAACACTACAGAAAAACTGAAATATCGATTCACCAAAGTTTCCAACATTATGCCATGATTCGAACTGACAACTTTAAGAAACAAAATCAAGAATGAAATTGGGAATGGACATGAAAGTCTGCGTCCTACTGAAATTTTTGGCCTTTTTTCTTTAACTTTGAAGTCCAATTGATGGGCTCAGAACCGACAAGAAATTGTGCTATGGTCATAGATCATTGAAAAAAAATCTGTTCCTATCTAAAATGGTAAAGGAAAATCAGAAGGCCATTCAGAATATTAAAATAGAACTTGCTTGCGTTTTGGTTGATATTGTTAAAAGTATATTTAAAGTTATTAAGTCCAGAAAGGTAACTTTTCAAGAGCAAGAAATGATCTTTAAAAACTCATATTGTGCGGGACAAATGAGGCTAGAAGAGTAAGATCTAAATCCCCTAGTTTTCTTAGATGAAATAAAAAAATGATAGTGTGATACTTAAGTCAATAGAAGAAGCAATAAGTGACGAAAATTGGTTTGAAGCATAACAAAAAGAGTGTATTTCGTTAGTTGAAAACGGGCATCTGGGAACTAGTAGACAGCCAAAGAACCAAAACTATTGTTAGCCGTTGGCATTTTGTACTTAAGTGCGGACCTAGCGACGGAAAAATGAGAAGGAAAGCAAGATTGGTAGCTCTGGACTTTATCCAAAATCCAAGTAAAGAATACAATGAAAACTTTACGAGATATAGAGGGAATGATCGGTCTTTGGGTAGGTGATATGGCTATGTTAGGAAGGCTACAACACTTTTGCAAATTTTTAAGAACGAAATAAAAGAGAAACTCAAACTGAGCAGCTATGAAGGCCTGAGTTGGTAGTTACCAATTAAAATCGAAAAATCAGAACATGAAAAAACGCTGTGACTGTAAGACACTGAAAAATTTTGGATGTTAATTCAAAGCTTTTAAAATTTGATTCAACAGGAAAAGAAAGCAAAAAAAAGAAGTTCGGTTTTGGAATTTTAGGGGAACAGTAGAATTTTTAATATATTTGGCGATGAGTATCAGACCAGACGTTGCACATAAACCATGTATTTTGAGATTATTTAAATAAATCCAGGGAACATGCCTTGGAACGCCGGAAATCTTGTCTTGTCTTCCTAAAGGGGTACAAAATCTGAGCACCTGATTTATAGAAAGTGTAAAAGGCTAGATCTAAAACGAACCTCAGATTCCGTATGGGCGGGTAAAATAGAAACCGGAAATAGTACGTGTGGTTTTTTTTTCAAGCTTGTCAATAGTTGAGAAGCAATCAATTGGGCTTGTAAGTTACAAAGTGTGTACCAACTTCCACAGCTAAAGCTGAACTGAATAAAGCTTTAGAGGCAAGTAAAGGGGCGGTACCTTTAGACATTTTAAAAAGAAGTCTTTGCGGACAACCAGGCAAGCAATGTTCTTAGTAAGCATTCATTGAACCATGGCAAGGCTAAGCACATTGAATCAAAAGTGCACTTCTTTCGGAACTGACAAACTTGTCTACCGGTTGCATGCCGGCAAATTCCAACAAAACTTTGGGGAGAAGAAAAATTTCACTTTTTTATGGTTCCCCTGGTTTCGAACACTCAGTATGATAAGAGGGGTATCAATTGTATAGTAATAACCGTTTGAATACGAAAAAGTCTACTCAATTGAATCCATCCACGCACGTGCTGAAATACATCTTCGTTGGTAAAAATCAATGCTAATTCACGAGCTGTTTTTATTATTGTGTTCCATACGTATTTCGTTTCAGCATTTGAAATAATAATATCTGGTTGACTTTTAATCAGTCACTATTATACAAAGCTTGTAAACATCATATGCCTCAGAAAATCATAGAAGCTGTAGATAAAAGATGATTGTATGTAATACAAAAAGGCGTTAACCATTTGGAAATTATTCAAGATGAACTAAATTGTCACAGATTTGAGAATACACTAATGCCATTGCGTATAACCTGTTCGGTTGCGTTTAACATGTACAGTTTTAAAAGATTCATCAAGTCCTACGGGCCGCTTAGACATGATCATGCATGCCATGCGATGCATGGCTAATGTCAGTAGATATTCATTGCATAAACGTAAAGTATATCGAAGGGGGGGGGGGGAGGATAGCCGAAAATATACGCAAATATTGCAAGTATTCCCTGGTTTTGCAAGAATTCATAACTTGCAAGAATCTTGCAAGATTCTGAATTCATTCGGAAGGAAATTTAATTTTTTCTCCGAGATTAGCATTTCAGTTTCAAGAGCTACTTGGATATGAACAATTTAACCAAAACTTACTACCAGTACCAAATAACCAGCAGAAAATATTTCTAAATTACTATTATGAATTAGTTCATTAACTTCAATTATAGTGTATTTCACCACTAAAAAATTTCGACAAAAAATGTACTACAAATTTTGGCTTAAGTGGTTTCTTAAACTGAAGTAATTTTTGTTTTTAAAATTCTGTTTCGAAAAATTATATAGCATCGTATTCCAAGTGAATTCAAAATCTTGCAAGATCTTTGCAAGTTATCAATTCGTGCTTTACTAGGGTTATAAATAGCGTATTGACGCTGTGGTTCTACAAATGCTGGAAGCCCAATAATTTGATCTCACATAATTTAAGTAATTTAACAAAAAAATTGCACCTGTTTTGCTTGACTTGATGTCAGTTTTTGTTCGCTTGATTTAAGAAGACATTATTTTCGTTTGAATTACAGTTTGAATTAAGAAGACATTATTTTCGTTGAAATTGGTTTATGCATCTTTGACGCTTAACCTGATTTCCCATTTCAATTTGAATAGAGAGCTAGCTCAAAGATTGAGGTAACTAAAAAAAGAGTTCGCCAGTTTAACTTACACCGTTTATTTTAACAAAATATTTTTCAATATTTTAATTCAGTAAATCAAAATTGATACAACAAAAACTATAAGAAATCTTTAAGAAATCGAACATTGTACACAAAAGAGATATTGTTATTATCTAACAAGGAACAAAATGTATCTCAGCTGAAATGCGAAGTGTGTGAAAACATTCGAAGTTTGAAAAAGTTCTATTTCTTTGCTGCTGTCTTTTTAGCTGGTGCTTTCTTTGCTGGGGCTTTTTTGACCTTGGGTTTTGTCGGGCTCTTGGCTTTTTTGGGCGCAGCGGGTTGCTTGGGTTTGGGTGAAGATGGGCTCTTCTTTTTAGGACTTGCTGCCTTCTTCTTTGGGCTCGGTTTTTTAGCTGTGGGCTCTTTAGATGGAAGTTTGAAACTGCCATTAGCTCCGGTGCTCTTGTTTGAGGTGTGCACCAGTTCCTTCTTGGAGATCATTCGTCGTAGAGCCAGTCTGACCAGATTGGAAACATTTCCGGATAAACTGTAGTTGGCGTTGATGTATTTCTCAATCGCGACTTTGCTTGACCCTCCTTTTTCGTTCAGCTCTTTGATTGCTTTCTTTATCATGGCAGAGTAAGCTGGGTGTGCGGGTTTGGCGGGCGAGGTCTTTTTGGGGGTACTAGTCTTATTAGCAACTGTGGCAGGCATAATGTAAGTACAGGAATAAAGTTTTAATTTCCTTTTAATATGTACTAACTTGTAAATAATCTAATTGTGCAAATGATTCTGTTCGTAATTTTTGCTTTGTATTTATACTCGAGAGCTCGACCGGAACGAAAAATAGCCGCGTGCAATTGAGTTAAAACGATTTCAACCTCGGAAATTGCTCGATTTCACTATTAGAAACGGCTATATCTTCGTGTGTATTGGCTTTTCAGAAAAGGTAAAAAGACCATGACGACGGCAAGATTTTGTGCTTTTTAATTATGTATCTTACTAAACTTAAATGCTCAAAGTTTCTTAATTATTGCCAAAAATAGTATATTGTTTTTCCACAAAAATTGAAAATTTGCTGCTGTTTTTACTCAAAATTACTGAAAGAATGAAAAAATAGGGATAGAGCACGTGGACATCCAGACAGATGGGACAATTGTGAACAATTTGATGTTTGTTACGCGCTCGTATATTCGGCATATTTCTCATACTAAGCTTTCTTGTAAAATATTTTTGCATAGTTGCTAACCGTTCTAAAATATGTTGAATAAGGTTTGAGCTATTCTTAAGGAATTTTAAAAATTGTCTAAAAACACGTATCTATGAAAACGTGGAGCACATTCAGCCCAGAATACTTTTTGAAATGAAGTGGAAGTATGGGGGGGGGGGGGGGGGTTATCCGAATCAAATGTGATATTCATGTCCATTTTCCTTGAAAAGGCAGCAAAACCTTCATTTGTGAACCCACAGACATTTGCTATTCGGCCCCTCTTGAAGGGATATTTTCATGTGAAATCGGTGTTCTAGTTGTATCGTTAACGGTATTTTATATGTCAATGGTTAACAACCACCAATGCTGATATCTTTTCGAGATATTTAAGGAATTTTTATTAAAAGCCTGAGTAGAAAGAGAAATTGAATTAGGACATCCTGCGTCCATAGATTATTTTTTTGGTTACCGACGGTCTTTCTTGTTTTAAATTCTTTGCTATTATTTCTGGTCGTAGAAATTTCATTATTTCAAATTCAAATGTCAATTTCTATAACTTTAAAGCATGCGTTGCTGTTTAATATCTGCAAAGTTGTAGCGCTTTTAATATTCATTTTCTCGTTTTGTACTCCATATTTACTGTCTCTTGCCAAGGATTCACTAAAATTTTTATTTGCATTCACCCAGTGAAATGAAACTTGAAACACCTTGATAAGAGACTTATTAAAACTTGACAAGTATTGTTAAGATCTTGATAAGATTCTTGGTAAGAAAACGTCAAAATATGCGCGTACATGCAAGATGAAAGAGGATCTTGTTCAGATGAAACAGAAAGAATCTGAGATCTTAGCAAGATTTGTCAAGTTTTAGGGATTTGAAAAGAAGAATTAATATGGTCAGGCAAGAACTGTTGGAAATTATCTATAGTCGATTAAAAACAATCTACATTGAGATTTTCCAGTATGTTCTGCGTGGTTCTTCCCTAAAAAAAACAAAAAAGACAAGAAAAATTAAAAAAAGACAAAGCAAAACAAAACAAGAAAAATATAGCTAAAAGGTTGTCAAAAGTATCTCCAGCCAAATTAAATAGATTTGAAAACAGGAATTATAAAGATTATGAAAGAACTGTATTGGAATTTTCTCTAGTCAATCTAAAAAATCGACATTGAGATTTTCCAGTATGTTCTGTTTGGTTCTTCCGTACTCTTTTTTCAATCCGGCTGGGGAACGGCATTGGTGGAGAAATTAGTTATCGGGTACTGATATACAAACATGATAAACAAAAATACTCTAACTAAATTTTTTTGTCGCTTTTAACATGCTATATATGGTTTTTACCTTATTCTTCTGATCTTTTGCTTCTTGTTGGGGTTTTTTTCCAATCAATTGTTAATTAAGAACTCTTTGCAGTCGTTGCTGTTATAAAGTGACTCTTAGAGCATTGCATGTTATTTTTCACTAAAATAATTTACACAAATTTCTATTTCCCAGGTTTTTTGTTCTTGGAGGTTCCCAGTAGTCTTTTCATAACTCTCTCTTGTGGTTTGGATGAGTGACTGATCCTGCAGAGGAATTTATAAAAAAATTTTGCGCCCAATAATGACTGTGATGTGTCTTGACACATAAACACCGTGAAAACTAATTAGAAAATTGTTCAAACAAACTAAACAATTTTTAAATTCTTTTCAGGTACGTTGTGTTCTTTTTATTTTTGTTGCAATTTTTTTCACTGTCAAACAATGTCTGGTTGACTGAATAAAAAAAATCGAAAGAGAATACAGTGAACTTTTCCTCGAATGGTTTGTCTTTAAGACTCTATTTTGAAACATTTTCTGGAAATTGTCAATGTTCTGTTGCAAATTAACAGCATTAGAGTGTTTTTACCAATCGTTTTTGTTTCGGTGTCGCTTCTAAAGTTAAATATTAATAGATGTTGTATCAGTTTTTGTTAGTTAGTTTTCTCATGATAATATTCCTGTCGTTTTTTTTTACTTAAAATGAATTATGAAGAATGTGCTTTTTGTTAGTGATTTTGGTCACTACCCTACTTCGGGTTGTTTCCGGAATTCTTTTGGCTATGTTTTTTTTGTAAGATATTTTTATACAATTTTCAATGACTTTGATCTTTCAGAACGGGATTAAAACTTAAAACCCAGTAAGCATGAAGTTTTTTTACAATCTTAAGTTTAGCTATTGAAGTTTTTCAATTGTTTTGTTCGGTTCAACTGCTGGGAAAGCCCTAGTTTAAGGATAAAATTTCATTTTTAGTAGTTTTTGAGCTCAATATAAAGCAATTTTTCACGTTAACTTCGTTATTTTCTGAGTTTTTTGTTTGATTAGTCTCCAAATGACGTTTTTAAAAGTTGATAATGACATTTTGTAAGATATGAATACTTATTATGGCCATTTAATGAACTTTATGTTTCGGTAAAGCAAACATAATCACAAAAAATGATATTAACTTTTGCTACTTGTTTCAATTTTTTTTCGACAATTTTTGTAATTTTTGAATTTTTAAGAACTAAGGGGCCATAAAACTTCCCCAAATGTTTGCAAACAAGTTGCATAGTTTCTATTGGTAATGCAACCCTTATAAATGTCACACAGTTAAATGTCAAGAATTTAAACAAATTTTTGAAAGAAACCTTTATTTTTTGAATTTTTCTAAAGTTTTTGTCATTTTTTGAGTTTTTCAAGCCTCAGTAGACACAAAACCTTCTCTGAGATCTGATAATGGGTTTTGGGGGTTTTGGTGGCAATGAAGTTGTTTTAAAAGCTTTAATATTACAAATTTTCGCAATTTTTTTTTGTATTTTTTTGATATTTGTCTTCTGTTCACTTTTCTTGTCTCAGTGGTCATTTATTCTCCTCTAAGGTTTGCTAGCACGTTACTGCATACATGCTATGGGCAATGGAATGGTATTAAACTTTTTAATATCACGTGCTTCCGCATTTTTTTTGATAAAAATTGGAATTTTTCGTTGTTTCTGGAACTTTATGTCATGTTCCCAGTTTATTGATCTGTATGGGCCAAAGCAACTTTTTAAGGTTTGAAATTGAGTTGATGAATAGCCTCTAGAGACAGTGAAATTGTTCTGAAGAAACTATTATCTGAAATATTAGCAACGTTCATTAAAATTTGCATAATTTTTCAAATTTTCTGTAATTTTGATTATTTTTTAAGTTTATGAATCGAAACGTGTCAATGAAACTTTTCATAGTTTTAACAGTTTGGTTACTGGACAAATTCCGAGGAAAACAAGTGGATTTGAATTCTGTAATAATGCGAAATTAAGAAATTTTCTTTTAATTTTACAATTTTCAGTTTTTTTTAAAGTTTTTGTCATACTTCTCGATTTTATCTGGCGCTGTTCAACTGATCTGCTGGTCAGGTAAAGCAGTTCTAAGTTGGACACTCAATTCTTTGAATCGAATTTCAGGACCTGTCCTGCTATGTTTTTTTTTAGTTTCTGGACAAGTTTTTTATAATTAAAACAGATATTATGTAAAAGAGAAATAGCAAAACACAAGCCTCAACACCTATTTTTTTATATAGTCTCATTTGTTTTTTTTATTTAGGCTGACAGCTTGATCTTAAAAAGCATAATTTTTTTCTGGTTATTTTTTTAAATTTTATTATGATATTAAGCTTTTATTAAAAATTTTTGTTTGTTTAAAAGGTTTCGCCGCAACTTTAGGAGTTCATGTCCTCAGGAGAAAATGCGGCATAATTGTTCAAATTGCAACTTGTCAAAATTGAAATTATTCCAATATTTATTGAGCCCTGGTAACGAATATGGCTGGTTGCAAACAGTTGCTGCTGTCGTGTAACTTTAAAATAAAAGACGCTTGATAAGAAAAATTCTCCGAACTCAAACTTATTGGATGGAGATGAGTTTGCCTAGGAGAAAATATAACATTTCTAAAGGAGAAATTTATTTGTAAACGTTGTTTTTTTTTTGTCCACAGTGGCTATTCACGTCATAGTTTTGGTCCTATTTTTAGTTCCTTTTCTAACTACAGTTATCGTCATATTCACGTGAAAAAAAGGAACAAGAGGGAATAGAACCCAAACACAACAGGCATTCTGGAAATTAACAGGGGCGGCAGACAGCGGCCTTCTTTCCAGAAGTCCGGAAATTTATTGCAAAAATAAACTGACTAACTTGAGAATTAAACAACGTTTTATTGAGCCTTCATGTGCGTTAGGTTTTTTGAACAGCAATTTGACACTGTGTCCTGTATGAAACAAGTTTCTCGAGCATCAAAATACTTGTCGCTGTTTTCTGTATCTAAAAATTATTTGAGCTGCAACTCAACTGTCACTGTCCAAGCTACTGGTATTTAAACATTTAGGTACAAATGGCAAGAACCAACTAAAATTGAAATTATATGATTTTTGCATCAATAAGATTTGGACATATTCCTTTGCCTTCGATTTGCTTCCTTATCAGATTGAACTGGTATACAAGAAAAAATCACGTATTGGGTGATCTTATTGACAAAACTAAGCTCGGCAAAGAGCTTCCAAATTTTGCAACTTCACAGGCTGAGGTGAGCGCTCGAAATTGTCCTGGTCCAGAGGCGGATCCGAGCGGACTTGTGTCTGATCATAGGCGGACTCGAACGCATATACAGGCTGTCGAGCGCGCTTGAATCTGATCTTAAAAAAATCTTCAGCCGCCAAAACTCAATTTTAAAAACTAATTTGTGCGGTAAAACTAGATACATCAGAACTCATCAGTTCTGATGTATCTAGCTTTAGCGCACAAATTAGTTTTTAAAATTGAATTTTAAAAGCTGAAGGTTTTTCTATGATAGTTTTAATAAATAAAACATAGCTGGCAAATTGGCAGAAAATAGGCGCAATAGTTTCGTAGATCTGCAGTCTCAAAAAACCTTAAAAAAGACAGGCCAAAACAATTCGTGTTTTCTTTGAAGGCTGATGTGTTCATTGAAGGCTGTATAAGTTTTTGCTGCCTCTATTAGCTGCTCTCTAATAACCTCCATTTAGAGTGACACACACCCATTTGACCTTATGTTGTTGAATTAAAGTAAAAAAAGTCAATTTCAAAGTGAGGAAGTCATTTTTGTAGGTTTTTTGAGTGAGGTAAGTCAAGTGTGACCAAAAATTTAATCACGCAAATGAACAAAAAAACTTGATCCACTAAGAGCGAAAAATGACGTCACGCACGCACTGCAGTTGAAATTGCATGAACCAATGAACAAAAGCAGATTTGAAGTGGTTTTGACGTCATATGGTAGTAAGAAAAATCGCGACGACGAAATAAAAAAACATAGCAGGACAAGTCCTGACGTACAAATCAAAGAATTTTCATTGACTAATTAGAAAACTAGACCCAAAAAGGACTATGAATCGGTTAGGGAAACCATTTTAGAAAACAATCCAATCCAAAAAACTGAAAAAAAAACAGTAAAAGTCAAAGTTAAACTGCCCCATGTGAACAAAAAACCACTAGCCAGAAAGAGAATTTTTGTTCAAACACCGTTTTCTCACTCTGCTTTAAAGTTAGAGCGAAAAAATTTCACGCTGCAAAACCAGTCGCTTTTTCGCTCCACTTCCTGTTTGGACGTGACCAAAATTACTACTCCAATTTGACTTCAAAAATCATGAAAATGTGTGAACAGATCTTAAGACACAGCCGGAAGAATTCTGGAAGCGACTCGAAGCATCAAAACTCCACACAAAACTGTAATTGCAGCTGAAGCCATTACCTTTTGTATTAAACCATTAACTCATAACCTCAGGTCTGATCTATGAATTGATAAAATTTATACCCCTATCACCAAGAGAAACAAAAATGCAGCAAAATTTTATATTAAAGAAATTGTTTGGTAACGTTAAAAAACTCCGAAATAATTAAGATGGCCAAAATATTGATAGGCTGAAAAAGCTGATAGGGCTATCATGTGTCCTCAAATAATTCATGATTCTAATATCAAAGGTCGCGAAAGCAAACGGCTGATACTAATCTTAGAAACTAAGTTAATTTTTCATAAAAAGGAATGCTCAAATTTAAGAATCAGAAAACCACTACCAAAGTTTGACCTTTGAACTCCGTGTCTAGTGAATTTTAAAACATTTGCTTATTTCAACTTTATGGGACACACTATATAATTTAAAATATACACAGTCGCATAAAATTGCAACGGAAGCTAACATTTAAGACGCGTACGGAAAAATTAAAAAGGTTAAAGTACAAACCTATAACAAGAAAGGAATCTAATAAACTTAATCTAAGTGAAATTATTGAAGAAAGCACTGACATAAAAAATAACCAAATGCATGCCCATTTGAACGGTTGGCATTCCTAAAAACGTTCGCTAGCATTGCAAGTTTATGGGACGGTCAGTAAGAAAATCTTTACACAGATCTTAAATATTAATTGTAAAGTGTTTGAGCGGCAATTCGATTATAAAGTCGGAAAGTCTCTGTTTTATTCTTGTGAACAATCTTTGAAACCCTTGTTCATTGCCTTTTGTTCTTTTCAGGTCAACCAGGGTCAAGTTTGGTTCACGAGTTTCGCGAAAGTCTATTTTTACAATAAGCTGCTGATGGTCTCTGTCGTGGGTAGAGGCTATTATGGTGTTCACTGCAATTTGATAGGACATGCCTTGTTCTTCTAAGAATTTCATCATTACAATGACCATGTGACTGACTGTGCTTTGAGCAACACACCTGGCCAGTCGTTTGAATATTGGCACCTATAATAAAACTTTTTTGTGGTATTCTACAATTTCGACAAATCGCATGAATTGTGTCACACCGATTAATGGGCATGAAGGTATAACACCTTTACAAAAAAATGTACCGCATCAAAAAAAAACATAACACATCAAATAAAAAATCTTTAAAATATATGTTCAATATTTTCACGAACAATTTGACTGTCCGTGTTGTGCTTTGAAGTTGATTGAAATTAACAATTCTATGCATCGCAGTCAGTAGTCAGTTCAGACAATTGCCGCGATGATAGCAGGTATACCCGCCACCCGGGCTGAAGTTTCACCCTTAACCACCCCTAATTAGCGGGGATTAGAGTGTAATGCAAATTCAACTCCTATTTATCGGGGAAAAGAGTGCAAGAGTGTAATTTTAAAACATTACACTGTATTCACACTCTTTTCTCCACTCTTTTTACATTTTTTGCAAAAAGTGTAATATAGGGTGGACTGATAAAAACTTACGCTCTTATAGAATTACTATTATAACCAAAATGAAATGTTAAAAAGTTTTAGCAGGTGGCGCAATGGTTAATGCAATTAGCGAAAGTAACATTTTGGAGATAGGGAAGGTCGGGGGATCAATCCTCACTACCTACTTCCACCTTTACTTTTTAAAATAACACTCTTCTAATTACACTCTTCTATTTACACTCTTTTCCCCGTTATTTTTGTAGAAAATCCTCGGCCCGGGCACCGGCATCTTATCTGTACGTTGACCTATTGCCATTTTTGGTTGACCTAAATATAAAATGCTGATAATTCACATTTTATCTTCTATATTTTTATTTGGAATCGTAACTTATTTCATAGCGCAATCGGCATGAAAAAATGGTGGGATGGGAAGGAAGGAAAACAAAAGAAGAATAACCATTGGGAATCTAGCCATTCTGGCCAACTGTGTCCCTGGACCTACCATTGTTGTGGGGAAGATGGCTGGAAACTCTTCACTTGGCTTGGCTACAGTAGTCAAATATGAAAACTGACGATGGACAGAGCAGCTGATATTGCGGCACTAAGTGAAAATGTGGAGAGAAAAGATAGAAAGGAACAGGAGAGAAAAACAGAGAGTCTAACTTATATGGGTGTTTGGGATACGAAAGACAAAGAATCTTCATTCGAAGGAGACACCATGTGACAATGCCAAACAAACCAAGCATACCGAAGCTTTCTTACGTCTAAAACTGAAGATACCAAAGATTTCTAACAAGTTTTTTGGTCGTTTTTGTTCGGTCTTCTCAACTACGGAACGCCAATTATTAACAATATACAAGAACTCAGTCTTGGACAAGACGTCATGTTGCTAGCCGCCAAAAAAAATTGAGCAAGGCAATATCGGAGAGACAGTCAGAGTTAGGTGCAATTTTGAAAGCCAGGTAAAAAAGGGGGCAATGACCACCTTTTTAGCATGTCTGTCAAGGACATTTTCTGCCGCAAGAAGAAGAAGGCTTTGAACACCAAATTGAAAACACTAGAAATGAAAATACATATTTAAGAGAATTTACGTTAAGACATCCGCAGACAACCTGAAATGGGACCTACTGAAAACTAGAGTTCTTTTTTATCTGAAAATAGGTCTTAATGAATGGACACCATGAGAGAGGGGAAACATGGGACCCCAAGTAACGCTATGGCTAAGGGAACCCATTTCTAGGAGGTCGCCCTGAAATTTGGATCAGAAGCGAATTGAGGACAATTAATTCTGTAGCAGAAGACGTGTCGCTGGAAAATTTTAAAGTATCAAGAAAAATTAACAACGAAAAGAAATGTTGAAAGTATTAAAAAAAAAACGGATTAAGCTTATAGTGGGTGCATATTAATCAAGCACCCCCCCCCCTCCCGAAGCACGTGCCATAATTTTAAATAATGATTTACTATGTAATAGCACGTGATGTGTGATTTTGTGGAGCATACTGGGGGCACAAACACAAACGGAAAAGATCCGAAAAAACAGCCAAGGAATTTAAACACACACATTCAAAATTACAGATGGAACTGTCTAAAGGTCTGGTTTAGCGGCAGTAAAAATATCAGGTGTTTGAGAAAAAAGTCTCAGAATTATTTAACTAAGGAACAGTGAAGAGACAGCAGATAAGCTTGGTCACAGACAATCAAACAGAAAAACACAATTACAACATTCCGTTTTTTAAAAAAAGTTTTTCTTGCAGCAAAAAATTCAAATTAACGTTTTGTAGAAATTAGGAGGGAATAAATTAAAACATTTAGACAAGTACGCAACAACCGTTCTTAATAACTGTATTTCCATGAATTTGATCAAATGAAATAGTTGCTATTTTCGAGAAAAATGTTGGCGTAATTGGGGTATAGATCTAAGCTAAAATACTACAAGCATTCAAAATTTTTTTAAAAAAAATGACTAAGTATTTTTATGATCCAATGGCATTTTTTTGGCGACCTTTGAGTGCTTGTGCTTAACTTGTCAAGTGGATTTTGAAGTAAGTGTTTTAATGCTTTTCACCTAATTTCGATTTAAAATCAGTTGGGAAGAATCTCTTTAACGGCTACGACGTAATGGTTAAGTGACTCTCCTTGAAGTCACTGAGATCGTCTAGGCGTTTATTGAGAACCGCGAAGCGGTTCGAGATGTTAATTCAGAATTTCGAAGTGATCTCTGCAGAGTCACTTAACCACCCGTACTGAGCCTCCAGAGACCATCAGGCCTGATTCAGAAAAAAATCAGGCAAGGTCCCAGGTCTGATCATGTCAAATACAAGGCTGCTAAGAGAACACTCCAGAGTCGATCTCTGAGGTTTCTATTGACAGAGAAAAATCAAGACTTGGGGGTCTCTGCCCAGAGAAATCCCAAGTCTTGGGTCTCTCTGCCAAGAGAAGGTCCAAGTCTTGGGTCACTCTGTGCAGAGTACAACCAAGACTTGGTACTTGGTGACCTCTTGGCAGGCAAGACACAAGACTTGGGATTTCTCTTGGCAGAGACCCCCAATTCTTGATTTTTCTCTGTCAATAGAAACCTCAGAGATCGACTCTGGAGTGTTCTCTTAGCAGCCTTGTATTTGACATGATCAGACTCTGAATCAGGCCTGGGACCTTGCCTGATTTTTTTCTGAATCAGGCCTGATGGTCTCTGGAGGCTCAGTACGGGCATGCTTAAAACACGAAACGCGCACGTTTCAAAATGACGAATGTCAACGGAAGTCAACTTCTGGCTAAGTAGCAACTTCTGGCATTTTGAATTCTTTTCACCTTTTAAAATGTGCACCTGAGTATTTTAAAATTGGTTCTGCATAATTGAGATTGCATCTAATACCCTTTTACATTGCTTTTGCAAAACTTAACATTACTATTAACATTGCAAAACTATGCGACAAGTTCTTACAGACTTTTTAACGCTTGCTGACAAAAAAGTTCATGCACAGCCGATAATTAAATTGATAATTAATCAAAAAACCTGTTGAGAATCGTCCAGCAAGTTTACCTTAATGGGCTCTTCAGGTGCGACTAATCCAAAAACATTATCATCATCATCATCATCTTGAGCTTTGATTATTAGTTGTGCTTTCTTATCTTTCTCCTCCTGTCTCTTATACCATGTTTCTTTCCTGATGTTGGCTATGCAGAGTAATCTGTCGTTGTACTTTGGATCCAAAAGCTTGATAAAGAAGGAGAGGGTGACATTATCTATTCGATTGAATGGATCGCAACTATAGACGTGTCTCTACCAGGAGCGATATGCAGGGTCCTTTTCTGTGGGTACCCGGTTCGTGAACTATTCAAAAAAATTTTGTAAAACCAGCCTTGACCAACTTTATTTCTTATATAAATTTATATATATATATATATATATATATATATATATATATGTATATATATTATATATATATATATATATATATAAAGTGACAAACAAGCGCAAACAAACACATACACACACAGACAAACAGACAAACAGACAGACAGACACACACACACACACACACACACACACACATACACACACACACACACACACAACCCACACATAAACAGAATAAAAAACGAAAAAACGAGCACACGCAAACACGTGCACACACAAACTCTAAACAGTCACAAACAGAGAAAAATGCAAAAGCAGGCACACGAATTCGAACGCAAGTAAACATTTGCACAAACACAAACACACAGACATACACACACAAAGATACAAACGACACAAAAAACACAATTGAACATATATACACATATATACCTTCTGCGAGAGTATTAAGGAAGAGACAAAAACGGGGATATTTCGCTTTTAATTTTGATGCCTTTGAAACGTGTACTTCTAGCAATGTATATCATTTTCTAATAAGGCAAGAAACACGTTGAAATTTGAACTAACATCAATTGACAATCTTGGAGGATTCCTGTGAACACTTCGTCCTACAAGTTCATGAGACCAATCAGCAAAACAGGTTCTGGAATGGGGCCAACTCTTTCCGGAGAGTAAATCTACCTACGTAGAAATCTACTTATCCAATAATTGGACTAAATTGAAATGCACGTGCGTTGTTAGCTTTGTTAGCTCGCTAAGCGAAATCAACAAGCAAACAAGAGAAAATTACAGAAGCTTACTGTTTTTGCGTCCTGTCTGTGGGACTAGACGAAGTGCCTAATATCCGGTGAGATTGTTCCTAATACCCCCCCGGCCCAGTCTGTCCCCCAAGTTTTCTGGGGCGGTTTGCCTGTGAAAACAATCGTCTTACAACATACAACAGTCTCTGTTTGTTGGGGTAGTTTCCAAAGTTAGTTCCCCCAACCTGTGGTTTTTTTTCAAAATGAAATACAACTTAAGAAATGCAATTTTCGACGATAGTGGTGCAAAGCAATTAGAGAATGTAGGCACACAAAGCGATCCACAAAATCCTGAAACCAGCGAAGACATGCATACGGGTTTGACCCAGGAGTTGCAAAATGTTTGTGTTAAAGAGTTTTTTCACGTAGCTGCAGGCTCAATTCTTTTTCTGCCAGATACCGCAGATAAACTCTACAGAGTTCAAGTTCTAGAAAACTGCGATCAGTACACCAAAGTAAGATATTTTGGTTGGGGGTCAGAGCACGACGCTTGGTTCAATTCAAAATCAATTTGGGCGTACTCAAAATACAAAGAGCAGTTGTGCAGCCGTCGGAAAATTAACACAGACCTCTCAAATAAAATAGACAAACTACTGATCTCCTGTGATTCAACTGATTCCAGTCAGTTGAATAACTCATTTTTTGAACGTGTTGATCTCTCAACAAAGTCAGAAAGTAACAAACTGCCAGAGGTGTTGACAATATTGAGTTCGTACGTGCCAACCTGTCGCTTTGTTCCTATCAAATTCAGAGCAAGATGGTCTCAACTGCTATCAGGTATTCTTCTTGAATGTGTTGAGGCTCCAGACAATGAGACAAATTGGCAAAAACTTTTTGCGGTTTCAAAATGCGTTCTACGTGCTTGTAACCGCGGAGGCAAAAAGCAAAAGCGCAATCCAGACCAACGTCTCGCAGAACGTTTTGATCGTTGGAACGCCGGTGAATATGGGAAGCTTTGGTCAGAAGCTGTCTCCTTGAAACAATCAAAAAGACAGAGAACTAACAGCATTGAAGAAATATCGGTCAGAGCGAAGACGTTGTGCCTACAAGGCCAATTTGGCCGAGCTGTTAAAGTTTTAGCTTCTGAAGGTCTCGCACCCGATAACAAAGCTACATTCAAAGCACTGGAAAAGTTACACCCGAAAGAACCGATACCTGATGTCAGTTTATCTGACGATATTGCATCCAATGCGTTCCAGTTTAGTGAAAACGCAGTTTATGAACAACTTAAGACATTCAGCAAACACACTGCAGCCGGTCCCTCTAAGATGTTTCCAGAACATCTTCAGCACGCAGTAGACTGCACTGCACCTGATCGGTCCGAGTTTGCACTGAAAGCGATAACAAAGTTTGTAAACTTTGGTAGTAGGGGTCTCTTTCCTGTTTTTATTTCCAAAGCACTCTGCTGCGCTTCACTCACGGCTTTATCCAAAAAGAAAGGTGGGGTGCGTCCAATAGCAGTTGGCGAAGTGTTGCGACGCCTCATAACAAAATGCTTGGCAAGTGAAGCTAAATCAGAAGCAATTGAGCTATTTGTTTGCAATTGGGAGTTGGCATTAGCGGAGGCGCTGAGGCAATCATTCATTCGTCCAAAAATACATACGATAACATAGTAAGTGCTCAGAAGGACGGAGGCGTGCTTCAAATTGATTTCCAAAACGCTTTTAACTCAGTCAAGCGATCACACTTATTAAAAGCAACTTATGAATTTATTCCAGGAATTGCCGCCTTCACCAATTTTTGCTACTCCCAGCACACACCACTCTTTTATAACAATGCAATCATTCAAAGTGAATCGGGTGTTCAGGAGGGTGATCCGCTGGGACCGTTATTGTTCTCCTTGACGTTATGGCCGATCATACAGAAGATCAAGACTTCAGTTCCGGATTTGGTACAGCACACTTGGTACTTAGATGATGGGTTTATTGCTGGTTCTGAAGATCAGATCAAACAAACGCTTGAAATCCTAGCCAATGAAGGCCCCGAGAGATGCCTAATCTTGACAAAAGACAAATGTGAGCTGTGGTCAGTTAAAAATTTACCCTCCATTGATCAGGCAGTAAAAAGGAATTTGGGAAACGGCTTTGAAATTCTGGGTGCTGCAGTTGGTTCAAAAGAGTTTGTCGCTTCTTGTTTGAAGAGGAGAGTTCAAAAAATTTTATCTATGCCGGATAATTTACATCACCTCAACGATCCTCAATGTGCATTGGGTATCCTTCGCTACTGTTTGGGAACTCCGAAACTAGTATACTCATTACGAACTAACACTCCATCAAACGAGATGCTCGAAGTATTGAAAAGTTTTGATGACGGCCAAAGAGAAGTGTTGGATCAAATTATTGGCTCAATTATTGATGATGACGCATGGCAACAGTCTTCCTTACCTATCAGTTTGTCGGGACTAGGCGTCAGACAGTCACAAGAGCAATACAAAAGTGCATTTGTGGGCTCAATTTTAGCCTCAGACGAGCTGGTGAACAAAATAACAAGTAGGCGTCCCCCAGAAAGTGGCACTTTTAAAGAGTTACAACAGAGTCTGGAACAGTTCAATCTACTTTCGCACAAGCAAAAGAAGATCCAAGAAGCACTTGATAAAGAAAAACTTGCTGACCTAATAAGAAATCAATCGTCAACTAGGGAAAAAGCAAGACTCCAATCACTATGCCTGCCTCATTCAGGAGCATGGCTTGCTGCGCCTCCAATTCCCGCTCTATGTCTACACCTTTCGGCAAAGGAATTTCAAGTCAGTGTCAAGTACAGGCTCGGGATCGCGGTTTATGATCAAGAAAGAAAATGTCCTTATTGTAAGTCAGGTACATTGCACACGTTTGGTGACCATGCAGTTGCCTGCCATGGAAGGGGAGATGCGATTTCAAGGCACGATAGCAGCTAATTTGTCTCCAGTAATTGAAAAACGCAATCTCATTGCGGAAAACAACTCACGCCCAGGAGACGTCTATCTGCCTTGTTGGAAATCTGGCCAATCTGCTGCTCTAGACATAACCGCGACTTCCTCTCTGCAACCGAACATTATTTCTCATACGGCAGAGAAGTCAGGCTATGCAATTGAAGCTGCCGAAGATCGAAAATATGCTCAGTATGAAACTAGTTGTGCTCAACAAGGAATTATGTTCGTCCCGCTGGCAATTGAAGTTTTGGGCGGTCTGTCGAGGACTCTGAAGAAGGCCTTATTGCGCATGTCGTTGTTAGCTGATAGCAGAAATTATCAGTCAGTGGGACAATCCATTGCCTTCGACAGAGCAGTTCAGTCACTTTCTGTTGTCATCATACGAGGATCAGCTAACATGCTGTTGTCGCGAGCTCCGTAGTTGAACGCAGCAATTAGTTGAACTGCGGGTTGTCTGATAATCAGCGACCCGATTGTGTGGGACGCAATGTGAAGATAACTTTTCCTAGACGCTTGTGTTGAGCTGAATCAATCTCTTGATGAATTAGAAACAAGCCCGAATTCTTATTGTACTCACCCAATGAGAGGGGAGTATTTTCGTAAGCAATGTAAATCAACAGGAGGGTACTTGAGCGCAGTTCATTAACGCGAGGAAATTTAAAAACGAGAGTTAAAAGGCTGAGGGAGAGAGGAAGAAATGTCAGAGATCGGAGATAACCTTAAGATTGGCAAAAAGAAATAATCAGCAAACATTTAAATTTTAGATCAATATAAACCAAGATTATTAGATAATGGAGACCACGCAGATTTAATTAAAAAGAAATATAATTAAAAAAAGCCAAAGGTAACGCTTTTCCGGAGCTCACTTCAATGCAACTAAACCTCAAAATGAAGGCAAATTAGCTTCAAAAAGCATCGCAATACCCAAACTTGTTGGAAAATTAATAAACATTCTTTATGAGGCAACATTCAAAATACAGCAATACTGTTCTAGGCCTCACCAGTGGTCCGGTTAACATTTCCACTAATCGGTTGAAACGTATCATCGACAAAATATTGAGCGACTCTGAAATACTGGCTCAGGGTTTAGTTCGACTGCTGGTTTCAATAGTTCCACTCTTTCAAGTTATTATGCACAAATTATCATTACCTACTAAACAGCTTTTTTAAGCATGCATATACTCGTACTTGTCCTTGTTTTTAAGACAAATTTAAAATCTTGTTTAACTTAATAAACTAACGTTGGACAAATTGCTCTCAAACGACTGGTGAGCGGTAAGCGGCTTGCTTTGGTAGTAGCCAGCAGTAGTTAGGGATGATGCTAGCATTATGGCGTGTACAGGGGGGTTTGAGGGTTAAAAGGAGTTGAATTGTTTTGGGAGAAGGGGGCAAAGTTTAAAAACCGTCAATCAAACTTAAATTTATGTCTTTTCAAAGGAGTTTAGGAAAATCCAATACATTGAGACTAGTATGGCGTGAAGTTTTAGAAGAACCTAATGCCCTCTGGGTTTTTCCTGTTTATCTCTTTTTCGAGGACAAAGGTGAAAAAAGAGGTCTTTTTGAGGCCTGAAAGGTAAGAGCGTCAGACGAAAAGTTGGTCAAGCAAAGACATGCATGAAATAGAATACCGAAGGTTTTAATTAATTGTCACAAACGTCGTTTAGACCAATTGAAAGTAAGCACACACACACACACATAAACACAGTCAAACACAGTCACACATATGCAAGCGTACAAACACACAAAAACACAATCACACAACAACACAAAGACATGTTTACACATAAAAGCACACACGCACGCAAACAAAAACACACAAACATATACACTCAGACCCTCAAACACCAAAACACATAAACAAAAACACACACACACACTCACACGCACATGCACACACCAACACTTATGTGTACGCGTACAAGCATGAGTATGTGTATGTGTAAGTGTATGTGTTTGTGTAAGCCTAAGTGTCCGTCTTTGTGTATGTGTATGTGTGTGTGCGTGTGTAAAGGTACGCGTTTTTGCGAGTGTGTGTTTGTTTTCTGTCTTTGCTTGTATATGTCAGATAATATTTACACAGACATTTTTTGTAGTCTCACTTCTTGGAGGATGCTAGAGAGCTATTGATTGAAGTCTTTCCAACAACAGAATCTGTTTCAAAGCAGATTTAATTTTTTTTGAATACTGGTACAGAAATTTTCCATTTTAAAAAACTTTTTTTTGAAAAGTTAGAGGCACTTGAAAATTTGAGTACCTTGAAATTGCAACACGTTTAAGGAGCAATTTTTCATACGATAGCTTTCAACGCCATTCATAAGCAAATTGAAACATCTAAATTGTTATCTCTCGATCTATATTGAGACACACCGAATCATGCCTTATGATACCCTACGTCTCAATCCTCAACGCTTTTCATAAACTCTCTTTTGCTCATTTTCATGTCTGGCACTGAAATAAGAAGCAGCAAAATTGTAGAGAGGTGATCAATAGCAGCTCAAATGTATTCGTTGTCTTTTTTTGAATTCCCTTTGTTTAAAGTTATTTACATACAAAAACTCAAGAGTTGAACAGTGAAAAAGTACTCGATTTGCTTTTAATTTTGAAATAATTTCTCAAAATTAATATCAAGTGAGCGTGAAAAGAGCAGTTTCTCCGTGAAAATTAAGCCAACAAATTTCAGTTGACTCTCTATAATATTTTTTGCATCTATTAAAAATTGGCAATCTCAATTATAATTTATGAGGCAAGAGAAAAACCACAACGTTTTTTACTCTTATTAAATTTTCTACCAGTGTCCTAATTAAGTTCATAAGCACTTTTGAGCAACTTGAGAAATTTTGTTTCTTTTGAACAGAAAACATTTTAAAGGTGGCCTTCAAAGAGATGGTTAAATGCAACTGCATTTAAAAATACTCCGAAACGTGAATCCACCCGCACGTACAGTGCATTTCAAGGAAACCTTTTTTGTATTAAAAGCTGCAAACTAAGACTAATGAGAACCTCGAATATGAAGCCAACATTTTATGGTGGTAGTTATGGTAAGTACCATAAAATTGCAACCCTATTGAACGTTTCAAACGTCAAAGTTGAAATTTAAAACATGCGGAGATCAGCTTTTCAGGATCATTTGCATGTAGGGAATTTTTCGAACGTTCGCTTACGTTGCAATTTCCTGGGACTGACTATAACACAACTACAAGTACATGCTAAAGAAAACTAACGCGCGCTAAAAAAAACAACGAATAATTATTTCAGACCATTTAGGTTGGTTCACTTTTAAATAAAAAACTTGCCTCAATTTTCTGCCTTGGTTATCAAATATCGTTTTTAAATTTCACAATTCTAATATATAAAAAGTTTAAAAATTGTGCGGTTTTTAGTGGCGGACTTTTAAATTTCACTTCTTAAGCGTTGACTAATGAAAATTTCACCAGTAATGAGCCCAGTTCATTGCTTCTATACAATAGCGCAATGCTAATTTTAAGTGTGAACCAAGTGATAGAATTTAGATGACTGGTAGCGCAATGGATGAAGAAGTGGGTATTATAAAGCATGGTTTCGAATCCTTGCAAATGTGATAATTTTTTGTAAAAATTGGGTTGAACTAATAAAAAATGAAGTTTGATGGCCAAATATAAAAGAACTTGCCAAATTTACATCCATTCTGTACGCCCCAAACTTTGCAGCGCAGACAGGATTCACTACAAAGACTTGCAGGCCTTCTGGCGTAAAAAATAATTTTCTTAACCGCTATTCTTAAATTTTTAAATCAATTAATTAATTCTTAAATTATTTCCTTGTCCCGGACCTCCTATGATCAATGTATCCGTGACTTGAAATCATTCTTCGGAACTTACGCGAGCCACCAAACCGCTTTGAATTGCCTTATGTGAGCACTTATTCACAAACATGTAAGTGCTGTTATCCAAATTTGTTACAGAGTGGTCTTTTTTTCAAATCAAACTTGTTCTCGACCCGGGTGAGCTCTGTCCCAGGGCTCTGCCCCTGTCAGCATCTGTACAAGTATTACCCCACAAGCCCACAAATCTATGGGTGGGGCGTCTACAAATTCACCCCTTAGTAACTCGGGAAGCAAAAACAAAGCTGTTCCCGCACAATCTGAAAACGTGCATTCGTAATCGCCTTTCATAAATACAGCTGATGTTCCAAAATTGCTAATTTTTAGATTCAAATTTTTGTTGACTAACAAGTTTTCTGGTTTTAGATCGCGGTGGACAATATTTCGGCTATGCAGGTACTCAACGCCATTCAGAAGTTGACGGAAGAATCTGAAAGCTTCTTGTTTTGGCATGCCTATATCTGGCTCAATTCGGTCCGCTAATTCCCCATTTTCAGCCAATTCTAACATTAAATACATTCCTTCTGATCCAATCCGGCCTTTGGATTGTAGTCGGATAATGCTTTCGTGGTTAAGTTTTTCAAGAATATTCATTTCTTTTTCGAGTGAGCTTTTATTATTTACTCGAACCAATTTAATGTATTTCAGAGCTGCTTTTTGTCCAGTGTTCGTTTCGGTGGCAAGCCAAACTGTTCCGAAGATTCCCTCGCCTAAAATAAATCTCAAGTTCTTGGAGTATATAATGCGTGACTATGCTACCCCAGTCGAAAAATGATGGATAATTCATAAAAATTTAGAAATTACTTTATAAATATTTGCAAAATAAATGTATCATACATGTTTTATACATGTTTATAACTTTTTCGGAGTTTTCTCATTAATTTATAAACTATTTGGATTTTTTATTAATGTATAAATTATTTGTAAACTTTTGGATTAGTTTATAAACCATTTATAAAACTTTAATTTACAAGTCGGAACAAAAAATTTTAAAAAATATACAGAAGTCACTGACGTTTCATCTAATTTCTAGCGTTTATCTAAAATTGCTCAGTCGTTCGAGATATTAAGCCAGAATTTTTTCGCAATGACTTCTGCCTAGTCAGTTAACCTTGCACAAAACGCGCAACTTACAAGTTTGAAAAAGTCCAAATTTCACGGGATTCAACTCTTGGCTATGTACATAAAAAATTTTGGTTTTAAACATCTGGCAAAGAAAAATTTCTGGATATCTAAAATACACGCAAGTTTTTGATTAAAAAAGATCTCAGTGACTTCAAGCCGAATCCCATAAACTGTATGGATAACAATCAAGGGCAAGTTATAAAATGCCGCCTTGTAGAGTGCCAGATTTCGGATCTATTCTATCCCCACTCCCCCCTCAGAATCGGGACTTTTTCCGTTTAAGCCCCCACCCCAGCTTATTGGGCGTATACTATTTGCACCCCCACAGACGCCCGTACCATATTTTCTATAAAGATTTTCAATGAAATGACACGTGCTCTAATAACGTAATAACGTACTGGGGTAAGCACAAACGGGAAAGATATAAAGATTAAATCAGGCAGTTGAGGCATGATGGCACTAGCAAAAACAAGCAGACTTGTATATATATATATATATATATATATATATATATATATATATATATTGAGTTTCACAAAATTTGCAAAATTAACAAACAAGCATTCAGTAACATACATATAGCGCTAGGTCGGAAATAAAAACGAGTGAATTTAGAGTTAAAAATGCCCCGTGTTCAGTTGTGGTAGATTTATATTCAAGTCCCACGGGCCGCCGAAAAAACATTGACATGGCCAGCGAAGTATACACAAACGCTGCAAACCACTTCGAATAAAAATTTTTTTGTTGATTTAAGGATCATGGAACGAATTCTCTTACAAAAACCCCAACAGATTATTTTTTGGCAATAATACAGGTCTCTGGAAAACGTCACCAGTTTTAAAACTATTAAAATCTCACAATATGATGACCTGACAACAAATCGAAAGGACAATAGATCGAAAACAATAAAATTGGGACAATAGATCGAAAAATAATTGCTGTTCGCATTGGCTGAAATTAAGCATCATTCGCGAGCTTAAAAGAAATTACCGCATTTGACAATGATGTGGTGGTTCCAGTGATTTGTCATAAAACTATAGCAGCCGAACAAATTCTCACGACAGTTTGACGCACCGAAAACATAAACGTACTAACGTCGGACAATCTTCTCTCGAACGACAGGCGAGCTAATTTAATAATTCAAGGGATTCGATAAATTGATTTTTTATGGTTCAGAACACGGTGGGATTCGAACGCAGCTTTTACCACTCGGCTATCAGCCCCCTGGTATTCTCCTCTGCTGCAATCGCTTTTACTTTAGCAGCGAATTTCAATTGGGATCATTCAAAATTGAAGAAGAAAAGCGTGAAAATGTCTTTTAAGAAGTCAAAGAATGCTCTAAATGAAAAACGAAAAAAATGATAAAGCAAAAACTCTGCACAAAAAAAGACACACACGTTTACAAAACTTACCTTAAATTTCGTTCGAGAGCAATTATTATAGAACATTAACCTATTCAATTGGAAAAAAAATGTATATCACTGTGACCTTATGCGCGCAACTATTCTTCATTCAAAACATCCTGATTCTAGAAACTAAAGCATATATCGTGTTTGACCTCATCTTGCGGGCCGTGGCCATGTCTCAGCGGTTTCTGTGGCTCATTGGCAATTGATATTGATCTGTCTCTATTGAAAATGAGATTTTTTAACCAAATGAATGCTTTTCTATTCGGCTTAGCGAATATGAGTATGCTTATGTTAATGTTTAAATGCAATCTCAAAAATTGGTTTTTGTTGAGTGCAGTAATGGACAAAAAGCCAATCAGAAAACAATGTAAGATTTTCTCATTTCTGATTAGCCAGCTTTTAAGGCCTCGTCTTCTACAATACTCAATGTTGTTATACATAAAACTAGATTTGTACATAAACCTACGGTTGCGAAAAGTTCTGAACTATTACCCGGGTCGATATTTGGTCAAGAAATAATATACGATCAGCGGTGAAAAAAACTTTTTTCGGCGCAAAGCGCCCGCATCTTTTAGCATTGAATGCGGTGAAAGCGGTGAATTTTTGTAAGATTTGCGGTTTTGAGTGGTGAAAAAATTTCTTACAAAAAAGAAGCTGCCGTACACGGTTACGAACCTCTCACCTTCTGTTCGTCTACAGCTTCGTATTCCACTGCGCCATATGTTACTTACGTGGTTGATTTTCCTGTGAATTTAAGATAAGCGTTGAAATTAGCGGTGATTATTTGTAGGATTTGCGATTTAACCGGTGAAATTTTTTTTCACCGCATTCTTCTGGTAGTGGTGCAATTTTTGTTTTACCGCATTCTGCTGGTAGCGCTGAATTTTTTTTTCACCGCATCCTGCTGGTAGCGGTGAAAAAATTTCTTTCACCGCTTAAAAGTTTTTTTCACCGCATTCATGGCATCGAGCGCAAATCTTACATTTTTACTCAAATTCACCGCAAATCTTACATCTTTTAGCAATTTATAGCGGTGACACCTGAACCCGGGTAAAAAATACAGTCTTAATTTGAGCTCAAGAATTGCGTCAAATTATGAATTTCTTCTCTTTAAATTTGAAATTGGCAACATATTAAAATTTCGTTTGAATTAATTAACCTCTGAATCTCACATTTATCGACATACTTTTGAATAAACTAGCACGCGGGTAATCTCCTGCCAGGGCCTCACTCTCTCGGCCATGCGGGCTTTTCATTGGTTTGCAAACTTATTTCAGACTTGAATTTCGCCTGGAATGTTTTAATGTGTGTGTATTCAGCTCTATAGCTCTTCTCTTAACGCAGAAACCCCATATTTTTGTTCACAGGCCCCTAGTCGAAGATTAGCTGTTTGAAAAGATTGGATCTGTATGACAGTTTGGCATTGAAGTTAGGCGCACAAATTTGTGTAATACTGACGCGATGAATTGGGTTTTGAGCAGAAAAATTGTGGAAAGTTTGCGTTAATAGATACAAACAACCATGAGATTAAGACCTAGATAATAGTGTAACATAACAATATACGTTTTGTCGGGTCTTTTGCATTATATCCCCACCCCCCCCCCCCTCAGCTTAGTCGTCAGAAGACATGCAGCCCCCATTATAAGTAAATATACCATAATTTGGGGTACATTTTCACGTGTGTCCTTTCTCGCCCCAAAAATTGTGTGCTATGGCTATACACAATTTTTTGTGTGATTGGGTTAAACGTTTTAATCGGTGAGGCAACGCAGTGATATATTAAAGAACTAACCCAAAACATCAACCAAGTCCCAGCCTTGCTCCAATCCATTCTGCAAAATAAATTCCCTTTGTCTTCTAAGCGTTGCTCGAAATTTGTTTGTTGCCATAGTTTACTGCTCTGTTTCAACTAAACTCTAAAAATTGGTTAGGACAGTATTATCTGGAAAAGCACCTGAAATTGCCGGAAACGTTAGAGCAATTTTGCCCTATCTTAGCTGGCTTAAATTTTACCCTAAAATTAAGTTAAATTTAAGTGTACTACATTAGTGTACTATATTACATTATGTTAGCTTTCACCTTAAAATTAAACTATTAAGATAAAAATCGAAAGTTAAAGTATAGTTTAAGAAGCTCTTTAAGGAATATGAGTTCATAATATTTGATAATTTTATTAAAAACTGATCTTTTCTGTTTATATTTTGTTTACCCCTTCCAGCTAAGTTGCTGGTATCTACGTTGCAGCAAAATGATTTACTATGTGATGACACGTATTTTATAACAGGGGTGGATGGGGGGGGGGCATAAAAGATTTGGAGAAGGCGACGGTTGGGTTTTATGTCAAATTCACATGTATCCAAAATCAGAAATATGGTCCACAGAAAACATTAGCAACAATAGGTGTTATTTATTGCCAAAAACTGAATTTTTAAATGAATTATTCTTACTCTTGTAAAACTCTACAGAAATAATTGACTTTTAATGTTCAATAACGTTAGGATGATTTTTAAGTCAGTCATTGTATCAGAAATTTGAAGCTTTGTTCTCAGTACTATTTAAAATTACATATTGGCGTCGTAAGGTAAGCTACTTATTTTTTTTAACCTTAGAAAGAATGTCAATGGATATTAAGAGAATCAAGTTTAAGAAATTTTCAGGCATTAAAATTTCGAGTCAGTTCAACTTAGTCAGTTAGTTGGTAATTAAGTCACAGAAAAGCACCTGGAAGGCGGCTAGGCAATGGAAATATGTTTTCGGCGCAATTGAAATATTTGAATATATTTCGCGCCCCTTTTTTGCCCTTTTAGGTCTAAGTTTCTTTTCTTACTTAGTAGCCTTGCCTCAGTCTCAAAATCTCACTTTTGAATCTACCTCAAAAGTCAACAAAACAGCCCCACTTTTAACCCTTGGATTCTTTAATTACACTAGAATATGTTTCATAGAAAATCTGAGGCCTTTTTGGACCAATATCCAGTAATAAGCGCCCTGTTGTCAACCCACTAGGTCCCCCAGGCGCCCAAAATCTATGTTCTAACATATAATGATGCATGGTTTTTCAATTTGTTCATTAGATCATAGAACCAAGGTTCTGTTGCTAAATAATAAAAAACACATGCAAGTAAAAATCAGCTAATTTCATAAACAGAACTTATTGTGTAATTAGAAACCTCATTCTCAATTTAGCATCCCTAATTTTATGATCGTTCCGGCTAGGTTGAACAATTGTTCAGGTCAGTCATAAATTTGTTGATGCCTAGACGAAAATTAACCAAACATTGCCTATAGATAAGAAAGGCCTCATACAGCATCTTAATGTTTTTTTAAACTGGCGTAAGCAATTTAAGCAATTAAGACTGCATTAATTTGCTAAAAAGTTTTCTCGATTCTGATTCATAAATCAGATCTATTGTTTCACCCCCCCCCCCTCTCCCGTATTTTTATGACCCCCAGTTACAAATTATGTGTTGTTATATAGCACAGTACTATGTAAGAATAGATTTATGCTCACTAAGCTGGGGGGGGGGACAAAACAGAATAGAACCGAAAAATCATATAATTCTTCTAATTTTTGTACGGTTACCATTTTAACCTGAATTTTGGGACCGGATTTGAATTTATTGGGGACGTGTGAGAAATCGGAAGTTCTAAAAAGCCGATTGATAGAGAACCAAAAATTTACTGAAAATAAAGAGAGATTTTACAGACATTTTAAATTACCTAAACAACATTTTTAGAACAATTTTAAGCAAGTTTTTCGGAAAAAAACATAGCAACTGAAAAAAAAATAGTTGAAATTTTAAATTAAATGTGAAGCGCTGCTTATAAATTTCAAGCAGTTTATGTTTGTCTTTAAAATGACCGTCTATAACTTCGGCTTTTATCCTTGCAAACGATAGCTTGATATTAAGTCTCACGACTGCAGTGAAAATGCCAGAAATAATACAAAAATATTTTAAAAATTGGCAAGGGAATCACAATTGAGGAAAAGCGAATCTCTTTTCTAATTGGTTTTTTCTCATTAATGCATTCAACAGAATTTGTGTTTGTTATGCCATAATGTCAAAACTGGGCATGTCTGCTTAGATGACCGAATTGAGTTTCCAAATGCAATCAAAGATACTTACTTGGACACAACTCATAGAACGCACCCCAAAAATTGGGATGTGAGAGATATGGTTATAAGTGAAGGGTGGCAGTATTTGAAATAGGTTAGTCTGGCCCAAACACCAAATTACACCCTGCAAAAATGTTCTCAAATTAAACTCATATATATTGTCCACGAAATGCTATCTTTTAATAACCTGCAAAGTGAGTATTGATGAAAATTCAAAGTTTTTTGGATGTTTTCTCAACAAAGAAACGACCATCAAAAACTCCGTCACCTGAGGTTTTTGAAATTGATTTTGAATGAAAACAAGAAGATGCAAAAGTTCTTACAGAAGTACTCAAGAATGGCATAACACGTATTATTAAATCTGATGACTCCTGAAGTCATATCGCACGAGAACAAATTTTACATTCAATTTTCCGAGTTATCAGCGTTTGATCTAATAACTAATTTGAAACAAAATGACTTATTGTTTTAACAATTCATGTAGATAACTTTTTTTTGCCAAGGAGTTCCTTATAGTAACACTGATTATGTTCCATTGATTGGCCGATTTGAACTAAAAATATACACTTTTGTCAAGAATTACACAAACCCGGGTCAATATTTTGAGCCTTTCATCTGATAAA
Organism: Convolutriloba macropyga; assembly: GCF_964194025.1. Lineage (NCBI taxonomy): Eukaryota > Metazoa > Xenacoelomorpha > Acoela > Convolutidae > Convolutriloba > Convolutriloba macropyga. The sequence goes on from NC_134475.1 coordinate 64,262,520, forward strand.
AAATCACCCTGGAGGAAATAAAAAAAGTTTGACTCTATTAGGCGGTAAGCTAACAACTGTAATGCTTTGTGGTTTTTTTGTTCCAACGACTCTAAGTTGATGTCGTGGAATAATATTTTCAGTTCACCAGCAAATAAAAGTTATTTCTTTAATGAACATTGTCAATTCTGCTTCTAAAAACCATTATGAGCAGAAAATTTTTTCACGCACTAAGCTCAGGTAATAGACAGTATAAACAATTAAGACCATTATTTTTTTTCGGTCAGGTTTTTCAAGCTCTTTTTTCAAAGATAATGTGTTTTCAATGACAGAACTCAGAACTCTCGACCATATGTCAAAATTCAAATATGAAAGTCGCATACTGTCAAATTAACATAGATATGAAAAACTTTTGCAAGCCGCAAACGTTCAAACACCTTTTTTGTCAATCCATTTTCTTAACGTAGTTGTAAATAACTAACGAGGCCAAATAAATCACTGCGTTGCAACAATTCTTATTTCAGCACAATGACGATGACTCCGGTTGGTTTCCGAATTGTTTGAACAAGAAAACTGCTCGAATGCAAACCAAATTTGTTGAGTTGGAATCTTTTTTTTTGGTTGGCAAAAACTGGAAATTTGGGAATAAAAGCTTTCCTGTTTTCAATAGCCTAAACATTTTCAATTTGACAAACCAAGCGCTGATTTTTACTGGGACAAGGAAACCAAAGAAAAAAACTTCAACTAGACACTCAAAATTCGAGGAGCTTTGTTCTTCAGGCCGAAGCCTCTATTATAATGAACGGTAGAACATTCTCGTTCATTGCCTATTTTCATGTTTTTGAACAACTTTGAAAAGTTAATTGAATTCTCTCTGTATATACCATGAATGGTTTTCTGCGTGCAAATTTTGCCTGTGGTTACTGAAACCCCCGTTACTTTGAGCCTTTCCTCCAATAAAAATCGTTCTGGAGATAAAAACGCTGCATCTATTCGCCCAACTATTTTTACGACTTCCACCCCTACAAACTATCAATTGTTGTACAGCACGTTACTGTGTCAAAAATACGGCACGTGCGCCTGCGAGCCTTAAAGTTATTTATATGCTGATGCCCACTAAATTCGGTTTTCAAATCTAAGGACATGTTATTGTTATTAATACAAACACATCACTTAAATTTGAGATGACATCAGAAGGGTTATATAGTCTAGTCGAGTAATGCCTTGAATCAGTTTTCATCAGCAATTAACAGTGACCTGTTACAAGGAAAAATTCTAGTCGCAACCAAGCGTTGAAAAAATTTTTTAACAACCCACAAAAAAACGAGACACTAAACTGGGAAGCGAGCCACATAGACCCGAATAGCCTTGATTGCGTAACTGACTTGAAAAGAGGTAACAAAATAAGTATATTAAAACATTTCACATCAATTCATAATTGCTATATTTCTGTTTTAAAAACATGCACGATCATCCAGAGCAATCTGGTTGTTTTGCGATTGATCTATTTCGATTCCATTCTTTTCCTCCTCTAATCTTCATTCTCATTATCACCTCCTTGTCTCTTCCAGAATCGGTGACGTTTTGTATCTAAAAAGATATCATCATAAATGGTTTCATTCATTTACGTAGCAACCCTGGACGAAGTTTCACTCTTAATCCACCCCTATTTAGCGGGGATTAGGGTGTAATGCGTATTCCACTCCTATTTATTGGGGAAAAGAATGTGTGTAATTTTAAAGATTGCACTGTTTTTACACTCTTTTCTGAACTCTTTTTACAAAAAGTAAAGAGTGTAATTTATGGTGGACTGATAAAAAATTACACTCTTACACATTTACCATTGTAACCAAATTGGAACTTCAAATAGAAGAATCATTTGGCACAATGGTTAATGCGCAAAGTAAAGGAAAATTGCGAAGCAATGTTCCCCCTGTGGGATGCTGGCGGACTAAACCTCACTACCTCCTTCCACTTTTATTTTTTAAAATTACACTCTGATAATTACACTCTTCCACCCTTATTTAAGCGGAGAAATAGGGGTGTAATTTTTTTTTATTTTTGCACTCTTTTCCTTGTTATTTTTGGGGTAAAATCCTCGGCCCGGGAACCAGGGTCGTATAAAAAAAAGTTAATTTTTGCAAGATTGCCTTTTTAGGTAAAAGCGACTAGAACTGTTCAAAAAGCTGAACGCTTAGAAAGCCGAAGGCCGCCTAGCATAAGCATTACTAAGCTAATAGCCGTTTTTCGGGTTTTGTGCCTATTTCTTAACAACTAACTTGTTTGAGTAACTTCGAGTACTACACAATTTTTTAACGTCGATTAACATATTCTCCCGAACTAATGTAACTATGTTCCGCGTTGTAAAGGCATCATGCAATTAGACGAAAGAGAAGAGAGAAGACTAAAGAAAAGAGTACTGATGTAGCGTTTGATGTCAGCCGCCATTGCGCCGAGGATGAAAGTAATCAAAATTTTATTTGATGACTACGGATTAGAATATTTTTTATCAAAAATTGATGACCTGAAGGACTATAGAGTAAATTAGGTGAGCTAAGGTCCAGATTCAATAATTTCCAGTCACTTCTTTTTCAATTTTTTTATGTGGAACATAAAGGTAATTTGCAGACTAGCACATACGTACATCATGACTCAAAATTTTTTTAATATCAAACTTAGTCGTAGTAGGGTGTCCTGTTTTTTCAACCCTAAACATTTAATCCCCTATACTTTAACCTCGATTTTTTAACCCCTACTTGATTTAACCCCAATAGTGTTTCACCCCGATTTTAAGCTTCCTCTAATTGAGGATAATTAGGTCTCAATCAAATCTATTTAGTTCAATTAATACAGATTAAAATCGGATTGAAATGAATGAAGTGTGAATATACTTTTCATCCAGATAAATCATTTCACCCCGATTTTAATATGTAAATCCATGGCACTTAATTGTCAGGGAAATAAAGCTGACAACTCAATAGTTAAAAGCAAAAACATAACAATAAGCGAGTTTTAAAACAAAGCAAAACTATAACAAAACAAAACTACAACAATCTAGTTCCTAACGGGGCCATTAAAAGCAATTGCAAAGCGCATGGAACTCTAGAACATCTTATCTTGTTTCATTGTATTTTGAAATTAGCGTGATAAGAGCCGTAGTTTGAGTTTGCCATTTCTTCCAAAAACAAAGAGTTATTGGTTGTAGAAGGCCATGAGTTGTACGTGAAAAAAAATAAATAAGTTTACCACTGCCTGGAAATGCTCGAAATATCAAAGCTGCAAGTGACGCAGATCCGCATTTCCACAAGATGGCCAACTGATTCGCGTAAATGGAGATCAAAATAATAACGCTTCTACTGGACAGCCGGCAACGCGAAGAATTATTGAAGAGATCAAAGCCCTGAGTAAAAACTTAAGAGCCGCAGCAGCCGTAGCTTCCGCATGTTTACCAGCTGCTGACATTCACTCAACACAGTGTGCCTTGCCGTCAAAACCCAAATTAAAACAAACATCGCAGCGTTTTTAAGAAAGAATCTGCAAACCGTGTGGCAGATATGCCAATGCTATCAGGTTACTATTTCCATTCAATCTAAAGTCATTTGAAAAGTACAAGTTCTTCCCTCTTCTAGACTCTGACAGTGTTTGAACGTTTTTATTCAAATCAAAGTGCAACAAAAAAAGTCAGACTTGTCAAGTGTTCTTATTCGATCAAAGGCATTGCGCTAAAAGCCAACAAATGAGTCGTATCCAATATTCTAACATCCAATTTCATTTATTCCTAGGACTTTTTTTAGTCAAAGGGTCATATACAGAATGAGGTCTAGTTTAGTAATTGAACTCAGCTGCCTGTTGTATCGTCAAAAAAAATTTTCAGATGACAAAAAAACTATCTCATGACAAAAAACCAGACTGCGATTTCTATGTGACCACTTATAATATGAAACGATCTCTGCGTTTGATTTTCTGCTGCGTTTACATTTTTGCTGCTTTAGCACTCAACATTTGCAAGCGCCTGTCTGAATTTAAGGTTTTTGACTGATCAAACTTCCCCTGTACCGCACGTTCTGAATAGTTCACCCGGTGATAGTTATAGCTTGGAAACAAAACTCAAACGGCACCAACGACTCTTCTTAAAAATGAAATCAGCAACGTTACTCTTTTTCGACGCTCAGCCAAGCGTTGCGTTATAAAATCAGCATTTGGCGTCTTGGTTTCTTTTAAAATTTCAATTTAAAACTGTAGTCCTTTTCTAAGTTAGAAAAATTAAGAATTTTTCAACAGTTTAGTCCAGACGGGACCAAATTTATTAAAGTCACTAAATTGATAT